>NC_059104.1:1802500-2102500 GCF_020740685.1 Jaculus jaculus | reverse complement strand
CTCAACAGTCCTGCCTTTTAACTGAATATTCATATTTTAGCCATTTTACAAATGACATGTTCATTGATTTTTATGTTTCATTTTTATTTTTTATTTGTGTAGTCAGTGAATACAGTAAAGTTTGTACCATTGTTAGCCTCCTCCCTGTTCTCCCCCCTCCACAGGGACGCTCCTTTTTGGGGTATATGGGTCGTGCATTGTGGGGTTAGCCTTTAGTTTGGGGCAGGAGGAAATGTCTCTGCGTGTCATGACCCAACGTGTGGCTCTGACATTCTTCCTGCCCCATCTTCCACAAATTTCCCTGAGCCATGTTGGGTTCATATTAGATCTGCTTCTGTGTTGAGATTTGGGAGCCTCTGAGTCTCTGGATATCCACTTTGGTAGGGGTTGATTGTTCTCTCTGTCTATCTTCTTCACCGTTGTGCTGGTTCCGGGTTCGCCAAGAAAACAGCATTCTTGCATGTTTCCCCAGTTATTCTTAGCTGCAGCTGGGGCCCTTTTGAGGTATGATGGGGTGGTTCTCTCCTTAGGATCTGCGTCTATCTCTCCTTTCTTAGGA
This sequence comes from Jaculus jaculus, assembly GCF_020740685.1. Taxonomy (NCBI): domain Eukaryota; kingdom Metazoa; phylum Chordata; class Mammalia; order Rodentia; family Dipodidae; genus Jaculus; species Jaculus jaculus. Next base: position 2,101,941 of record NC_059104.1, on the reverse strand, counting down.
GTTGTGGCATGGTTAGGCAGATGCCATCTTGACCAGAAATCCAGATTCTTCTGTTTCTTATTAGCTATTTTATTCAGACCATGGTGACACTGTGTCCTTTTAATAATTGAGATGAGGCACTCTGAATTTCCCTTCACTTTTCCAGGAACCCTGTAGTATCATTATTAACAATGTTCTAGGCTATTAGCTTGAAGTAATCTGTCTTTATTAGAAGATTTCTATCCTTAGTTTCCTAAAAATGTATTTTAATTAAGAAACATCTTGTCCCCCCCCCACCCAAAACAATGCAGTTGAAATTAAGATCAGCATTGCATTTGATTTGTAGATTTCTTTTAGGAGAATCATAATTATATGAACTGCAGACCTGTCTCCTGTTTATGAATGGCTCCAGTATTTGCCACCATTCCTCTTGGACTATGTCTTCCTCAGCATGTTTTAGTTAGCTAATTTCTAAATTTGCAATACTTTTCAGGAATGCTATGTTGTAGATATTTCTTGGTTTCTCACTACAGAATTTTTTCTGGGGACAGGAGAGATGGCTCAGTTGAAGTACTTGCCCCCAAACATGAGGACCTGAATTCAGATCCCCAGCACCTCTGTAAATGCTGGGTATGGTGGTGGGCACCTGTGATCCCAGCACTGAGGAGGGCAGACACAGGAGGATCCCTGGGGCTTACTGATTGGCTAATTTAGATGAATTGGAGAGCTCCCAGTTCAGGGGGAAATCTTGTTTCAGATAAAAAGGTGAAGAGCAACTCCAGAAAACACTGATCATCAACTTCTGGGCTCCACATGCATATGCACACATGTGCACATGCACACACACATACATGTGTGCTCCCACACATATGAACATGCATTTAAGCACTCATGTATAAAACACATACACACACACGAATATATATCTTTGTTACCCTCACACAAACAGTAACTCAGATAGACAATGAAATCTTGGCCTCAGACTTCAATCTCTCAGTCTCCTGTAGTTGTTCTTTATTGAATTTTCCTCAAAACCAGACTGAGGCATCTTCATCTGCATATTTCATAAACATCCATTCAGGCATGTGTGGAAAAGTTGATGCTTAGAAATCAAACATTAACAGATACGTTTGGTTGGACATGTTCCATTGTTGCTTCGCTTGGGGTCATTTCAAAGGACAGACCTGGTTTCCAAGCAAGAATGCCTTTGGAAAGGACAGCTTTGAGTCTTGGTCTCTCACTCGCTTGCTCCCGCTCTCTCTCTCTCTCATTCTAGTCGGTTCTTCAGAAGTGCAGGTTGCTCCGCATCTGCCTCCACCCAGCGTCCCCTGTGCTTTCGCCTCCCAGCTGTTTTCACTTCCTTTGCCATTTTCCTTGCTTTCATCCTCCACATCACCGACTCCATGTCCTGCGAACTCACCTCTGTCTTTTCTGTTCCTGCGTGGCTTGTGGTTTCGCTGTGACCATTTTATTTCCTATCTGTTCTGCCCATAACTGTTCCAACGATGTCCCCTCTAGCTGGCTATCTTATCGTCACATCTCCTCTCCCAAGATCACAGGCCCACGTCGTCCTGCTGTCCCACAGACAGTGCAAAGCAGGCAGGTGTGTTTATTTCTTCATCCCTCAGTTAATCTTGTTTTCATAACTACGCTAATCTTCTCTCTGAAATATCTAGGCTTATCTCTTTTGTTGGGAAATTATTTCTATAGATATCACATGAAGATGATCTTCTGTTTGGTCTCTGCATACAATCATCTCTCTATCTCTACCCGTTTAGCATCCAAGAAGCCAGCCAGCCCATGTACAAAAATATTCAGAAAAAAAAAAAAAAAAAACAACGCTATCTGTCCTGAGCATATACAGGCTTTCTTTTGTCCCTCTCCCTAAGCAGTACCGCATAAAGGGCTCACACACCAGGAGTCAGGAGTCATCTAGAGATGACATGTGAGAGGATGCCTTAGACTGGAGGTGAGCTGCCCATTTTCTAGAAGGAGCCTGAGCACTTGTTCTAGTGGGCACAGGGATGACTGTGCTTCCTCTCAGGACATGAGCCCAGGATCCGCCCTGAGTGCTTTCTTAAGCAGTCTTACCATCCTCCTATCTGCTCTACAGCAAGCTAGGTGGTGTGGCTGGTGGAGGTGGGGGAGAGTGTGCCAGGGTCTTCTTCTCCAGTGTATACGTGGGCCCACCTGGCATCCTTACTGTCAGGGAATGCTCTGGGTCTCTTTCCTCATACAGTTAAGGGTCTGAGCCCTTTGCGTGTTACTGTCTCCTGCATGCAGTGGGACGGCAGTGCTTCCAGAACTACCTCTGTGCCTCAGGAAAGACATAAAAGCCAACCCACAGTCCCTTCACACTCTCTTGGGGCCTTCGGACAGGCTGTCACCATCGTTCCCGGTGTGTGGCAGTGAGCAGTCGGTCTCTCCTTCAGTCGTGGGGTACTCTGGCGGGGGTGTTGTCCCATAGCTATTGCTCACATTTCAGAATATTGTACGTTTTCTTTCTCACAAAAGTATGTTTGGCATTTCATTGCATGCCAGCTGTGTGAGAATGTCAGCATGGAGTAGCCAAGCTTCTCCATCAGAAACATATGAATGGACATCATGATACAATGTACCATCAATTCATGTACCAGCAGAGGCAAGGGCCACACCCTGGAGGGGCAGAAGGGGCTATTTCCAGAATAGTGCTATGCCTGAGCATTCAGGCCTTGCTGATGTAGATACGCTGTGCCTCAGAAGACAGAACCCCTCATCCCACGTAGGAGCAGGAGAGCCAGAGAGTGCATGTAAACATGGCCTGGGGCTGCGGACTCCAGAAATTCCCATGTTGCAAGAGCCAGTGCAGCAAGAGGAGCCGTGAGCCCACCAGGGAATGGGTTGTTGGAGCATAGGCTTCTCCCTGCAGGCTTAGCTGGTAACAACTCATGGCCCAGAACAGCTAAGATGCTGGTGGTCTCAATGAACCAGGCAAGGAAAAGGAGAGTTCAAGGCCTATACATCCCAAATCAGTGATCAAATTAGGAGTCTAGGGCACCTCAAATATTATCTTCCCTGGTACTTGAAGACCTTGAAAGTAGATGGAATGAAAATGCAACTTTTTAGGGGCTCCTTAGAGCTCTCCACTATGGGAGTCCATTCACACAACAAGGACAACTTGTGGCACCAAACAAAACATGGACCCCTTCCCAGCTGGACCTGTGTCCCTCAGCCCCACAGGCGTGGTCCTCTCATAGATACAGACCTCCTGTAGACTGGAGGCTGGTCCCCTTCCCAGCTGGACCTGTGTCCCTCAGCCCCACAGGCATGGTCCTCTCATAGATACAGACCTCCTGTAGACTGAAGGCTGGTCTCCTTCCCAGCTGGACCTGTGTCCCTCAGCCCCACAGGCGTGGTCCTCTCATAGACACAGACCTCCTGTAGACTGAAGGCTGGTCCCCTTCCCAGCTGTACCTGTGTCCCTCAGCCCCACAGGCGTGGTCCTCTCATAGATACAGACCTCCTGTAGACTGGAGGCTGGTCCCGTTCCCAGCTGGACCTGTGTCCCTCAGCCCCACAGGCATGGTCCTCTCATAGATACAGACCTCCTGTAGACTGAAGGCTGGTCTCCTTCCCAGCTGGACCTGTGTCCCTCAGCCCCACAGGCATGGTCCTCTCATAGACACAGACCTCCTGTAGACTGGAGGCTTGTCCCCTTCCCAGCTGGACCTGTGTCCCTCAGCCCCACAGGCATGGTCCTCTCATAGATACAGACCTCCTGTAGACTGGAGGCTGGTCCCCTTCCCAGTTGGACCTGTGTCCCTCAGCCCCACAGGTGAGGTCCACTCATAGACACAGACCTCCTGTAGACTGGAGGCTTGTCCCCTTCCCAGCTGGACCTGTGTCCCTCAGCTCCACAGGCATGGTCTCTCATAGACACAGACCTCCCGTAGACTGGAGCCTGGGCATTGGCAGGTTAGCATGCCTCTTCAAATGCAGTATTTCTGAAGCCCTCCAGAAACCAGTGTCAGAGCTAAGACAGAACACCTGTGAGGACCCCGCCCCTCAGCACACACGCAAACTGCAGAAGTGTACCTCGAGGAACTCCTTCTGACACTATGACTAGCTCCATAGCAGAGCAAAGAGGAGGCGTCAGGGTTGTCATGTAAGGAGCCCACTTGAACAGAAAATATTAAAAGACCAGGTCTATGTTTCTGGGCAATGGCTTGAAAAGCATAAGACTAGACATCACCGTCCTTCTAGGACAGAGCGCCGAGTGCAGACAAGAGGATGGGAGGAGACACAGATGGAGGAGAAATAACTAAAGGAGGAGGGATGGACGAAGGAGAAATGTATGGAACAATGAGAGGAGGTTTGGATGATGTGGAAGCTGAGCAGGAAGTAGTGTTCCAAGTAGGCCTGGGACAGGTGATTTCTTGGATAAGGTCTATGCCAGCTTTTTACTATTAAGAACAGCATTTACGCTCGCTCCAAGCATGTAAACCATGTAAATGGTATCTCTTTTTTTGTCTCATAATATCATGCAATATCATAGGTATCCCTCCTGCAGAGTCACAGTGTAGCCCACATTCCAACACTTGGCCCAGGTCCGTGCTGCTAAGGAGCAGAGGCCAACATCGAATCAACCCTGCTTGATGCAGAGCCCATTCCCTTGGCCACTGGACCATGTGTTCCATACTACTGGAGGCTGGTCCATACTACCAGTGAGTTGGGGTGGAATCTGGTGGAAATAATGTGTCTGGGGAGCCTATGCCTTCCTCCCCGCAGTGAGTGGAGTTCGCTCATCATTGTGTGGATAGTTAGGAGACCTGTATTGAAAGAGCCTGTGCTGCACGATTGTGTGGTGGAACCTCTTTGAATGAGACTGGCTTCCACTGAAACACCTAGATGAGACTCAAAAGCTAAGGCGCGCTTCCAAGTTGGGAAGGAAAACCGCAGAAACGGAGTCATGCTGTGATGCAACTCCACCAATATACTTTGTTATGGACTCATATGAGCTCAGAGAGGCCCAGGACTAGAAAGAGTGGTAATGCTTCATCTCAAAGGGACAGGCACACAGTGCCAACAGAGCTCCGACCTGAGCACACATTAGTGAGTCTCACCTCCTTATGACATGTGTGGAACATGTGTGTGTATGCATGTTTGTTTGTGTGTGGGAGTGCTTTCGCATGTGTGTGTACATGTGCCTGGAGGTCAGAGGTCAATGTCAGATTTCCTCAGCTGTTCTCTGCCTTGTTTGTTGAGACAAGGTCTCTCACGGAACCCACAGCTCACTGATCCAGCTAGACAAGCTGGCCAGCAAGCGTATCTCCTCCTGCCTGGTGCTGGGATTGCAGGAGTGTGCTGGCATCTTCTGTGGGTGCCGAGATCTGAACTCAAGTCCTTGTGCTTGTCTAGCGAGCAGTTTTACCCTCTGCAGCATCCCCCCAGTCCAAACCACATGGTTTTCTGATGCATATCTATGTGGTCTTCACCAAGACCACGGGAGACCTATCTCAGCTCTCCCAGGCCTCCACGTAGCTCTTGTCCCCATGTTCATGAGTCAGACCTCCCCTAGACTAGCCCCTGACACCTGCGCATGGCACACCAGCAGAGTGAGCAGTTCTGCACAGGTGGCTGACGCATGGTCCCCATATGCCCGGACTTTAACCCCATCGTGTCTGCTGACAGGAACGGCAGAATAAAGGGGCTTCACTCAGTTTGTGTGTTAGTGAGCCTTTGGACCACATTAGCATGTCTTAGTTACAGTAAAGAAAGACAGGGAAAGCTGGCATGTGCTGATGAAACCCAGCACGTGGAACCTGTCTCTAGAGCTGCGCTGTGCTTGCAAGGCCTGTTCTGTGAGGACAGAACTGTGGCCCTTACAGCCACAAAGGTTGCTCTGATCTTCTGAGGGATGGCAGCTGGGTGACCAGAGAAAGAAAGGCCCATGCCATCAAATCAGAGCAGAAGGAAAGAAATCTCTAGGTTAGTTCCTCAAGGTTAACAACATGGGGATCCTGGGCTAGTCAACACATAAGTCATGTGTCAGAGATCAGACAATGTTTGAGATCAAGAGAGACAAGTCCCTCCAAGACCTGGAATGCCTGGTTGCCAATAGCATTGTAGTGGGCACTCCAGCAAATGTGCAGGAAAAAATACTTAGAGTCCATCACCAGTGGAGAGGCCATTGGAGTGGGGGAAGGTCCCTGGATGGGATTGATTGTGATTTTGCCACCGTGGAGTGGGTGAGGTGACTTCTAGGGTTCCCTTCAGCTCAGCCCTGAAATTCCTCTCACTGGGCTAGTGAGCTTCATTGCTATGCACACAAAGTAATGCAGTCATTAAAGTTGACATGAGGGCTGAACATTTAAGGAGTTCGCCTGGTATAAAAGATATCCAGATGTTGCCGATTTGAATATGCATGTTAAACTGCTATTTTCCCCCCAAAAATCTGAAGTGTCAAAATCGTATTCAGGCCACTTGTCAGCCTGCGATGTCATGGTCTCCTCTGCTTATCATGCGTGGTGGAGCAGCATGGTGGTCAGGCTCATTAGGCTGGAGTGTCTATGCTGTTTCCTTGACTCTCCAAGTTCCTAGAAAGTTTCATCCACCAGCAAGAAAGGAGAAAAGACTGTATGGATAAACTAATGAGGCACTGACTTTAATTTCAAGTACGGCATGTGTACTGCCACAGCTCTGACGCAGTTCGTGAGAGGAGGGAGTCGCTTGTGTTCAGGGATAGGAGAGAGATAGGAGTACGTGTGGGGTCCCCATGGGAGCTGGTTCCTTATAGCAACCAACCACACAGAGCATGAAGCAGAGCCTCTAGTGATCAGGCTCCACTGCCCCCCTCAAGGACTGGAGGGTTCCAATAGACGGTTTTTTTTTTTTTTTTGGCCATAAACGCTCATAACTGAGAAGTGAAAGTTCTAGAGTTTTCTAGGTTAAAGGCAGCTAACAAGAAAAGAGCATCCTATGTCAGGGGGAGGGCATGCTTCATGTGTTTTTTGCTTGGCTCTGAGGTAGGAGCAGGAATAAAAGCTAGAGGCTGCTGTCAAAGTTCTCCACCAAGTCCTGGTTCTCTGATGTTGATTGCTAAGGCAGTAGTTATTTGACTCTGTATGATTCCCGGTGACAGCCTTCATCCAAGGGTGATATGTAGATAATAGGATAGCTTCCTGGGATGGTTTTGAAGACAGTGGACTGGTTTTCTGGGCAGGCTATGGGTCCATTTCTGTCTTCCTTCATGATCTGGCCACTGTCTGCTGGTATATTCATCTCCCAGTTTTTAGATGAAGCCAGTGAGAGGAATGTACTTCCCAACTGTTCAAAGAAATTAACATGGCTCCAACTTGGTCAACTCATCAAGATATCATCAAATAAAATCTTCTCAGAATGAGAGGAGCTGAAATTCCATCAGGAGAGTGAGTGTGGCTCTGCTCCGTTGTGAGGGAAAGACATTGCCTGTCATCCCCATAACAAAGGCCTAGACACCAGGCCAAGGGAGGAGGTAGTGTTCTGAAAGGCAGCTGAGGTGGGAGAGCCATGGAGAAGATGCCTATGGCTGGAGGACCAAGGACACTCAGGCCATCCAGTCTGCATCATGCAGATCCCATGATTTCTGAGCAAACTGACGGATGCTGTGGTTTTCTTTGAAAGATTAATTTTCAGTGGGCTTTGCCTTGCAGACAATGGAAAGGAATATTTGTGTCCCCAAGAGTAGATGTCATAGCACAGCCATTTCCTGAGGTGGCACTGGGTTTCATGGCCCGTGGGGTTAGGTTACCTCAGAGTAAATGTAAGGGACCATGTTTCTGGGCATGTGGATCAGAAAATATGACAGTTCTGATGGCAACAGATATGTCATCCCTCAGTCCCTGTGGGAGGACCGCCCTGAGTATCATTGCCCCAACCCTCTTGCTGGTTCTCCTTACCTGTCACAGCCTGATAGGACAGTCACGGGGCCCTTCACCTGGGCCTAGGCTTGTCAAGGCTTTTTTGGAGTGAACCACCATGTGACCCATAAGAGAAGCTTGGGGTCACTGGGAGGCCAGGCAGGGGCATGGTGACCAACCGTAGATGGTCTTCCTCTCAGGGGTGCTCTTGGGATACCAGAAACATGAGTGGCTTTGGTTCCAGGTCTACACAAATTCCTAAGAGAAGCCTCAGAGAAGGAAAGATACCATGAGAGGGAGGGGTGAGGGTCACGGAAAAGGAAGGGATTAGAGGGTCTACAGACTGATTGATGGGTGGTGGGTAGAGATTTAAAGAGTGAGATAGTCTGACTTGTGTTAGTTGTACAATGACTAATTGTTCAAAGACGAATGACAGAGATGAATGCTCATTAATATGCTTCTGGGCAAAAGCCTCAAAGGTGATTAAACTGTCCAGATTAGCAACAATGGCCCAGGATGGGGAGAAAGGGAAAAGTTCTGAAGATAAAGGGTTTTCTCAAAGTTTCGCATGTTCCCTCCGCAGTGTGTTTGCACACATCACTGCACTTCTGCGTGGCTTCCGTTGTGAAAACTTCCCCTCTCCTCTTCCACAGTTCTCTGCAGAGCTGGGGTGTGGGGGAGAGGGTGGGTTCAGGGTGTTCTACCCAGGAAGCCCAGCATGCTACAGGACTGACGAGCAGCTCCCCGCCCCCACCCCCGACCAAGGGTCGTGCTGGCACAGGAAGTCCAGAGCAGCTGGAGGTGCGCTTAGGAGCTCGTAGGTCTGCAGGCTCAAGGGAGGTGCAGATGCACTGGAGCTCCTGCTTAGGGCCAAGCACAGTGGTTTTAGTAACAGAAAAGGACCAGAGTCCACTTTCAACCTGGTCATGTTGGCACAGATGTAAAGCCCCTGGCTACAAGGCAGAGCCTCCTGCCCAGCAGCTGCCCCGATCTCCCTTTCCCAGGTCAGCCTGTGGGAGCGGACTGATCTGCTCCTCACACACCCTGTCCTATGAAGGGTGTCACCAGCTACTGCTGGTGTCCAAAGAGGAGACTGCAGGGAGTTGTGGCTCTGAGCTGGACAGCAGCTCCCTACAGTACTTCAATCCTACCTTCATGTATTCAAAGCACGGGTAGGTGATGCCTATCTTTGAAGCATGTGACGGGAGTGTAGTATGGGAAAATTTATAACAGTGGTCTTAGCCAGGCTTGGAGGCACCAGCCTTTAATCCCAGCACTCACAAGGCAGAGCTAGGAGGATCACCTTGAGTTTGAGGCCACCCTGAGACTACATAGTGAATTCCAGGTCAGCCTAGGCTAGAGCAAGACCCTACCTCGAAAAAAAAATTATAAAACAGTGGTCTTGGGATATTCCCATCTCGAGTGTCCATATCAGCTCTCAGAACCTCATAGCCCAAGTGGTTGTTGCGTACTTGAACCCCATAACCCAAGCGGTTATTGTGTACATGCTAAGTTGACATGTGTGGTAGTTTGAATGTGAAATGTACCCCACAGCCTCATGTATCTGTGATTCAGCTTCATATTTCATTAAGGTTCCCCTCCATTGGGAGTTGGAGCCTGGCTGAAGGTGGTGTGCTTGTGGGGGTGAGCGTTGGGGAGTTATGGCCCAACATGCTTGCCAGGGCTAGTGATTCTCACTGTGCGGGCGAGTGAGCATTGGGGAGTTATGGCCCAGCCTACTTGCAACCGCTAATGAGTCTCGCTGCTTCCTCCTGGCTGCTGGGGGATGATGGCATGAGCCCCATCTTCTTACTTCTCCTGCCATGATGAAGCCTCCCTGTGGCATTCTAAACAGAAGTAAACGCTTTTCTTCCTTAAGCTGCTTCGGGTTGGGTGTTTTCTCCCAGCCACAAGAAGGTAAGTGTCACAGTGTGACAGTCCACAGCCACTGCGGCAGCTTCTCTCCTGTGCCTCCTCACCTTGCCCACGGAGCGGTCCTTCAGACATGGGTGCACATTTCTCACCAATTTTCCAGCACTGTCTCTGGGTCATCAGTCCATTGACCCCCTCTCAAGAACACATTTGTGCAAGTGCCCATAAATAGGGTTATTACGTGATGACATTTTTGAAGTATGGCTCCTGATCTTTGTGTCACTGAAAGTCCTGTGATAATCCTTTGAATACAAGTCAGTGGGTAAACAAAAGGCCATCTATAACATAGTGTATGGTAATTCCACTCAGAACAACTATGAATTTATCTGTCCTTTGTTTACTGGATTGTTTTTTATCACTTGACACCTATTTGGTTCAACAATTAGACTATAAACTTCAAGGCAAGAATATATGTTAATAATTATAATTACGCTTAAGAAAAATTCAAACCAAATGGAAATAAATGGCAACAGCTATGGAAGGAAATTTGCTTGTTTGTTGTTGAGTTGCGTAGAGTAATTAAGAATGATATATTGTTCACAGCCCTTGCCATGCTGTCCTCATACAGGAGCAAACAGGAGGGAAAGAATGAGCCTAACGCCCAGCACCATCCACAGGGTTTGAACATTCACTTTTCTTTTTTTTTTTTTTAATTGAATTCTTTTTTTAAAATTTATTTTATTTATTTCAGAGAAAGAGGAGAGAAGAGAGAATGGGCGTGCCAGGGCCTTCAGCCACTGTAAACGAGCTCCAGATGCATGTGCCACCTTGTGCATCTGGCTTATGTGGGTCCTGGGGAATCAAATCTGGGTCCTTTGGCTTAGCAGGCAAATGCCTTAACCACTAAGCCATCTCTCCAGCCTGAACATTCATTTTTCACTTGATGACTAATGCCTACAAATACTGAGTGTCATTTGACCAGTATCAGGAACAGTTTTGTGGTTCTGTTTGCTGTTCATTCTTACAACAACATAGTCCTTTGGGGCTGGTCAGGGGTGTACATGAAGTGGCAGTTTTTTGATTAGGACATATTGGGGAAGGAAGGCAGTCCCCAAAACCCTGGTTGTCTTTCCTCTCTGGAAAAGAATCATCTTCCTGAAGAAGCCAGTGCAATGAGAACATGCCTGTCCGTCGTGGAGATGGAGGCTTTGGCAGGACCACAGTCCTGCTGGGTTAGATGAACAACTTCAGTGTCCATGGAAGCAGCACAGCCATGGTGAGCACAGAGCATTCTGTTTTCCTTCTCACGTAAGTAGCAGAGTGAAGAGAGCCTGGAGAAGCGAGCATTGGCGCCCTGAAGGCTCCTGGGAGAGGGTGCAGCATCTTGTTTGGCAGGGCTTTCTCTTGATAGACATCTAAAGGGTGTTTGGTATGTGCTCCTGTGAAGAAAGCAATGGATGGCCACCTGGGGCCTCCCAGAAATGGGTTTCTGTGAGGAGATGGGACAGTTCTGTCAGCATCCACTGCCAATGGTGACTCAGGAAGACTCTTCATATGGACTTGGGATGTGGTTTTAGTTCTGCCTTGCTGTTGATGGCTGTGTAACCTGGAGTAGGTCACTTACCTTCTGTGTGCTTTGGTTTTCTTACAATAGTAGGAATAGTCTGAATAGGAAGCATCCTCACAGGCTTGAGTATTGAGTTCTTGGTCCCTGGTTGGTGGCACTGTTTTGGGAGATGGCAGAAACCTTAAAAGCTGGGTTGTATAGCCAGGCATGGTGGTGCACGCCTTTAATCCCAGCACTCAGGAGGCAGAGGTAAAAGAAAAGGATCACCATGAGTTCAAGGCCACCCTGAGACTACACAGTAAATTCCAGGTCAGTCAGCCTGAGCTAGAGTGTGACCCTACCTCAAAAAACAACAAAAAAAAAAAGCTGGGTTGCAGGGCTGGAGAGATGGCTTAGCAATTAAGGCACTTGCCTGAAAAGCCTAAGGAGCCTTGTTTGACTCACCAGATCCCATGTAAACCAGATGCATAAGGTGATGCAAGCTCACAAGTTTGCACAGGCACACAAGACAGTGTCTGGAGGCCTGGCATGCCAATTGTCTCTCTCTCTCTTTCTCTCTCTCATAAAAAATACAAAAGGTGGGCTGGAGAGATGGCTTAGCAGTTAAGCGCTTGCCTGTGAAGCCTAAGGACCCCAGTTCGAGGCTCAGTTCCCCAGGTCCCATGTTAGCCAGATGCATAAGGGGGTGCACGCGTCTGGAGTTCGTTTGCAGAGGCCGGAAGCCCTGGCGCACCCATTCTGTCTCTCTCCCTCTATCTGTCTTTCTCTCTGTGTCTGTCGCTCTCAAATAAATAAATAAAACATTAAAAAAATAATTTAAAAAAATACAAAAGGGATGGAGAGATGGCTGAGTATTAGGGCATATGCCTGTGAAGCCAAAGGACCCAGGTTTGGTTCTTCAGGAACTACGTAAGCCAGATGCATGAGTTGGTGCATGCAGCTGGGGTTTGTTGACAGTGGCTGAAAGCTCGGGTGCACCCATTCCCTCTCTCTCTCTCCCCCTCTTTCTCTCTCTCTCTCAAATGAATTAAAATTCAAAAGAGATTTAAAAATACAAAGAAATCTGGGTTGTAGCTAGTGGAAGTAGATTATTGGAGCATAAGTTTGAAGACTATTCCTGGCCCCTTGCTTCTTCAAGTCCTGGCCACCATGAGGTGAGCATCCTCTATGACACACTCCTGATGTCATGACAATCTGCTTCAGTGGAGTCAAGGGCTATGGACTAAAGTCTCTGTAACCATGAGCTAACATAAATTTTTCCTCCTTTAAGTTGGTTTTCTCAGTATGAGTCACAACAATAATAAAACTAAGAAACTTATAAACATCTTTTTCTGTCTTTCATTGTTGACAATTCTGTTTTCCTTGATGTAAAATTTTATTTTAAGCTCACTACTTTTCTGAACATTTAAAGAGAATTCTGACAAATCACTCTGCAGAGCTAGAATCCACAAATCAGAACAAATAAGTCATGTGCTCTCTGTCCCATGACCTGCTTTTGTACATGGGCCAGGACTGTCTCCCCTGCACATGGAAGGCTCAGCCCATGCTTGATGGGCCTTGGGATACACTGGGAAACAGATGGCCTCTTAGGAAACATGAACTCCACTGTGCATTCAATCCCATTCCAGAGTCAGAACCGGAGATGGTGATGAAATGAGCTTGATTTCTGACTGTTAAATTTTGGTTTCGGGGTGGAAAGGAAATAATCATTTTTAAAGCTGCAATAGCTGTTCCATCATTTTATATTTTAAAACCCTTTAGAGGAATTAGTTAATTAATTTTCACATTGTTAAATTTTCCTTAATAGTGTTCCAAAATACCTGGCTAGCTGTGATTAATCATGATCAGAACTCTTATCAGTCATGATCTGATACATTTCTCCCAAAAGAAGACTTTACTGCACATTAAAATTACTGTGTTTGAGTTCTTTAATTGTAGATCTTAATCATGTTTGAAAATACAGTCTTTATCCAATTCAGACTCAGGCAAAGTTAGTGCTTCTCCCCAAGAAAGCGTTTCCCAACTTTGTGCGGCCTCCTTTCTTTCTTTTTGCCACGCCCCATCATTTCATTCCACAAGGCTTTAATGAGTAATTGTTTCCAGCGGTTTCTAAGAGCTTCAGTCAGCAATATTTCATTCTGGAATAAAAGGTAATGATCCATAAGTTCCTAATGCCATATTTTTATAGCCAGTAAATTAGTCTTTAATGGGTTCAATAAGTTCTATGATGTATGTCATTAATTGTTAATGGTGTTTTAACTAGATAATTGTTATGAAGGGCTGTTTGTCACCACCACTGGTGAATGACAGATCCCAACTATTTGTTCCGCCTCACACAGTGCTGCTTATTGTATCTGGCTTTGTGTGCAGAGAGCAGATGGGGGAAGCGCATGGACCGAGTGTGCCCCCACCCCCGCATGCCAGCGTCTCCCGAGGCTGTGACACAAATGTCTGCCCTCTGGGTCAACTAGCTGGTGGTCTTTCTGGCTGAGCAACAAGTCAGTCGTCACAGAACTCAGTGATAGAAAGCACTGTGTGTCCTCCTCATGGAGGCTCACTTCCCATGTCACCTCGGCTAGTATATCTTACCATGTATGACTCTTGGTCTCATGTCACCAGGGCTAAGCAGCAGCACCCGGTTATGTAATCAAGTCAGCATCTCAGTGGTGATGGCATGTTGTTTATGGCAATGCCCACTCCACTGGGCTCTGACCAATGGGGGTGTGCTGGGATGTGGGATTGGTCACGGTCGCAAAAACTGAGCTTGCCCAGAGAAGATCCTCTGAGGCTAATTCCCAGGGCCTGCCCTTAGGCTGCCCACTTGCCAGCCTCCACTGGGGCTTCAGAGCTCTGTACACAGCTGTACTAGGCTTACTAGGCTCCTCGCTGGGGTTGAGTCCACACGTGTTCTCTTGAGATAGAATGACGGGCCTCCTAGTGAGCAAGAGGACTAGCCTTGGCAACCAGGCACATCCCACCTCTCCCACCTGCTAGCTATCACTGGCCAGCTCGGAACACATGACGAGGCCCTGTGCCCTGGAAAGGAACACGGCCCCACCCTCGTGGAAAGAGCCATAGAATCACAGGACACTTCATGCCACCCCATCTTCTCATCCCAAGGAGGGCTAGAGAGGAGGCATCTCCACCACTCTCTCCTGCCCCAGGCACTCACTCCGGGCCAGAGGAACTGGCACCATCAGGACACGAGCACACTAACGGCTCTTTCAACAGTGAGCCTTCCCTGGACAGCCTCAGCAAGGTGCCCTCGGCCAGGAGAAGAAAATGGTCCTGACTCATCACTTGCCCCTGCATTCTCCTTGGCTCAACTCGCCTTTTCCACTTAGGATGACTTTACATAGGCAGCCACTTAAGACCCAATCTAGCCAATACTTAGCTTCTTTCCTCTCCTCTCCTTTTCTGCCTTCCCCCCCTCCTCTTTTATCTGTTTTGAAAAACAGAGGGTATCACTAAGTTGCCCAGGCTGGCCTCAAACTTGCAATCCTCTTGCCCCATCCTCCAGAGCACCTGTCTTGAGGCCGTGTGTGTGTGTGTGTGTGTGTGTGTGTGTGTGTGTGTGTAAACACTACAACAAATTCAGCCTCATCCCTGCATCTATGACCATTTTGTACACATAGTGCCTGGTGTTTTTATCAGAAGACCACAGGTATATCCGCACGAAGGCCTGGCTCAGGCATATTGCAAGAGCCCTGGTGGAAAGAGCTTGACTTTTCCAGCAAGGATGTGCATGCTCACATGGGAGCTCTAGCCAGAAACAAAAAGCATGCTCATCAGAGAGAATGGTAATTGGTGATAAATGATAATTGCTTCAGCTTAACTAAGCCTGCTCAACAGACACACATCCCAAATCAAGATGTCTGGGCCCAGACGCTTTGGGTATCTGATCTAGAGAAAATCACCCTTAAAAATGTATATGATCATGTGCACATGTGTGTATGCGTGCACGCACACACACACACACAATGCACTTCTGGGATTCAGGGCAGCAGCTCCAATTGCAGTTACACAAACCACAATGTAAAGGAGGCCAAAGGGCTCTGCAGATAGCGGGAGTAGGATGGCATTCATGCAGCCAGAAGCACAGGGAAGCTGACCTGACCATCTCCTATTAGGTCCTTTACTCCTTTGTCTGAAACTGGCCAGCCATGTCTGCATGGACCTGCTGCTGGCTCTGGTCCCTCTTGCTGAATGAAGCATCTGTCCACTCACTAGGACCCACCCTGTGGATTGCCATCAGCTTTCTGATGAGTCAGAGTAGCTTCCGTTCTTCCTTCCTATGCCCGAGCGCATCTGGCTGCCCCAGGAACGGTCTAGTCTTTTGACATGTTTACCATGCTCTCTTCATCCAAACTCCATGCTTAGTGTTGGTGTTTTAAGGATACTTAGGATTTGAGACCTCCCATTTGTCCTGGGTTGACACAAGAATAGAAGAGAAGGTTGAAAGGAGGAGATTTTTTCGTTTCTCAAGGCCTAGATAAGTGAGCTAAGTAGAGTAGCTCAGGAACTGAACAGGAAATAGAAATCTTCATTGCATGAGTATTATGAGCTTCCCTTTCCTCATTCTAGACATGCCCCTGTCTATTTTAAAACTTACTGACTAGTTTAATATGAAAGCGAGGAAAGAGTTGGCATAAGGAGATTCATACACAGTGACTTATCTTGAAATCAAATAGAAATATTGGCCTGAGGGCTGGAGAGATTGCTTAGTGGTTAAGGAGTTTGCCTGCAAAGCCTAAGGACTCAGGTTTGACTCCCCAGTACCCATGTAAACCAGTTGCACAAAGTGGCATATGCATCTGGAGTCTGTAGTGGCTAAAAGCCCTGATATACCCATTCTCTCTTTCTCTCTCTCTGTCTCTCTCTCCCTCTTTCTCTCTCTAATGAATAAATAAAATATTAAAATTAAAAAAGATTGGTTTGAAATATTAAGTGGCTGACTGGTGAATAGTTAGAAGTATGTGATATAACATTTCCTCAGAAACAGTCTTGTTCTCGCTTGTTGGTCTTGTCAGAGCCCACCTGGCACCCAGCACATCGCCTGACATGTGACGCACACAAATGTAAATTAATGCTTAACACACAACATTCAATATTCGAGCAGAATGTCCCCTCTCTTCTGCAATGCTCATTCAGATGCGATTCACTACTTTACTACAAACTCTGTTGAACTACAAGTTAACACAATAAAGCTATGTCCCATCACCAATAATTCCAAAACATCTTCTCATGTTCACTATCAGTTACTTCCCACTTCACCAGCCTCTAGCAACAATGAACCTACCTCCTGTTTGTATAGACTGGGCTGTTTTAAATATTTCATCTAAATGAAGCCATGTAATATGGCAGACTTTTTTGTTTGTTTTTTTCTGTTAGTATATTACACAGTTTATCCCTACATAGCAAGTATCAATAGTTTATTCCTTGTATGGCAAAATAATACTACTGTGTAGATATGCCACATTTGGTTTGTCTAGTCATCAATTAATAAGAATTTGGTTTGCTTCCACTTTGAGTTATTGTGAAGAATTTTACTATGATATTTGTGCATAGATTTTTATGTACACATAGTTTTCTAATTCTCCTGTATTTAAATCTAGAGGCAAAGGTTCTGAGTTATATGATAAGTCTATGTTTAAGTTTTGGAGACTCCAGAAGGTTCTTTCCTGCAGCAACCAACGGTTTGCATTCCCATCGGCAAAGCACTAAGCTCCTGTTCTTCCCCCCGCCCCCGCTCAACACCTGCCCCCACCTCTCGTGGCAGAGACCTTGCAGGGCTGAGGCAGGACCTTGGGGCGGATCTGATGGACACTGGACACTTCAAGGCCCTGGTGATGAAGCATGTTGAGCATATTTTCATGTATTTATTATCTGAATATTTTTGAGGAAATTCTGTTCAGATCCTTTGACCTCTTTTTTTTTTTTTTAAGAAAGAGAGAGAGAAAGTTTGAATGTATGTCCCCTCCCATTGATTCAGGAGGTCTTTAAATATTTTATTTATTTAAGACAGAGAAAGAGGCAGATAGAATGGACACACCAGGACCTCCAGCCACTGCAAATGAAATGTAAACACATGTGCCCCCTGGTGCATCTGGTTTATGTGGGTACTGGGGAATCAAACCTGGGTCCTTAGGTTTCACAGGCAAGTGCCTTAACCACTAAGCTATTTCTCCAGCTCTGATCTCTTTAAGATTTGATTTTGGTCCTTTTATCTTTGCATGTGTACATGAAGTGTGTATGTAGGCATGGGGGTGCCCATGGAATGGTGCACATGTGGAGGTCAGAGGACAATCCTGAGGTGTTGGACTATGTCTTTCCCCTTGTTAGAGACAGGGTTCTCGCCACCCCACGAGCACCAGGGCCCGCCTGGCTTTGTCTGTCAGTGCCATGGGCTCACTGGGGTTCCAGACACCTGTGCCACTTGCATGGGACTTTGTGTCAGCTCTGGGAACCTGAGCTCCAGTCAGTGGGCTTGTGCCACCAGCACTTGTGACCACTGAGACATCACTATCTTTTCATTATTAGACGGCCCTATCTTTTCATTATTGAATTCCAGAAGTGCCCACACAGTCTAGTTCTGGCCCGCTCAGTGTGTAACGTGAACATGTCTCCTCTCCTGTGGACTGTCTTCAGCTCAGTGGTGTTCTCTGAAGCATGGCTCCAGTCCTCTTATAAGATCCACTTTATTTATCTTTTTCTCTTGTTGCTGGCACTTTGGGTGCACCAAGACACTGTTAGTTGGTCTCAGGTCAGAAAGATCACTGCCCAAGCTTTCTTTTAAGAACAGAACATCTTTGGTTGTGCCAAATGATCTTGCATTCATTTCATGTTAACTTTTGTCTCTGGCATGAGGTGGAGGCCCAGTTTCTTCATTTTTAATGTGATCTCTACTTACCTCAGAAATATTTCAATTTATTTCCAACCTTTTTCTGAGAGGACAATTTTTTCACATTGATTTGGCTTTTCATTCTGGTTGTAAGTCAGCTGAGCTTGTGGGTGACAGTCTGTTCTAGACTCCCAGTTCTCTTTCTCTGGTCCACACGTGTACTGTGAGGCCAGGAGGACATTATTGTTTCAGAGTTTGCCCTGCTATGAGTTTAGAAATCAAGAAAGAGAGCTGCTAATTTACCCTGTTCCTTTGTCTCAAGATGGTCATGGCAATCCAGGTTCCCTCACCCCTTCCATTTGAGCTGTGTGAACCTGAGTTTTCTACAAAGAATCCAACTGAGACATTTTTTGTTTGTATGTATGTTTGTTTGTTTTGAGGCAAGCTCTTTGTACATCTCAAACTCTTGCTAAGCCTGGGTGATGGGGATTAAAAGCATGTACCATCACACTTAGCCTAGCAGAGATATTGCTGGATACTGCATTTGAACCTGGGGGTTTTCCCATTTCAACTTGTTAATTCTTCTAGTCCAAGTCACCCATGTGACACATCCTTGTTTATCTGGGTCTTTTTCAGTTCCACTAAGTAATGGTCTATAGTTTTCAAGGTACAAATTTTACACTTTTTTGATATATTTATTCCTAAGGACTTAATTTTGCTGCTATTGTTTGTGAGCTTATTGGTTTTAAACTTCATTTTAGATGGCTCATTCATGGTTGTAGAAACACAAGTGATATTTGTATAGTGATCTTATAACATAGTCAAACTTGCTTAGTAATTCTTTTCTAAATATTTTATTTATTTATTTGAGAGAGAAGGAGGCAGATAGAAAGAGAGAGAGAATTGGCGCACCAGGGCCTCCAGCCACTGCAAACGAACTCCAGACACTTGTGCCACTTTGTGCATCTGGCCTGCATGGGTCCTGAGGAATTGAACCTGGGTCCTTAGGCTTCACAGGCAAGTGCCTTACCCATTAAGTCATCTCTCCAGCCCACTTACTAGTTCTGATATATGTATATGTGTGCAAATTTCTTATGTGTGCACAATCAGGTTGCCAATTATTGGAAATTATTTGATTTTTCCTTATAATCAATTATTTTGTTTTCTTGCTCTGACAACTGATTGCTGAACTAATCATTGGTGTTTTCTCTCTGTCTTGTGACTAAAGGTTTGGCTCCCACTTTACATAACCACTGGGACAGTAAAGTTTGCACTGGCCATTTTGCTAATTCTCTGTAACCCTTAGCTTTTGCTTTTTTAAAAAAAAAAATCTCTCTATCACTGTTTTAATGTGCTAAATATTTTTGTGTATACTAAGTTTTTAATTGCTTTATTTCTTTTAGTATATTTTGGGTTATTTTTCTTGTTAATTAACCTGAAAATTACCATAAGTATCCATAAAATCAGCCAGTTCAGGTTAATATCAGCTTAATTCCCATCACAGAGAACTTTACCTTGTGGAGAACTACCCCACCCCCAACCTTGTGTTATTGTCCTACAAATTGCATCTTTATAGATTTTTGGCCTTCACCACAGGTTTAAAATGATTGCTTCATGCTATTTTTTTAAACAAGATGGGAGAAATAGCTTTCAAGGGAAATATACTTTCATACTGTCTTTTACACGTAGCTATGCAGTCACTTTTACAGGTGGTATTTTTCTTTTTCTATGTGTATGTATGTGAGGTGTGCGTGTATGTATACATGTTTGTATGTGGGTCGGGGTAGAGGCCAGAGGTTTCAGTGGGCGTTTCTGTAACTCTCCACCTTCTTATCTGAGACTGGCTCTCTCCCTGAACCCAGGGCTCACTGACCTGGCTAGACTAGCTGGCCAGTGGGCCCCAGGAATTCTCCCAGCCTCACTTCCCCAGCACTGGGATGGCAGGTGTGTGCCATCACCCTGGGAGCTTTGCACAGAGGCTGGGGATCGGCAGGGGAGCCTTTTACCCACTGAGCCATTGCCCCAGCCTCCTGCTTGTTCTGTTTGCCTTTTTGTATGTGTGCCTGTGTGTGGAGCAGAGGACAACCTCAAGCATCAGTCTTAGAAATGCTGCCTGCCCTTCTTTTGTTTGAGTCGGGGCCTTTTATTGGACTGAAGTTCACCGATTAGGTAGATTGTTTGGCCTGTACGTCCCAGGGATGCTCTTTCCTTCACCTCCCCAGTGCTGGGACTATAGGGGCATGCCACCAAACCTGCATTTTACCTGGGTTGTGAGGACTGAACTTAGATTCTCATGCCTGCAAAGCAAACACTTAACTGACTGAGACGTCTCTCCAGTCCTATCTAATGTCCTTTTTTTCTCAGCCTGAATCCTCCAGGGCTCCTTCCAGGGTGGGTGTCATGGTGACAGACTCTCCACAGTCTTCCTCCATGTGGT
The DNA here is from genome assembly GCF_020740685.1 of Jaculus jaculus. NCBI lineage: Eukaryota > Metazoa > Chordata > Mammalia > Rodentia > Dipodidae > Jaculus > Jaculus jaculus. The sequence continues at coordinate 2,081,368 of NC_059104.1, read as the reverse complement.
GACAGTAAGATCTCAATTTCTCCTTCAGAACATGACCTTTCTCCTGCTCCTGAAACACACGCTGGCCACTGTGAGTGACATGGGCTTTCTGGAACTTCTCTTACACAAGAACAATCCCCACCCCAACCCCGCTCCCCCCACCGCCCCTTCACTGGGTGGTGACTGCGGAGGACAGACATCTATAGCGCCTCTCCCCCGTCTCATAGACATGCAGAGGTGGTCTCCCCATGCCAGGCCATCCCCTGGTTGAATTTGGGCCTGCCCTGTTCATCCGCCCTCACTGTGCAGAAAGCGCCAGTTCATTCATGTCACATACACAAGGTTCCAGAGGGTTTGCACGGGCAATTAGCTACGGCTGTAATTCATTTTGTAGAAATCACTGTCAGTCAGCCTGCTTATTTGGCTGTTTATTTTGTGAATTTTGAAATGGAAAGATTCACTGCCAAACCCAAGCCTTACCCATCACATGTACACCCAAATGCTGACCTCACAGAACAAACCTAAGCCTTTCTGCTGGGTCCTCGGGATCATTTGTCCTCTGACCTCAAGCATTAGTAGACATGACAAGTGTCGAATCACATCACAGGAAAGGAGGGAATGGCTCTTTGCTCTGTGTTTCAATACACACAAGACACAGAGCAATGACTTGGACGCTCATAATTTATGACAAGGCAGGAGCAAAAACGGGGAAGCTTTGGTTTCTTTTTAAGGGCCCTTACCACCGAAACACATGCCTGGCTTCAGCCAGCAGCAAACCCTACGCCTGGTTCTCCTCCTATGCAATGCTCTGGGGGTTATCTGGAGGGTTGGGGTTCAAAGCCCCGAGAGCTAATGCCAGCGTAATTAGAGTAGGAACACGTTGTTCACTGCAGAGGGCTGGCCTTGCCTCTGTGCACTGGGAGAAAGCATGTTTAAGAATTCCCATGGAGTCGCCTGGGAGGAAAGGCGACCCCATGCCGAGCACCAACGTGGTCTTTAGCTTGTCCTATGTAATTTTGTGCACTGTTTGAATGTGCTAACGAGGCGCATTATTTTTAGCCGTGTCAGCAAGGGGATCAGATTCCTGCACAGTTGTGCAGCTTGCGGAAGTGACTTGTTTCTAAGAACCATTAGCACAGCCAGAGAAATGTGTGTTTCCTGGAGTGAGCCCTGGCTGCCCTGAGGACACATAGGGCAGAACAGGCTGGTGTGGGCCCCAGAAGCAGCCCTGCTCCCCACAATGAGGGAGGCTCAGATAAGACGCTGTCTTGAAGGGCAGTTCAGAAAATAATACTATCGTGGCCCATGATATAGGTGGTTCACAAGATGGGATTGAGGTGACCAGGACAGAAGCACTTTGTGAGCCAGTAACACTGGCAGATATGGGACACCCTTGTGCTAAGAAAGGTACCAAGGGCAGGTGGAGATGGGCCCAGTGGAATGTGTGGCCAGGAAGTGTCCATGCTGGAGTGATGTGGTGGGGCCTGCAACTCACAGTGGCTTGCTGGCACCCTGAAAAGGACTAGCAGCCCCAGGGTAGGGTCTGGAAGAGGAGAATGTCCAGTGTAGCCATCCATCCCCAGTGTCATGGGAGGAGAGGAGTGACCCCAGAGGAGATGGAGATGGGACCAGGACCCGGAGGCCACATGGGAGTTATCACCCAGCACAAAGAATCCTAGTGCTTGGGAGGGCCTGAGAAAACTATGCAGGCTGTTAAGGGATAGGAAGGAAGGCAGGATGTAGGAGGCTGGTCTCCTGGCCCACCTCCTCCAGCATCATCCTCCCTCTCTGGAGGAGGCAGGCCAGAAGCAGGAAACATGGTGTGGGCACACTCCCAGGGGAGAAAGAGGAAGATGTAATTCAGAGCATCAGGGGGCTCGGAAGGGACCCCACAGGGCCTGCATCCTCCTCCCCCAGAACCCTAGCTCCCATGAAAGCAGGCAGCTGCCATGCTGGGGAAACACAGCCTGAGACTGCTTCTCCCACATGCTCTGGGAACAAGGGCAATTGTGTGGATCAAGCATGGTGTTCTAGGGAAGGTGCCCTGGAGCTCAGGAACTGACCAGAAAGGCAGCTCTGGGTGGGCGACATAAATTTTAGCATCTCTCTGGCCCTCAAGCTCTTCCTTGTAAAAAGAGTATAACAGGGTTGATTGGCTGTGTGTTGATGGGTGCTAACACTCAGGTGGTAAATGCTTTTCAATATGAGTGCTGGGTTTGGCTTTATCCCCCTTTCTCATCAAGTCCCAACCAGCCACGTGATTCCAGGAAAAGGGAAGGGTAGGGTTTGGAAGGTAAAAAGAAAATGATAACAAGGGCGCCTCGTTTCTGGCATAGGAAATGAACTTTGCAACCACAACTTAGAAACAAGCACAGGCAGAGACCAGAGGACAGTGAGAACTGCGGACTCAGGGGACAGTAAAGAGGCCAACTGTGATTATGGCTCAGGGTATGCCCATTTGCGAGAGGGCAGATCAGGGCTGGCCCTGGGGGCTGGGGTAGGCATGATGTCCCCTGTTAATGTTATACACTGTCCTGTAGGTTCATCAGGGGAGTGGCCTGGGAACTGGCACCTGGTAGCACTAAGAACTGACCATTTCAACACATGTCTGTGAGATTCCAACTTGGAACTGAGAAGAAACAAAGAGAAAAGGAACATAACTGAGAGCTAAGCTCCAGAAGAAACGAAGATAGACGTGGCAAGGCTCACAAGATGCCTCTGTTATAGACAAACAGAGGAAACATTCTCCTAGTGTTTGTGACGATTTTGGTTTCAGCTTAGGTTCTGACAAGTTTTTTAAGGTAAAACTGTGATCTAGATGGTATTGGTGGGAACTGGGATTTCTAGGAGCCAATGGAAGTGCTTGGAACACCCGCCATGGAAGTCGGGCACGGCCATGGATGTGTAGCACAGTGCCTGTCCACTCCTGCTGCCACAGGAGCCCATAGCAGGATGGCGGTGGGCATGGCGTCTGGGCATCAAAGAGAGCTTTGACAAAGACCATTTGCTATGTCCGACAATGCATTCTAGGGTGCAGTTTGTCTTCCAGTGCATCTCAAAGCAAAGCCAGACTGGCACATAAAGATGACAGTGTTTGTTGATATGGTTGCTGGACTCAACCCTCCAATGGGCAAGGTGAGCAGTGAGAACCTGCTTCCACCAAAGCAGCCATGTTCACCAAGTTCCCTTTGTGCATGTCTCCTCACCTGATCCTAGTGTGACATGAGACCAACCTGGGCCTTCTGACTTGGTGGTTCTGGATCAACTACTATAAAATGGGAAGTCTAGTAAATCCTGATGAGATTACACCATTCTTCAATCATGGGTTTCATTCTGAAAACTGTGGTGAGGAGCTTGTGTACTGTGTGAGTGACCGTCACAGTGTGACATCCATGGCAGATGAAGATACTGAAAGCTTGCATCCTGTCTGACAGGGCGAAACAAAGGAAAACCAAGAGGCAGCCTACATGACATTCGGGGTGGGTTGGGGACTATTGCCGGATGACTAGATACTACAGGCATAACAGCCGTCAATGCCCCTGTGCTACCTGCTGGGCCATCCTGCCTCTCTGTGTATGCAGACTGACCACTGCAAGGTCAGTGTGCTCAGAGCAGCCTGTACTTCCCTGTTGTTTCAGCTCCGCAGTGGCTGGTCATGAGCTCTGACAGGGGTTTTCTCTTACTTGGCTCATCCCAGAGCTGCTTAGGGAGTTGGGTTTTAATTCTACCCCTCATAAGTGCCTTATTTAAAAACATTTCCAGGCTGGAGAGATGGCTTAGTGGTGCAGGCGCTTGCTGGCAAAGCCAAAGGACCCAGGTTAGACTCCCCAGTACCCACATAAAGCCAGGTGCACAAGGTGGCACATGTATCTGGAGTTTGTTTGCAGTGGTTAAAGGACCTGGTATACCCACTCTCTCTTTATCTCTCTCTCAAATAGATAAATAAAAATACTTTTAACAAACAAAAACACCATGTTTTCTGACCCCCACATCAGCTTGGCCCTAGGATCCTTTTGCTCTTCCAAAGAGAAGTTCTTGGGCAGCGTTCTGCAGGCAATTGGAGGATACAGCCAGACCCTTCAGGCAACACCTTCAAAGTCAAGCTCAGTTTGCAACACTGTTCTAGAAGCGTAGGTCATTCTTGTCAGCAAAGCTCTGCCCTCGGAGGCGAGGTTGGACACAACTGAAGGCATTGCACTCGCTGGCTCCCATGTTGAGTTTCCATGATCTTGGACTGGGCCTCACCGAGCAAGCAGATTCCCGCTCTGTCTACACTGGGTGTAGAAAGCCATCCTTCAAAAAATACTTAGTAGGAGAAGCCAGTAAGTTAAAAAGGAGATATAAACAGAAGAGAAAGGAAGGGAGGAGGGTACTTAATAGGTTGGTATTGTATATATGTAACTACAATGATTGAGATGGGGAGGTAATATGATGGAGAATGGAATTTCAAAAGGGAAAGGGTGGGGGGGAGGGAGGGTATTCCCATGGGATTTTTTTTTAATCATGGAAAATGTTAATAAAAATTGTGAAAAGAATAAATAAATAAATAAAATAAAGAAAGCCATCCTTCAGGGCACTCTCTATCCTGCCCTCTGCTTTGAGAGTCTCATGTAAGCATGGACAAGGCATCGCACCCCTGGTCAGGGAGGGCAGGTGGCGGACATCGCTGGCCCAGCCCATGTGGGCATAGGCTCAGAGCAGAGAGAAAGCAGCGCTCTGCCTTGGGAAGAAGGCAGGGTACAGATGCCTGGCTCAGTGCCCCCGCGCCATCATCACCAGTGACCCACACGTGCGGATGATCTGCCGAGATGGAAGAGAGCATGTGTGCGTTCCGCGCGGCGCCCAACTCACCGGAGGCTAAATGCAGTAGGAAGCCGCACACCGTGACAGAGGTGGCAGCTTTCCAGTCCCCACGGTTGTCAGCTAACCCCAAACGTTGACCTTTCCAAACGCACGCAGGTCTCATGCCCCCCCCCCCCGAGGGTGACAGCACGTCCCCTGCTCCGTGGAGGCAGCGCCCTAATAGGCCTCCTCTCGGCCGTTTATCACACGCCGAGGGCCAGGCTGGGTTTCTAATCGTTCCTTTTCAGCGAGCTGCCTGCTGCTGACTGTGGAAAGTGTAGGTTTGGCTGCATTGATGGCCCTCGGTAATGGCTGTGATTACACCCTCGCATCCTCTTCCCAGCACCAGCCTTTCAGCCGAGCGGCACATTATGCCTGGATAAGACTCAAAGAGCGGCTTAATACCAGGTTCTTGGGGCTGTAATGAGCGGTTCAGGATGGGGCAGACACAGCCGCAGCAGTGGCTCGGCAGCCCGCGGCTCAGCAGACGCATCGGTGGCGTCCACTGGCACCTTTCTGAGTTAAAGCTTGGCTTACACCTCTGCCTGCACCACGGGAAATGAGTGAACATAAACACGTGAACAAATACCTTGCCTTCCACACAGCAGAGGAAAAGCCATCGAGCGCCACCGAGTTAGTAGCCTGGGAAGACAGGCTCCTACAAGTGGAGCCCGTGCATGCGTACGCCTGGGGGAGGAGGCAAACTCACTTGTGCACCTTGGAGGATGTTTCTGTGACCTGACATATTATTCCCGCAGGACACCCCAGTGTCTGCTGGAATCTCATGCTTTGGGTTATTTGGAGTAAGGCAGGAATGTCATTTTTCCTCTATCCATGTATCCTTATTTTCTACACCAAAGGACCTCCTGGGCACAAGGGCAGAGCACATCCTTCCTGTGTCCTGGAACACTCAAAAGGAAAGCCTTCATGTCTCCTGGGTGCGGCCCCTGCAGTGTGGTCTGGAGGCTGGGCCCCTTCCCAGAACACATGGCTCAGAGGCCGACCACAGGGTCTGCCCCAGGTGAGTCTCAAGCCCCTCTCTGTGGGCTGTCTCTGTCCCAGAAGACTTGAGGCCGTAGCTGGGGATGCTCTGATGTGGGCTTACCCTGAGAGCAGAGGTCAGACTCCAGGTGAGGGGGTGGAGTTGCCAACAGCAAATAGCTGGCTTCAGACGACAGCCACAGGTTCGGGGAGCCCAAGCCCCGCACAGTTCGGGCCAACTGCCTACACACGCAGGGGCTCTGTGACCTCTTTGGGTGACGGCTCACCAGAACGGCTCTCAGAACTCAGGAACACTCTAGACTCCTTAATACAGCTATCTTGTCAAGGGTTACAACTGAGGACACGCCCAATGAAGTGGGAGGCCCCCACGTGTGGGGCTCTGGACCCTCCTTGTCGCGTCAGGAGACCTGCCCTCCCTGTTGCCAGACAGGAAGTACCACTGAGTTTACACTGGGATTTCGCCAGCTACAAATATCTGTTTGCCCCAGTGGCCTGTGACTCAGCTACTGGCCCTTCCAGAGTTGGGGAGCCCAGCTGATATCACCCCTGAAATACCTTCCTCTGGTCGCATGGCTGGTCTTTCCAGTGTGGCGAACCCCCATCTGAGCCTGGCCTTCACAAGTCCATCATGACTAACTAAGGTATCCTTGTCACTCTGGAAGTGATGAGGGCTTGAAGATCACCTCCCAGGATCCTAGGGCAAGGAGTCCACTCCTTATTGTACCCTGGGAGTTCTGTGGTGACCAAATGAGATGCGATATGGCACTGTGACCTGCACACCACACAGTATACATGGCAGGTGGGCAGGTGGCTCCAACACTACCATTGCCAGAGTCACAGTCACATGAACCACAGCCAGCGTGGAGCAGGGTACCGAAGGCCAGAGGATAATGGAACAGGCTCATTTACAGAATCTCTGTAATCCTAAGAATCATCATTTCTGCATGAGCTCAGACTCCCAGCAACCAATTTTTGTCAAGGTCTGTAATTTTCACTGTTTTTCAGAAAAACAATTTGTGAGAATCTTAAACTGGTTTTATTTACGCTGTCCATTACCTTTAGATTGTACATGATGGTCTGCTGTGTGTATGGAAGATTGATTAGTTAGCACTGTGAAAGGACAGCTAGACCAATACATTCAAATCATTTTCACACCCACGTAGTATCACCTCCAACAACATTTTGAAATTAGTGTTATTTTCTACATTTTGTAAGTGCTGAGTCTGACGAAGTTCAAAAAGGTTACATGGCCACTCACATTCATAAAGCCGGTAAAGCACGAAATGTGTGACAGCCAACAGAAAGTCACTTGACAGGAATCAGCAAACTGTGGTGAGCAGTTCACAGAGCCAAGCACTTGGCTGCTTGGGCAAGGCGAAGCAGGACCAGCTTTCATCCACCCCCAACAGGGTGGCTCTGCTCTGCCACCCCAGCTCCAGCAGCAGCTTGTTGAGGTGGCAGGCCATGTCTGGGGTGCCAAGAGGAACTGAGGGAGAGTTCTTCCCGTAGGGGTTTCTGAGGAGGTGGTTCTAACTAGGAAAATGACTCGTTTGCTTTGAGGATGGAAGACATTTCAGCTGGTGGTGTGCTCGATAAAATGTATGCTGCAGGGCTGGAGAGATGGCTTAGCGGTTAAGCGCTTGCCTGTGAAGCCTAAGGACCCCGGTTCGAGGCTCGGTTCCCCAGGTCCCACGTTAGCCAGATGCACAAGGGGGCGCACGCGTCTGGAGTTCGTTTGCAGAGGCTTGAAGCCCTGGCGCGCCCATTCTCTCTCTCTCCCTCTACCTGTCTTTCTCTCTGTGTCTGTCGCTCTCAAATAAATAAATTTAAAAAAAAAAATGTATGCTGCAGCTGGACCCTGAGAAGAAGAAATAAGGTCTGCTTCCAAGTGTCGTGTATGGTGACTTCAGGTGTCCATGTGCTGTCCCCAGGGAGGTGTGCCCATGGCCCTTACAAGAAGCTCAGCACCTACACCTGAAGTTAATCCTGGGCTCGCTGCTGTCACAGACATCTTGAGTCCTGGTTCCGTCCTCACACGTGTGCTGGCTACCTGTGTCTGTCACATTCAGTCGTCCTCTGCTGATAACATGGTGTCAAGAAGCTCCTTAAAGCCCGTGTCTGGGAACATGGAGAGGCCATTGAGGTGGGCATCACCTCTAGAATTTGAACAAAGTTCTTTGCTCAGAATAAGTCTAACCACTCTTCTTCTAACCTCAGCCATAGTTCTCTTGGTAACATGTTAGGAAATAGTGCACCCAGAGCTCTGTTCAGATGGCAGTCTTCACTGGTGTCATGGGAGCCGTTCTCTCTCTCTCTCTCTCTCTCTCTCTCTCTCTCTCTCTCTCTCTCTCTCTCTCTCTCTCACTGCTTTCTAACTTCTGAAGATGTCTTAACCAGCCATGTATGACTTTACAGAAGTCCCTGTACAAACGGATCCCCAAGGCCAGGAAGGGCTGTGCTAGTCCCTCAGCAATTCATGGAAAATGCAAGTTCAAGAGGACTGAGTCATCAAGCCAGGTCAGTCATAGAACTTTTGAGAACAAGTGACAGAGTGTACAGAGGCATGCACAAACTCAGAACCAGGAGGGCCTCCGATATGGCTGAGAGGATGGCAGGACTTGACGGCATAAGAAAGGGAAGGAGATGGAGGGGAAGGGGACATCAGGAGGTCCAGGACTCTCAGTCTGAGAGTGGCAAGGCCATGAGGCCAGGACAGGAAATGTGAAAGCCTCTTCCCAGAGCATGGGCTGAGTGAAGCGACACTGGGGTGAGCCGGTGGCTGGAGCAGGCCCCTGACTCCATAGCACACTGAAGTACAGGTGTGACACAGGATGGGCTGGGCAGGCATCGTGGGGGAGTTGACAGAAGCATTGAACAGCAGTACTCCAAGGGCTTCTCACACCTTCCTGATGAGCTGCAGCTTTGGAGCCACATCTCTGGGTCTGATGGAAAATCACCTTGCTTCTGCTTCACCGAGTTTTCTGTCGCTCGTAGAAACCAGGCCTCCAGCACTTGGATGCTAACAAAATCCAGACTGCAGCTCTTTATCGTGTTCCTTCCAGAAACTTGTGGAAGGCTCTCTCTCAGTCCCTACCTTAGCAGCCATCACTGTCCTGGGCTGACCTCACTTCGACCTGACCTTGGATTGCACCCCAAGCCAACCTGCCTGTCACAGTCCAGCCAGAGCCCAGACGCAGTCCACCCTTTCCTCTGCCAGCCCGACGCCCAGTCAGGTCAGGCAGTTTGCCTGTGGAAGCAGCCCAGCCTCCCACTGCTGTCGCCCACCCCGGGGAGACCCAGATTGTGAGGCTGGAGACAGGGAACGGTCACAGGAGCAAAATTCACTGTGGCAGCTTCTGTCCACCCACCCAGTGTGTGTGGTGCTTGCCCCATGTGCCCTTGTGACAGCCTGTGCCACAGACATCACTTTCTTTTTTGGTCCATGTGGTTTTCTGAGCAGAGCTGTTTACTGTTTTTGTTTCTCTTGGTTAGGTGGGGAGTGGTAAAATAAGCTCTCACTATGCATCTGAAGCTGGCCTTGAACTCACAGTGATCCTCTTTTCTCAGCTTCCCCAGTGTTGAGATTATAGACATAGCAGTTACCTCTTCATTGCTAGAACAAAGCACCTGGCCAGAAACATCTTAGGGAAGAAATGATTTTTTCCAACTTACAGTTTTGAGGGGAGCCTTCATCGTGGCAGGGAAAACATGACAGAAAGGTGTCACATCTCTGCAGCAGCAAGAAGGGCAGAGAGCTCCCTAGCTCCGGCATGGAGCTGGATTATAAAATCTCAGAGCCCTCTCCCAGTGGCGCACCTCCTCCAGTAAAGCTCAACCTCCCCATAGGTCTACCAGCTGGGGACTGGCATGAGGTGTTACCACAAAGGCTAAAGGGGACAGCTTGCATGCAAGTGCCACTACGCCCAGCTAGACCTCTCAGCGTGGTCCCCTTTCACCCACGCCCATTCCCTCCCTTCCTCCCTAACCCAGAGTCCCAGCGGATTGACAAGCAAGTTTTGCTCCTTCCTCAGTTCACATTCACACGTGCATCTGGAAGGTGAGGTGTGGAGACCGTGTTCCACTCAGCTGCTTGGATCCCCATTGGCTAGAGTCCAGCCTCCCAGCTCCACCTGACCCATAAGAGCTAGGGATGTGTCACCCACCTGTGAGCCAGGGAGACAAGACACCAGGTTGTGAGTGGTGAACATGAAGCCAGGCTCTGGCCCTCCTGAGACTAAGAAGAAGGGTGTGAAAGAGTTTCGGGAGCCACATTCAAATCTGGGACGGGAGGCACTAACCTGAATTTCAAAGATTCCAAACCCAACTTGTCCTTTGTTAAAAAGAAAAACAGTTCATTTATTTATTTATTTGAGAGAGAGAGAGAGAGAGAGAGAGAGAGAGAAAGAATGGGCGCACCAAGGCCTCTAGCCACTGCAAACAAACTCCTGACGTATGCAACACTTTGTACAGCTGACATTATACATGGATTCTGGGGAATCAAACCTGGGTTGTTAGGCTTTGCAGGCAAGCACCTTAACTAGTGAGCCATTGCTGTAGCCCCCCAACCTCTTTTAATAAGTCACAGGCTTGTGCCATCTGGTGCTGCATACCTGGCTACACTATAAATGCTCTGCATTTCAGAAGAGCACCTCCCCCTCTTCTGGAGCATCCAGAGATGATGGAAATGCTAGAAATGCCTCGAGAGCCAGATTGCCATCTGTGATGACATCACTTCAGACACTCATCCTAGAGAGAAATCTGACCCCATGTTCAAGACTGGTGTTAGCTAGACATAATGTCTACCCCCTCCTTCCCTGAAACTGCCCAGCCAGGTCCGAGTCCCTTCATCACTGCCTTTCCTGAAGCCTGTGCTAAGTAAGGCCTTGGGCATTCTGGACACCAGATCTGTGTCTCCTACTGGAAGGAAAACCCCCCATGCCTGGCCAGTGTCTTGGCACCAGGACAGAGCACAGGGCACACAGTGGGTACTCAGTGTGGGTTGAGCTGGTCTAATTCCAAAGCCAAGCATGGCCACAGTCCATGGACTGGAGTGCGAAGTGTCTCTTTTCCTCCCACTTCTCATGATAGCACAAAGGGAAGGCGAGGTGCCCATCTCCCTGGCACCCAGGAGGCAAGGGCCCTTTGTTCTGTGTCCACCTCTGTTCTAGTGGACACCTGGGCTCCTGTTCTTCTGGGTCATCATTAGACAGCAGGGTTGCCATGAGAGCATGGGTGTCCTGATGTCCATCATCGGGGAATGTAGAGCAGGCTCCTGACTGGGGGTCTCAGACTAAAGGGTAGAGAGACTCTTCGTTGGCTAGAGCCATGCTCTGGGGGCTGGGTCCTGAGCAAACTGGCCCAGGTGGCTCAGTAGGGCACTAGCTCTAGTTTTCTCAAGTGTTCAGGGAGCCAAGGTGGCATGACTGCTCCCTCCCACTCCTCTCTGACCATACAGTGAAGTCCCAGGACACAGATGGCCTGAGTTCTCAGAATTCACCTGAGCCTCGCTTGGACTAAAGACCATAAGAAGACTGCATAGAGTCTGAGCTTTAGGTCCCCCAATCTTTCCATACCTAGAGGCTCTGCTTACAGGGCTCAAATGGAGTATCCTGGCTACCACAAGGATATGCCCTCTCTTTTCCTCAGAGTGCTGAGTCTGTTTGGTGGGACCGGCTTCCACAGGCCATATTCTTGTCTTGATGTCTAGGGACTCACGGCGACTGACAACATGTCCAGTCTGGTTGGCTGGCTACATGGGTGGCTGGCTGCTTAGCTGTCTGGTGGAGGCATGCCTACATGCTAGTGGGCTGTTTGGCCGGCCTGTTGACTAGCTGGTGGATTGGGTGGCTAGTGGCTGACTCTTTGAAAGGCACTAGGATGGGATTCAGAACAGCAAGGACCAACTTCCAGCTTAAGAAAAGGATAATCTTAATTTTTTTTAACAAACTCTGTTTTATTTTCTATCCCAAATTAAATTGAATCAGAAACAGCTCTCACTGGTTCTCTATCTGCGTGTGGAGTTTCCTTTGGATTTGAAAGTATTCAGAGTGTACAGCAGTCACTGTGTGTCCTCCTAGGACATGGGCCATGATCCCTATACGATGGGGACTAACTCCTCTTAATTAAATGGGGTTGAAGGAGGCATTTGGTGTCAGCCTCCTTCCTGTTTATACACTAGGAATAGATTTCTTGAAAATCAAAAGGATCTTCAAAATAACCATACCTCACAAGGCAAGATATACAAGTTTGCAGACATAAGATAGAAGATGTAACATACAGTCTGCTAAACATACAGTGCGTGCATGCCATGTCTTACATATAGGCTATTGACACGTCAGCACACACTCCTTGAAGAATGACTCACTCCGCCTGCTAACCTCTCTATAGCAGAACTGCACTGAAGTGTTACGTGCTGTCTTACTTCTCAGACCCTGGCCTGTGCCGTTCCCCTTCTCAGCCTGTTGGGGCATTGCTGTACCAATCCTCCCATTCCACAGGATTAGCTCCACGAGTCACCATAGAGAGAGATTGTCTGGACTGCACTGATCTCGCTGGCTGCTGTGGAGGTAGCAGGTCACCTTCAGGGTCGGGGCTGCCCCTGAGCAGCCAACTGGCAGGTCCTCTTCTGGCTCCCAGCAGGAGCTTGCTAGTTCAGTGGGGACAAAATCGGACATCTGATTCACACCATTTACCACTTTAGCAATTAGTTGTCTCCCAGGTGGGTATGGAACCTGTAGGAGTGGAAATCCGAGTGAGTGTGTTTAGGAAACCTAGAATAATAAATAATTATACCATTTGCTCTGTCAGACCCAGCAGAAGAAAAGTGACAGCGTTTTCCTCTAGAACAGACTGGAATGTGCTTATGGCTGCAAATCCGGCAATCCTCACAAACAGAGCTCTGCCAGAAACACTTCAGCCCAGCACCCACTGATGACCCATTTCACACTCAACATTCGTGTGGGTCTGTGCTGGTGCCAACCCTGGGCAGGAGCTGCGGAGAGAGGCCTGTTGGCGTATTGGTCCTGGGAGATACGTATGGAGGAGAGCAGGATCATGTGTACTTCCAGGGTCGGTTGAAGCCACTGGGGCTTGGAATCCCCCCCCCCAGCCTGGGTGCTTAGATTGCGGGGTTCTTACACACTGGCCAGACCTGGTCCTCAGAGCTGTCCTTAGGAGCAGACGGAAGATATGATATGCACCATTCAGTTCCTTCCCAAGCCACCCACGGAAGCCACACTCACTCTGAGGAAAACGGCCCCCGCTTGTGGCCCGGCCTGTACCGTGGACTGAGCGTGAGCATTTGCCGGCACAGCCACGGCCCACCCGCAAGGTGGAATGGTTAGACTCATTTTACAGTCACTGAGTCAGTTTGGTGTCTCCTGATAGTAAGGCCAGTCTCTCCCTCTGCTGTGGAGCTCTGTCACACTCCTGAAGCCATGGTTCTTTGGTTTTTTATTGCACCCATAGCTCCAGGCAACCGGGCTCTCAGCCTCCTGCGGTCCCCAGGCCCCTCATCTTCTTCACCCACAAGAGCCACTGGGTCAGAGGACTGCATTTGGATCGGAAGTTTACTTTTTTGAAATAAATTGTTCATGTCCTATTGATTAACAGTTTAAAAGTCAAGAGGGGGCTGGGGAAATGACTCAGTGGTTAAGGCACTTGCCTGCAAAGCCTGATGATCCGGGTTCAATTCCCCAGTAAAAGCCAGATGCACAAAGTGACACAAGTATCTAAGTTTTTCTGCAGTGGCCGGACATCCTGGCATGCCTATTCTCCCTCTCCCTCACACATACACTCTTTCTCTCTCACTCTCTCTGCTTGCAAATAAATAAATACTTTTTAAAGTCAAGAGTTATTTCCTGGTTTTTCTCCATCCTTAAGAGAGATGACCTGAGCCTTCTTACTGTCTGCCCTTTTCATTCCAAGGGCATCTCACCTGGCCTGGAGCAAAAGAAGGAGACTACTGGTAGCAACCCTGGGCCAATTTCTTGCCACACACAGCCAGTTCTCCAGAGCCCTCGCTGGGGACCACTCAGCCTCCAGAGCTCACAGCCTGATGCTCTCCCCGGCCCAGCCTACTTCCTATGCATGCCTGCAGTCAAAACATGAAGATGGGGCCTTTCGTTCAGCCGGGACCTGCTCGTCCACAGAGTCAGACTCTGGGCTCAAAATGCCGAGCCCCGAGTGTTGGAGATGGCTCCTTCTGAAATAGGTTCCCACGAGGGCTCTGGTATTGGGTAACCAGTTCCCAGGCCCTGAGCTCTTTGGGGCCCGCATGGGCAGAGCTATCATTCAGGTGAGCTGAAATCCATCATATAATGGGGCCCATTTGATACTCATCTTTGGGAAGAATGAATGAATCATTGTGCCCACCAAGGGACCTATGCACAAATTGCCCTGGGCAAAGCCACAGGGACACTTTGATGAGCAGGCTGCGAGACAGGGACAATTTAAGGATGAATACTCCTTTCTGTCCTGGCTCACTGAGGTCCCTGGCACCTGTTGAAACTAGACCTGGGCACAGGGCGCAGCTCACAGCCAAAGAAAGTCAGAGGAACAAAGCCATCTTCTCTCAGCAAAGCTCCATGGGGTTGGCAGACACGCTGTGATGGGCACGACCCACCTGAGACAGGCCCTCTCCTCTTCCACCTCTGCTGGCCCCATCCTTCCTTCCACAGTTCTCATTTTTAACCATTATTCCCCAGAGCCTCCATGGAGATGGTAAGGCATATTCTTAAGGTAGGGTCTTGGTAAACTGGGGTGGGAGGATCATGCCTGGCACCTCGGCACCTAGGAGGTCGAGGCAAGCAAGAGGATTACACTGAGTACCAGGCCAACATATGGTACATATAGTCAGTTCTAAGCCAGCCCAGATTATAGAGTGAGCCTCAGAGTCAAGTGGAGGGCCCGTGCTGAGTCCCACGTGGGGCACCAGAGCTGCTCTTCACCACTGGAGTGACTGACCCAGATCGAACCTTCTTCACCAGAGCAGGTGAGGCACCTCTCCCATGCCAAAGGGACAGGAAGACTTAGCCACATGTGACCAGGTGTACTGGGCAAGTAAGTGGCATCTTCCCTGGCTAAGAGACTATTTTTCACCAATACATATAGCTTTCTTTTTTTATTTCCTTTTTTCCATTCTCCTTCTACTTTTTTTTTTAAATAAATTTTATTGAACTGAAGTAGAGACACAGAAGTGTTGATCACAAGTAAATGGTGCCTCAGAAACCAACTGCCCTAGGACACAGAGGGGCAGGCCTAAGAAAACAAGGTGCTGTGCTCTAGAGTCAAGTGGAGAGAGAGGCCACAAAAGCTCCCTGTGGAGCTGCTCATCTCTAATGGAGGCAGGCAGGGTGAGTTCTCCAGCATGGCCGTCCTCCAGCTTTCTTTAGTGTCCTGCTGCAGTGGAGGGGGACAAGGACAAGGATGACCTCCTCAGGCTGTGGTTTCCCCATGCCAGTCCCCTCTCACTACTGTGGGTAAAAACTCAACCCAGAGTTTCAGCTTCCTCTCAGGGCCACACCTCGCCCCTCTGTTCTCCTGATCTGTGTGTTTCTAGAGGCTTCCACAGCAAAGCACCAGGGCTGGGCTTTCAGGATGGTGTTCTTGCCCAGACCTGGGGCTCAAAAGTCCTGATAAGATATGATCCAGGCATGCTCCTTCTGTGGCATCAAGGGAGACTCGGGAAACATTAGCTTGGGCAGAGACGGGCAAGATTCCCTGTCTGAAGGGGAGCAGGCATGCTCCTGGGCTCCAGGCAGCACCTAGTACACTCGAGGTACTAGGCAAGCCAGAAGCTTCTAGAAGCAGCTTCTGGGTCCCCACACTGCATACCATAGATGCTTGGTAGGTACCTGGAAAGACAGGTGCGCCGGCCTTCAGGCTGCTTCACCTGGAAGCCATAGTGACTTACTTGTAGGGCATCCTGGAGGGGCGAGGCCACCCCATCTCACCCGAGCAGCCTCTGGGGACTGCCATTTGGTCACACTCAGGAATCTGGCAGTGCTGAAGGCCTTCGTTTAGCCTAAAGCACCACGTCAGCATTTCTGCTCTGAATCCCTATTTTCAATGATTTATAATGAAGCAACTCTAAACTGGCTTCAGCTGCTTGAGCTATATGCAGCCAAGAGAATAGATCCTGGGACTTTTTTAGCACTCCACTAACTATGAAATTGTTTGATTTTTACAAAACATATTTAGCAAATTGTTGAAAGTATTGGCTAAACACAGCATTTCATAAATGAGATGTTGAAGCGATCGAGATGTTGAACTTCGAAATCATCTGCTTTCGCTGAGCAGGCCTTTTACCAAGTTCAATAAGAATTTCTGACATGATTTTATGCATCATAAGTACACTGCTACGTGTGATAAATGCCACGCCATTACACATTCTAATTACCTGATTACATTCATTTACATTAAATTTGTAATTAAATGCAATTTCATAGTTATTGAGTGAAGATCCCTTTGGAACGATGCACTCATTCTCCCTGCTACAAGGAAACACGTGAAACCCAGAGTGGCTGGACCTGGGTGTGGGTAACAACGGCCAATGGCTCCACGGGGCTCCACAGGTTCCTAGCAGAGCACAAGCAACTGGGAATGGTCAGCTGTTGGGACAAGTCCCTCCATTGGTCACTTTGATCTTTTGGGGTTCCAGGAGAGTATGTGACACAAAATGAGGAACCATGCTGGGGCAACAGCTAAGCTGTGGGAAGCAGGTGGAGGCCAGGACATGCCAATGTTCTGAGAACCATCTTCACTTGCAGTGTTTTGCAGTCTTTCTCCAAATTCTGTCTCCTGCCATCACCATGGCAACCTCATCTACGGCAAGCCTGGGAACATTAAGGATCAACTGGGAGGAGGCGTCTCCGCCCTGGGTTTGGGCCTGGATGACTAATTTTACCTCTTGTGTGCATTCGGCTGTTAACAACAGGACAACTCGGAAGAGAGGGTTCTCGCTGGTGCCCAGGTTCTTTTCATGAGGTCCTAGAGTCCTCCGCTGTGTGTAGAACAGCAAGATGGAGACTCTCAAGCCACTCTGTCTCTGCTTCCTTGGAGAGGCAGCAAGCTCCAGGGTGGGCGTCAGCTGTTCTCAGGGAGCAGCCCCAAACTGGCTTCACTGAGAACCTGTGTGACAGACGGCGGTAGCACCCCCAGTTCCAGCAGGAACCCCACCCTACAGCATGACTGACTATTTAAACCAACCACATGAAGCAAATCACAGGCCTTTTTCAGTAAAAGGAGGGTCGGGGGAGATAGCTCAGCAGGTAGAAAAGCTTGCTCTACAAGCACGAGGACCTGGATTCAATCCCCAGAACCCACGTAGAAAGCTGAGCATAAGCACACACGCCCGTGACCCAGTGCTGAGGGCAGAGACAAGAGAATGACTGGGGCTCCCTCACCAACCAGGATGAGCCAAAGACATGGCAGCACTAGTTCTAGTACGAGGGTGTCTCACAGGAACGCGTTCTCCTCTGACCTCTGAGCATGCGTGCACAAGGCACAGGCGCTCTGCGCACACAGCCCGCGCATACGCTTACACTGCGCACACAGCTCCTGGCTCAGCTGAAGGGTGCCCCGAGCCCTCTTGCCCTGACCTTCTTTCATGACCTCCTGTCGCTTCCCTGCAAGCCCGTGTCTTCCTCGCTGGTCACTAACACCCCCAGACTTTTCTTGGAATGCCCACATGCCCTTCATTTCCCCAGTTTCACACACTTACCTCATTCTGGGGCCTCTGAGTTGGACTCAACTAAGTTATCCTTCTTAACTGGGTTCAGCCATCTCAGAGGGCATTGAACTGTGCAAGGAAGAGGGAAAAGCCAAGATGTGCGGGCACACAGGACAGCTCTGTCTGAGGGAAGCGATGGGTGCACTGAACTCACAGGAGGGAGCTACCACCAGTCAAAGCGCTGGACAGCTATGACTCCTTGGGCTCAGATGACTCGTAACCGGTGCCCATTTAGAGGATGGGTAGACTTACCCAAGAATGCAGAGGGGAAAGTCACAAGGCAATATGAGCCTGACCCCCCCCCCAAAGGTCCCAGTGATTGTCTCTGGGCAGAGCTGGGTGGGAGACTGGCTCATTTCTCTGCAGTACTAAGAAAATGATTTAAGGATTAGTTGGGTTTCA
This sequence comes from Jaculus jaculus, assembly GCF_020740685.1. NCBI lineage: Eukaryota > Metazoa > Chordata > Mammalia > Rodentia > Dipodidae > Jaculus > Jaculus jaculus. The sequence continues at coordinate 2,063,412 of NC_059104.1, read as the reverse complement.
CAAGAAAAAAAATATGCATTTCCACAATAGACTCACAGCCTAAACAACAGCAGGCAAGTGTGGGTGGTGGCTGTGCAGTCGCCCTCAGAAGGAGGGCGAGAGGGAGAAAGGTCGTGGGCAGCCCTCTGTGCCATGGGGAAGGCAGGCAGGCTGGGGAGAGGGCTTCGTCTCTCCCTCAGAGCAGAGCTGGGGCAGAAACATCTACGTCCCCTGCGCTGCACACCTTTCTTTGTCTTGCAGAAGGAACAGCCCCTCTCCTGTGTGGCTCAAGCCCCAAAACCTCTGCTTCCTGCCCCATCTTTTTCTCCAGCTCAGGAATTACATGTTGCTCCTTCTGTGTGCCCTGAAGGAGCGTCTTCTCTTATCAATAATTTGGACTATGTGTAATTTAATCCTCTTCTCTCTACACATATGCAAACAACAGAATAGAAGCATAGTAGTCATCACTGGTTATTATTGCTGATAAGTTGTTCAGTTCCTGTCAGAGAGAACTTTGGGATCCTATTCAGACCAGGGTCCCTGGCAGGCCACTTTCTGCTCTGAGTGAAGGTGATGAGGGTGGCACTTGTGCTGACAGATGTCTTCCTAGCACCCGGGACATGTTCTATCAATTATCCTCCATGCATGGGGGTACTATGGGAAACTGTTGCAGTCAGGTTCACATTGCTGGCAGAAATCACCCAACCAAGAGCAGCTTGTGGGTGAAAAAAAAAAGGTTTATTTTGGCTTACAGACTCCATGATGGCAGGAAAAACGATAGCATGAGCAGAGGGTGGACATCACCTCCTGGCCAACATCAGGTGGACAATAGCAACAGGAGAGTGTGCCAAGCACTGGCAAGGGGACACTTATAGCTATAAGACCCATAAACCTGCCCCCAACAATACACTCCCTCCAGGAGGCATTAATTCCCAAATCTCCATCAGCTGGGGACCTAGCATTCACAACACCTAAGTTTATAGGGGACACCTGAATCCAAACCACCACAGTAACTCCACCCACAGATGAGAAACTGAGGCTCAGCAACATTCCCAGGGTCACCTAGACTGAAGATCCTGTTGGAGTGTCCTCTCTGTGGTTTGAATGGATGCTCCTTCTCCCCTCTCCGTGGTATTGCATTGTGTGTTAATTCATTTGCATAAATGGGAAGACTCTCAGCCAGCTGGGACCAGGGCTTCTCTGTGGTCCTGGTCCTGACTCCTTACCACACTCAGAGCTCTCTGAAAGAGAATCCTGGAATGAACTCTGTGGTGAGGTGGGCTTCAATGGAGATGTGACCTTTGTGGGGGTGTGTCTGTGATGCCGTCCTTGCTCCCAGCCTGTGCACAGGGCATCTCCCTTCCCTCCTCCCTCGCTCAGGCTGACTGTGGCTCCAGCATCAGGCAGACCTGTCTGGGATGTGCGGCTGACATTTCCGAAGCTCTGCAGGTGCAGGAGGGAAAAGGGCCCAGCGCGTCTCAGAAGTCAGATGCCATTGTACAGCAAATGGCTGATTTCAAAGCCCAGAATCAAATCCTTTCATGTGTGTAGAATATATCAATTTGGAATGCACAATTTGAAATTGCTGGTTATAGAATTCGATACATTTGATTGTAGTATAATTTTCCAAGAGCTGCAATATCCAAACCCCATCTTACAGGCAACATGCTCACGCTCATGTTTATGGTTTCTGGAATTGTCACCTGGTGTCCAGGGAAAGTATTCCATGGCAAAGGCTGCCTCTGTCCCTGTGTTTTTGGCACAAAGAAAACACCCTCGGGTGCTGTGTGTGCCTGAGGCATCAACTTGACCAACGCTGCTTCTCACTGGCTTCCAGGATGGGACATCCTTTGTCTTCACTGACTTCCTAACTGGTTCCACGGGAACAAAGCAGACTATCCCCAGGTCTCGGCCTCCCTGTGTGCTGGACTTCCATGAGCCGCAATTCTTCCATCCGTGCTTGGTCCTCTGGAAGCAGCGCCCAGCACAGAGCAGGGACTGGTCTGGGCCAGGATTCATTGTTATTCTCCTCGCTGCGACGAAACACCTGACAAAAGCAGCTTAAGGGAGGAATGGTTGGTCTTGGCTCACAGATGGAGGGTGCAGCTCACCATAGTGGGGAGCCATGGCTGCAGAAGTAGGGGAAAGCTGGTCACACTTGATCCACATTCAGGAAGCAGAGATAAATTCTGTGCTCTCACTTTCTCCTTTTTGATTTAGTCCAGGACAGAGTGGTTATTCCAACCTCAGTTAACCTAATCTAGAAACGCTTTCACAAACATACCCAGATATGTGTCTTCTAGGTGATTCTAGATCTGGTCAAGTTGACACACATAACCGCCCTGGCACACACCACACAGCACCGTCCTCCAAGTGTACTGGCAAACCTCCCACATAGTCCAGAGTTTCAGTGGCTGGAGGTGTCAAAGGGGACCTAGGCAACTGAGTGGCTTCCAGCCAAGTCCATGGAAAGTGGACAGTGTCATAGATTTCTACCATGCTCAGAGCCCCCAGTGGAAGAGTGTGAGCAAGGCAGACCTCACAGCAATGAGGGCCTGGCCAGCTGCGACGTAGCAGCGTGTGCGTCTGGACCACCTTGAGAAGGGAGTCTAGAGCTCCATGGGTCCAGTATCTCTCATGTTTACTCCATTCCAAACATGACAGTCTTCATGGGCCTAGGGAAATGGCCCTTACCATGTCCTTTGCTGAACTGTTTAATTGACAAGAGAACTTTGTCTTGGCAACAAAGAAAGTATTACAGAAAGAGAATGAAGAGGGAAAGAGAAGTGGAAAGAATTAATCTTCACTAATAATTTTAGACATTTGGATACAAAAGATCCAGGAAGGTCCCAGGAGGCAAGGATGGCAGTTGGGATTCCTAGCAGGTTTCCAGTTTCTCTCTGCAACTTCCTCAGCTCAGCCACAGAACTAAAAGTTTAGGAAACAGTTTGTCTCTGTATGTGAATGGGCCCATGGTGTTCATCTTGGTTCTTCGGGGATTTTCTATTATTTATTAATTGTACTATTTTTGTAAAGACAGAACTGGAATTGCACTCTGCATTGGTTTTTGCCACTTGAGTCTGTGCCGAACACAGCCCAGTAATATAAGCACACTTCATTCTTTTGTGTTTTTTCTAATTTATTTTAATTTACCATGGAAACTTTCCCAGTTAATACATCTGGATTGAGTATAGAATGCCCCCCGCCTCCGCCCCAGGCTCATGTGTTGGGACACTTGGTCTCCAGATGGTGGTGCTGTTTGGGAAGGTTATGGAACCTTTACCTAATGGAGCCTTGTGCGTGAAATAAGTCACTAGGGAGTGGGCTTTTGGGTTTCATAGCCCAGACTCAGTACCTGGCCACTAGGTCCTTCCTGTCCTCCTGAGAGGTGAGGTCAGGAGTCATAGCTGAACACTCCTGCTGCCTGCTTGCTGCCATGTTGGGCTGTACCCCGTCAAACCCTGAGCAAAAATAACCCTTCCTCCCTTGAGTTACTCTGTCAAGTTGTAGATAATGTCACTGTCGCAGAAAACTCATTCCAGTCTGAATGGAAATCCATCTGGCTTCTGACATGAACCTATACTTTTTTTCTTTCTTTCTCTCCCTCATTCCCTCCTTTTCTTTCTCTGTACTTGTCTCCTTCCTCTGCCCTCCCTCCCTTCTCTTTTCTTCTCTCCTTTCTCTCTTTTGCACTCCTCCATTGTTTCTTCCTTCCTCCATCCTTCCATCACCCATTTTCCTTCCCTCATCATTCCTCTCTCCTTTTTTCTCCCCTTTTCCCTTCTTACATTCCTTCCTCCCTCCTTCCTTGCTCCCTCCTTTTTCATTCCAAATGTCACAACCAACACTTTGGTGATTATCATTCATGATGTCACACTTGGAGAGTGCAGCTGTTCCCTTCTCACTGCTGGGACAAAACACCTGAGCAGAAGCAGCTTGTGAGAAGAAGGGTTTTTTCAGCTTGCAGTTTTGAAGGTAAATTTCATTATGCAGGGAAAGTATGACAGGGCTGAGCAGGAAGCCTGAGTCATATCTCCACGTTAATAGGTAGGAAGTACTTGTGGTATCTCTAAACATCCAGTGGGTTAGACTAATTAACCTCAAGGCCTGTGCCCAGTGACACACTTCCTCCATGAAAGCCTACTTCCCAAAGGCCCTAGAACTCTCCAAAGTTGCCACCAGCTGGGGACCAAGTATTCAAAATGTGTGAGGTTACGTAATCAAAACACCCCAGGAAGCATTTCTGTAGTATGAATTCTTGGAAGTGGAAATGTGATTGCTACCAGGGAAAATGTTAATGTTGTTACCACATTGTACCCATGCATAAAGACACAGCCCCTCGCCGTGGCAGCCATCACAGGCCCATCACTTCTATGGCATTGACAACAGGGCAAGGGATCTTCCCACCCACTGCATCACCCTCAAGCCACACCTGTGTGGCACAGCTAACATGCGGGCAAACAGGGGACGGCGCCGTGGCCTTAGAGCTCTACAGAAAAGGAGACTTTTCATAATGTGGGTTTCCTCTCAGACCTTGTCTGTCATGTGTCACATGGTGTGCGCACCCAATTCTCAACTCTGAGGTCATCTTTATTTTATCCCCTCCCCCTACTTTGAAGACAGAGTAATAGTTAAATCTCAACCTTCCCTTCTGGGCATTTCAGATCAGTTCCTGATAGGCTGTATGTTTGCAACTGCTGAGCCACAATGCCAGCACCACTACAGACAGCTCCCAACAGCCTTTGCCAAATGCACGGCACTTTCCAGGGCTTCAGAATGTAGGTGCCAGATGGTATGTGGTACCTGGTTAGAACACATCTGGAAGTCAGCCCAGCAATGTCATGCTTATCACTAAATACATATTTTTTCAGTCACCCTGACTCCCAGGGTTTGCATGGGGTCACGTGGATCCAAAGGACAGCTGTGTGTAAGTGACATGGAAAGAACCCATGCAGGTGAGGATTGTAATCAGGTCTGCTGGGCTAAGGAGGTGGCAGGAAAGGTTTCTCTCATTGGTATAAATTTTGGTTTTGAACTTTATAAACACCAAGATTTACTTATAATAATGGATACAGGGGCTGGAGAGATGGTTTAGCCATTAAGCGCTCGCCTGTGAAGCCTAAGGACCCCAGTTCGAGGCTCGGTTCCCCAGGTCCCACGTTAGCCAGATGCACAAGGGGGCGCATGCATCTGGAGTTCGTTTGCAGAGGCTGGAAGCCCTGGTGCGCCCATTCTCTCTCTCTCCCTCTATCTGTCTTTCTCTCTGTCTCTGTCACTCTCAAATAAATAAATAAAATATTTTTAAAAATGGATACAGGTACTAAATTAATTTGCTCCTCAGCCTGTTTGAGTACAATAAAATCTGGATTTGCCAGAGTATACATGCAGCTGGAAAAAAAACTGTGACTTTAAATAGCAGAGGAGAAAACTGATGCCAAGCAATCAGGGAGCAGTGAGGTCCAGCAGTCAGGGAGCAGTGAGATCTAGCAATCAGGGAGCAGTGAGGTCCAGCAGTCAGGGAGCAGTGAGGTCCAGCAATCAGGGAGCAGTGAGGTTCAGCAATCAGGGAGCAGTAAGGTCCAGCAGTCAGAGAGTAGTGAGATCTAGCAGTCAGAGAGTAGTGAGCTCCAGTAGTCAGGGAGCAGTGAGGCCCAGCTGTCAGAGAGTAGTGAGCTCCAGTAGTCAGGGAGCAGTGAGGCCCAGCTGTCAGGGAGCAGTGAGGCCCAGCTGTCAGGGAGCAGTGAGGCCCAGCTGTCAGGGAGCAGTGAGGCCCAGCTGTCAGGGAGCAGTAAGGCCCAGCTGTCAGGGAGCAGTGAGGCCCAGCTGTCAGTGGGCAGTGAAGCTCTGTGGCCCTCCACCCTATTGTTATCAGTGTTTCACTGTCCCAGCTCACCACTCTTCCTTCCTGGTTACTATTTACCATACTTTTCAGGAATGGGTTTCAAAGCTCAGGGTGCAGATCCCATGGCAGGCATGTCGGTAAAATGTGGTTTCTGCTGTGTGATTCCAGCTCACCTTTTAAGATGTGAGACCTGAGGTATAGCCCCGCCCTCGTATCAGTTACAGATAGCAGTCAGTTGTAATGGGACTCCTCTGTTCTGAATGGGAACTATCTGGATTTTGTAACTGGAGTTAAGTTCCAGCCTTGACTTGGAGCCTGAGCATCCAGAACTAGCACAGTAAAAGCAAACTGTTTCAGCCGGGCGTGGTGGTGCACGCCTTTAATCCCAGCACTCGGGAGGCAGAGGTAGGAGGATCGCCTTGAGTTCAAGGCCACCCTGAGACTACAGAGTTAATTCCAGGTCAGCCTGGACCAGAGTGAGACCCTACCTCGAAAAAAAAAAAAAAAAAAAGCAAACTGTTTCTTGTCTGTCTTCCCAAAAGCATGACCTTTTCTTACGCTTCATGCAGATTTTTGTTGTGTATGTGTGTGTATGGATGGATAGATGTGTGTGTCCATGTGCACATATATGTGCATGCATGTAAGAGCCAGAGGACAAACTCAGGCATGCTCTCCACCTTTGAGACAGGGTCTCTTGCTGGACAGCATCTCAATTAAGTTACACTGACTGGCCAGTGAGTCCCCAGGGACCATCTGCTCTGTCTCGCTGGCACTGGGATCACAGGAGTGTGCCTGCCATTTTCATGGGTTCTGGGATGGAAGCCGGATTCTAATACTTGCACTGCAAGCACTTTACTGACTAAACTTCTCCCCAACCCAGTTTTTATGACTTCTAACATCATTGTTCAGAAGTAACAGTCGTATCCAAATTAACTGGGCTAACCAGAACCAGGAAGAAAAATCTAAAATCGGCCCAATACTCCATTTTCATTTTTTCTTATAAAGTAGGAATGGCGGCTCATGCCTTTATTTTATTCATATTTTTATTTATGAGAAATATTTTTATTTATGAGAAATATTATTTGAGAGAAATTCATTTGAGTGGGGGAAGAGACAGAGAGAAAAAGAGAATGGGCATGCCGGGGAATCAAACTAGGGTCCTTAGGCTTCGTAGACAAACACTTAAACAATTTCCCCAGCACCTGGATGGAGCCTCTTTACTGTGGATGTGTGTATGGGGCTGGTGCTGCCAGGGACCTTAGCCTCCCTTCAGTATCCTTGGCTTGTGACTCTAGTCAAAGAATCTGGCCCAGTGTACATGGAAGCTGTGTGGGCCACGATGCCTCTCTACCTTCCTCGCCTCCTTCCAATACTATCAGTATCAAGGGAGGAAGTGGGACCCAAAAGAGCACACTTATTTTAATGATTATGGACTTATTCTAATCGCCACTAGAAAAACTCTGAAACCAGCATGTCAAACCCATGTCATGACCCTCGTTGTTTAGCTAAATACAAAGAAAATGAGCCAATTTGAAATCAGATTGAAGAAAATCAAATAAGTGACAGTGCATGTGGATGGCTGTGGTGAGAACGCAGGACTGAGAAGCATGTGACAGCCACAGTCCCCTATCCTGGCCTCATCCTCCCAGTTCTGACTGTGAGCCCTTAGATGATGGTCATTTGCTATGAATCATTGTGTGTGACAGCCTGTGACAAGCCATGTATGCCACAGATGCCGAGCGAAGACCGGAGTGCCTCAAGAGGAAGCACTGGAGGGACACTCCAGCTCTGACCAGAATGAGGCTGAGAAGAAAGAGCTGGCCATGAGATTGTGGGTGTTATTTCTGGGGAGCCCAGGACATACAAGGAGTGTGGCACAGTGACTTAGCAGTGCTGAGGTACTTGGAGCAGGCTGAGGTCCTGGCAGAAATGTCACGAAACAGCGATCACATCACAGAACACTCGAGCGTTTCAGGGCTTTGAAAGTGCAAAGAGCTGACCCAAACATAGAAAGGAAGGTGACAATTGCTGATGACACAGAAAACACGCAGCCTCTGTATTGTAAATTACATAGCTAGAAGAAGTCAAGCGCTTTCCGGACCTGGCGATAATGCTTTCCCAAGGAAATGCCACACTTCCATTTCTCGATGTCTCTACCATTCTAAATTGCTGTGTACTGGATCAATATTGGTAAAACATTAGAGAAGTATAACTCTTCCACACATCATAGCTGCCAGTGGGAGAGTTCTTCATGGTTTCACAACAGGCTAAAGGTCAGTGAACAATCGGAACTCTGCTTGATCACGAAGGGAGGTGGCGTGGCCACTCTCTGCTGTGGTTCTGGCCTGGAGAGTGGACATTGCTCCTGAGTCCTGACGGAGTTGCTCAGCCTTGGTTTCCCGTCTATGGGCACATTGCTCCCTTTCTCTGTCAGGACCCCTAGACTCACCACATGCTTCTTCATGTTGGATAGGAACCAGCGCCACTTAAGAACAACCCCCACCCCCTTGGTGGGCTTCAGGCAACCCATCCTAAGCTCTTCACTATGACAAGCAGCTCCGCGGAAGTGCTCCCGTACCCACTGCGCAAACACATGCCCTTGGCTTCGGCCTAGCCGGGCTGAGCCATGTCTGTGTAGGTAGGAATTGGTGGCAGGTTGATCCTTCCCACCTTATGGACATGGGGCAGCACTACACAGGACCCACCTGGGTCCGATGAAATCGGCCGCATGCTGCTAGCCAGGCAGGCGACACCCATGCTGAGAGGGCAGATGGCCACTGGGAGCAGGCTCGATGGTAGCCAGAGGCTATCGGTGCTGAACCAGCTTGCTGGCATATGGGAATCTGCAATTAGAAGTCCCCTGGTAGGAGGACAGCTGGTGGCCAAAGGCTCTTGCTGCAGCTGCAAGCAGGAGGGGACTCATGGAGAAGGTGCACATCACTCTGATGTCAAGGCAATGGGTTCAAGTACACCACAGAACACCATTCGTGTTCAAAGAGAGGAAGCAGGCTGACCTTCCTGTCCTCTACTGCTCCAGGACATGCAGTCTGAGTCACTGGCCTGCATCCCTGAGGGACACTGCCAAGTGTGACATCAGTCTGTCTCAGAAAGGGGACATGTGTGTGATACCATGGAAGGGCTCCAGAGTGAGCTCTCTGAAATATGGTGGATTGACGTGAGTGGGTATGGCCAGGCCTGCAGGAAAACAGCTTTCCGGAGGCCTGTCCAGCCCCGCCTCAGCCAGCCCATCCCCTGTGGGTAAAGGAAAACTCTACTTACTTGACCTCGGTCTCCAACCCCAAGGGTGTGACTCTTTGTCACCACTCATCCCTGTGACCCAAAACTTCTGTGAGGTCAACACTGTCTGTACCTGCTGGGCATGAGCAGTGCCCACAACATCCTGGGCATCTTATGTGCTTTCTAACATAGTTGTAAGTATTTAATGCTTACAGAATGGGTCATGACTGCAAATTGTAGCTAAAAAAACTCACGTCAGAGCCAGGACTAGCAGCTAGTGTCCCTCAGCCATGTCGCTTCTCAGTCACCAGCCAGCTGTGGCCTCTGTTGACCACTGGTCTGTCTATGCCTAAGGTCCTAGAATTACGACCACCACAAGCAACAGAATATATTCATTTATTCACTTGTTTATTTATTTTGTGTTTTTTTTCCGATAGAATCTCACACTAGCCCAGGATAGCCTAGAACTCACTGTGTAGCCCAGGCTGTCCTTAAACTTGTGGTAATCCTCATGCTTCAGCCTCCTGGTTTCTGAGATCACAGGCATGGGCCAGATGGTAGATTGAATGCTTGTCCCGCAGAGACTCAGCTGTTTTACTAATGCTTGTAATTTGGGTCTCCAGCTGCCTGGCTAGAGGAGATGTTACTGGGGGTAGATCCTGGGGTCCAGCCCTAAGGGGTCTTTGGGGGGATATGAATCTGGCCCAAAGATATGCAGAGAAATCTGAGCTCTGGTGGGGTCCCTGCTGCTTGCTGCCCATTAGTGCCTGCTGCTTTGGGCTTTTACAGGCTGTTCTGTTGTTTCTCTCTGCTTGGATGGCTGGAAGCAGCCTCTTCCACCACTGACGGAATGTCCCCTGGATCTGTATGCTTGAAATAAACCCCTTCCTCCCCTAACTGTGCCCAGTTCGGATGTTCATCCCAGCAACGTGGAGCTGACTACAACAGACCACCGCACCCAGACTGGAGGATGTTTCAATTTAAAAACATTTTCTTCTGTTTTTTTTTGTTGTTGTTGTTGTTTTCTTTTTTAAATTTAATTTTTTTTAATGCTCCTTCTTAAGACAGCATCATTTGCTCCCCTTGCTAGGAATCTCAAGTCGCAGTGGCATGTCCTGTTTCAAAGACATTGCTCTTTTGTCATTGTTCTGATGTGAGGGGATGGGTGGTAAAATTGCTGAGATTTCAAAGTGCAGAGCGGAAAGGAGGTGCGCTGTGAGGCGGGTGAGGTCATTGCATCCCGCGCACTAGGCAGGGCCCAGCTCAATTCTTACTCTAGTGAACGGGTGGTAAGGAGCGGAGATAGGCTGTTGGTGAACCATGTGCCATGCAGCCTTTCTGTATGAGAGGACAGAGGAGATGAGCCTAGGGCCTCTCCTTCTTGATCTCATTAGAGCCCTGCATGGTGACACAGATGTGGTTATTCCCAGTATTGATCACAGAAGCCATTCTACCTCTTGGATCCAGTGCTGTCCCATGAAAGCTGACCTGGGGACCTTCCCCAGGTGCCCTAGTCAACACGGCCAGGAGGCCCCATGTAAAGACAGAGGCAGAGAGCAGATGACAATTCTATAAGTAGGGTACACTGATGGTGGGTGGCAAAGCCTGAGCTCCCCAGAGCTTCATGAGGATCCAGCGCTTGCAGCCTCAGGCTGAGGCAGTGGTTCTGTGCACAAGCTGCCTGGCCGTGGCACTGTCTCAGCGCATCTCTTGTGGGCAGCACCCTCACGCACAGCAATGAGGGATGTGGATATGAGATAAGGTGAAGCTGGAAAGGGGGTCATCAATCGAGGGCATGGGAAGAAGAGAGGCCCAGAATGGCAGCCTGAGCCATGTCACCTGGACCTCTTGGGTCCTTGGTGACTGTTGCTCTTACCATGACCTGGGTCAGAGGCAGGGACTTTAAGTGATGAATCAGCTTGAATCTACCTGACTCTAAACGTGTAGCTTTGATTCAGATGACAACAAACCAAGGGGCCCAGGGTATGGCTTGGTGGTTGGGTGCTCACCAGCCATGCAGGAGATCCTGGGGCTCATCTACAGCATGGGGGAAGAAAGGGCATGGGGAGAACGAAGAAAAAGAAAGACTGGGTGTGGTAGTACACACCTTTAATCCCAGCACTCCAGAGGACGAGGTAGGAGGATCACCATGAGTTCAAGGGCAGCCTGAGAATACAGAGTGAATTCCAGGTCAGCCTGGGCCAGAGTGAGACCCTACCTCGAAAAACACAAAGAAAGAAAGAAAGAAAGAAAGAAAGAAAGAAAGAAAGAAAGAAAGAAAGAAAGAAGGGAGGGAGGGAGGGAGGGAGGGAGGGAGGGAGGGAGGGAGGGGAAAGAAAGAAGAAAGAAAGAAAGAAAGAAAGAAAGAAAGAAAGAAAGAAAGAAAGAAAGAAAGAAAGAAAGGAGAAAGGAAGGGAAGGGAAGGAGAAGGGGGGAGAGCAGGGGAGAGGAAGGGAAGGGAGGGGCGAGGGGAGGGGAAGGGAAGGAGGGGAGGGAGAGGAGAGAAGGTAAGGGGAGAAGGGCAAGTGGTGAAGGTGAAGCCCTGTGTGAGAGGGAGAAGCATGTGCTATGCACCAGCCTTTGTGGCAAGTACAGAGTACAGAGTGAGCCTCTATCGAGTAACAAACGCGAAGGATCAAGAACTCTTCAGTCATGGGGGAAAGATAAGCCTTTGCTAGGACCATGTGCATGGATGGACACCCAAGAATCACTGAGCACAAACACACAACAGCCACAGTCCCCATGGGTCCACACTGACATTGCCCCTCTGCCAGGCAGGCCAAGGTGGCTTAGGGTAGCCACCAGTCCCATGCTCTAGCCATGGGGCTGAGGGAAGGGCAGAACCCTGGGGAGCCAGCCTCTGGAGGCAGGCAATGAGATCTAAGCTCCCTATTTTGTCTCTTCCTGGCTCCAGTTGAGTCAGAGCCTATGAATGCACTGTGGACTGAAAACAGCCAACCAGTGGCTGAGAAACCGCTGACAGGATAGAATCACAAAGACCAAAATAGGAGCTGGCGTTTCCAGCTAGTGTGGCCCTCGGGCTTGTCTGGAAGCGTTCATCTTAGCAGCTCTGTGACACCTGCTGGCTAGCAATTTGGGTCCCTAACGGTTCCTTTCTCAACCAGTAGCTAGCCCTCAGCAGACTGGCAAAGTTCCCAGCCTACTCCTGAACATACAGCTCCCACTTCTGCTGTCCAGGTCCCTTTGGCGGTAACCGGCCTGCTGGAGGGCTCCCCAATGATCTGGCCACACTCCACTCAGAGCAGCGGGACCCACCTGGGAAGAGATGCCAGCTCTATCACCCCCTAGACAATCAGCCATTGGTTCTGAGGATATTTGAGACCAGAAACCTCTAACAGGGGTTCAGAGCCCTGTGCTCTCCATGGCACCCATCAATTTTGAGTGCACATGGACCAAAACAGAAAGCCAAGCCAGTCTCTGCTCTCTTCTGCATTGCTCTGAGAAGCCTTCTAAATCCACCTGCTGAGGCTGTGGCGGGGAAGGGAAGGGAGCGTGCTTTCTGATGTTGCCCATGCTCTCACACTCAACCTAGCGCAAATCTTTGCAGCCATTCTTCCCCATGCCTATCAGCTGACAGGTACCCATGACTGTGCCCTTCCCATCTAAGATTCACAGGGCGTTTTGGCAGAGCCTTTCCAGTGCTCTTAGCTGGCCCACTTTGCTGTGGATTTCTGTGCTGGGTTGTTAATTGTACTACTTCCTTGGGGACATGGTCCAGTGGCCAGGGAAGGGCTGACAAGGAAGAACTGAAGGTCTGATGCACACTGAGTTTGCAGAACTCGTGTGAACTAGAGCATGTGTGACAGGGCATAAGCTCCCTAACGCTGGAATTAAGTGGGGATCCCAATCAATCAGTTAACAGGTGCACTTGACCTAACCATGAGGCTAAATGGGAACCCCTTTAGTGCCACTTTGCATTGCTGGCCTGATTCTGAACACGTGTCCTCTCTTTTGCCATCATTATTGTCAAAGTCCCAAGCAATTCTTGATGGCTCAGAAACTTGGCTGTCCCCATCAAAGCCCTCGGTCATCTTTTATTCACCCAAGCACCCAGACCAATCCATGTGTCTCCCACACAGGGCAGAGAAGGACCTCAGTGTTTCTGGAAGTCTGGAGCCTAGCACCTAGCATGGGCCACGTGAGTAGAGAAGCACCAATATCCAGGTACCTCCAATACTGTACAATACGTTCTGTACTCATTCCCACGGCAGTCCGTGGCACAACACATGGGTGCCGTCAGGATGGCCTGCTTCCCACCCCGAGTGTCCCTCACAAGTTAGCCATTCCTCATTGTCCCAGGAGCTGTTAGACCATGTCTAGGCACTGGAGGCAACACACAGAGGCAGGGCATCCTCCGAGGGGGAAGCTACATGCAGGATAATTACTCAGTGGGTGAGCGAGCTTCTAGGCATACGCAGCATAAGTGAGAGTGAACCGCTCCCCTTGTCATCATAGTGAAGCCTATGTGACTTGGAACTCACCGTCTCCAAGGGGGGCAGTTCAGAGAGACAGCACAGTCACAGGATATGAGACCATCACCATAATCTCCCTCCAGAGTTCCTTAGGTCTCCAAATTCTGTCCCCATTAAACACGTCCCAAACCTCCTCCAACCCAGCAACCACTCTCTGCCCTACTTCTAAACCTGACCACCCCAGGGACCTCAGTCAGCAAAATGTCCTCCAGACTCATCCATGCTATGGTGTGGGTCAGGATTTCCTCTTTATTAAGGCCAAGCAATAGTCCATGATGTAAGTAGACCTATTTTGTATATCCATCATTCACCCATTGACAGACACATAGCTGTCTCCATCTTTGGCTATTGTGGAAATGTTATGCAGCTATGAGCATGGGTGAATATACAAATACAGACCAATTCCCTCTTCAAACTCATGGGCGTCTGAAGCTCGGTGTGTAGAACAGCTGCACATCCAGTGCTCACGGTCATTATTGATTATAGCAGTACTGTTAGTCAGGAGGGGAGGGGGTTTGAAGATGAGCAAATTCCCAGGAGCTGAGGGTGGAAACAACAGTTCTTAAAACACTAATGCGGGGTCCTGGGCTTTCCTGTGGCTGGGACCACATCCTCCAGTTCTGTGTCCTCAGAAGCAGGTATGGACCAGAGTCTCCACCAGGCTCTAGCATGTGTTTGGGACAAGATAGACACATAAGCCCCACGTGCTAGAGGACAGATTTGCCCCTGGTTCTAGCCACTTCTCTCCTGCTGTCATTCCCTCTTCTGTTAGGTGGCCTTCCGTGACACCCTGGCTGGAGTGTGGTGGTGGCGGCTGTTTGTCCCATTCCTCGTGGGCCATGGCTTTCAGACTCTTGCCCCGCCACTAGGCTTCTAGGCTTGGGAGGATGCTAGCTGCTCTGGCGTCAGCAATGCGCGATGCCACACAGGCCAAGTGTCAACAGAAGGTGAGCAGGAAAATCAGCCACCATCTGAGGCTAATTACCCTGCCTTGGAGTTAATTAAATACTTGTTGGGAGCAGCAGGGTAGATCCTAATTAAACTTGTCTAATAACAGGGCCCTGACACTTCCTGACGTGGGGGATTCCTGCCGACTTAAATACTTCCACAATGGGCAATGAGAACTGTCACATGGTCGTGTGCAGCAGTGAAGGCTCCATATTTTCTGTACTAATTTGACTCATATTGGGCACTACATGTGTTTAATTTATACACATTTTAATTTGGGGGACCCTAGATGGCTTATGATGATCGTGTTGCTCTTCCCCCTCTTTCCAAGAGGAAAAGAATGGGGACAGAAAATCACTAGGGCCTCACAGAAGCGGTCAGCAGAAGCATTTGGTGCGATTTGGGGTAATGACCATGATTAATGCGTGTTTACTATCGCCTCTCTTGTGTGGTGTAAATAAAGCTGTGTCCTTCCCTGCTCATTCTGGGTGGTGGGGTGGCTTCCGTGTGGAAAGGAGCGTGCCAAGGGCCCTGCCAGCCAGGCTCTGGATTCCCAGGCGCCGTTAGCATCAGTGAGGTGCCAGGATCTCTCGCAGCCTCCTTCTGGTCCTTCCTCTGCGCTCCAGCTGTGTCAGGAAGGGCACGGCAGCAGAGTTCCCCCTCAGAGCAGTGTGGTGGCCAAAAGTGGCCCAGGTGCCACCACCTCAGCTGCTCGGAGAGGAGCCTGCCTTTTTACTCCTCAAGGCTGAGTGCAGAAAAGGCGGTGGGGTGCCAGGACTTTGTGCCAGTAGGCAGCCCAAGAAGTGAGAGGCACAGGCCATGGACTGCGCATGCCCTCTCCTCTGTCTCTGGGCTCACACTGGGAACGGGAGCTGGGTGCTCAGAGAGCTTCACATACCCAGGCATGCCTGGTTGCAGGTTTCAGGGAATCCTTTGCCTCTTTAGAACACACAGTGATGCCTGATCCATCTTCATGTAGTCGTGTCCAACCTTTGACACTGTGACATGACTGTCATCGACCTAGTTCATGCTTAAGAACCATGCAATCAAGTTACCAAAAAAAAACTTATGATGTTTTAAATAAGTTTATGATTATGTGTTGGGACATGCGCTGGATGTATGTGGAGGACTTTGAGCTTGGCCGGATTCTTCTGGTCACACTGACCAAGCTGTGTGGGAAAAGCATATGCCAATGGCCATCCAGGATTGCTGGCAGCATTCAGCCTTTCCAGGGAACCTCAGCTAAGCTTTGTCTGTCCCCAAGGAGCAAAGCTGGCCACATGGGCCCAGGGGAAGAGTGAGTTAGAGATAAGCCCTACCCTGAGTCCAGAGGCTCAACTCACGGCCAGCCTTCTGCTCAACACACAGGTACAGTACGGAGACACCCACATGAGCCCAAGCCTTCCTCTCCACCGTCCCTGGTGACAGCTCCACGAAGGAGCTGAGACAAGCAGCCCCTTCGTACTCTCTACCTCCTCACCAAACAGTGAGAATTAGTGACAAGATGGAAGCACTCGGATCTTCTCTGGCAAGACTGCTTGTTGAGATAATCAATTAACCTGGAAGATCAAATTGGCGGGCTGAAGTGCAAAGTCATTTAAGATGCCAGATTATCAAGCCAGATGGTTGCGTTTGTTACAGTGCACAGAAGACGTAAGAATGCTTTTGAGAAATCTCAAGGCTTCAGGAAGATTGAATGTCATTTCCCCGCAGAATTAATCTGCCCATTAGAACATACTTTAACCTCTTATGAGTAATACCCTGGGACAACTTTAATTTACCTCTTTCCTTTATTCACACTGTGAAAATGGTTCAAAGACAGCAAACATATAAATTGGCTTCAAGCTTTTGCTTTCATTTATTTTTTAATGGAGGGTTTTCTTTCAAAAATTAAATGAAATCTCAATTTGCATCACATTTTTAGTTCAATTCAGATAGTCTGAGCCACCAAAGTGTCTCTTGGAAACCCACTGCTTTCCAGGAGGCAATACCTGCCGTGGCGTAAGCGGGTAGGTAGACAGTAAGAAGGTGTGGTCTCTGTAAGGAAAGCCAGCCTTGTAATGACTCCCAGGCCAACTTGACCACCTTTATAAAAATAGTGGCATGAGATGATTGCAGTGGGTGCAACCTTGGTCAAGTGGTGCAGGGTTGACTGAGTGCCAGGATGGGGCACTGACACCTGCTCAGGAATGGTTTCTCGGGAGCCATGTTGTGAAAGGTGCAGCCAGTTCTTATATGGCGTTTCACTTACACACTTTAAAGAAAAGTCATTCACAGGATGTGAGTATTGCTATAATTTGGAACAGAATCTCAACAGAGAAAGTATAATTCAGATTCCCGTACTCCGACCCTGGCGAGCTCTATGACAGTTTTTGTTTCTTCTGAAAGCAGCCTACTTATTGGTAATTCCTGTAAATAAAGGAATTATTTTCCTAAGCAATTTGTTTTGATTGTGTGGCGTCCTAGCTCGTCCTCCTCCGCTGTGATGGAAGAAAAGCTAATCTGCTGGTTTACTATCCAGCCGCACATAAAAGACAAGTGGAAAATGAAATTTTCGACAAGCTAAACTCCTAATTTTTGTGACAAAATGTGAATGAAAATGATGAACTTATTCACAAGAGCTGAGAAGTTTGAAATGAATGATTTATGGGTAGAAGCATTAAAATCTATTAATTTAGCATGGAGGCAGCAGATCTGAATGCTGTTTTGCTGAGCAAAAGAGAGGCGTGCAACTGTATGGAGGTGTGCACAGCTCATGTATGCAGCTGTGCACCTGAGTGAGCCTGAATCTTGGCGCTTTGGGGGTGAGCGAACCACTGGCCCCCACAGAGCACAGCTAGACACCACACACTCATCTTGGCTGAGTCCGAGTCTTTGCACCTAGAAGCTGCTCCTGAGCCTACCGATGGGCTGGCTGGAGCAAGGAGTTGCTGGTCTGCAGCTCATTCATAGGTGACTGTTCTCTATGGGCCCACCCTGTGCACTGCACACTGGCTCCCAGCACCTTGTGGGTAGAGGGGCAGGATGCTGACAGCCCATTTTCATGCACTTAAAGATTTTGCACAAGTATAGATTGCCAACTAAAATCTCTACTCATATCCTTTTTGTTTTGTTGCTGCTGCTGCTGTGTGTGTGTGTGTGTGTGTGTGTGCAGGTCTCACTGTAGCCACGGCTAACCCAGAACACACTCTGGCCTTGAACTCATGGCCAACCTTCTGCCCTAATCTCCCAAATGCTAGGTGGGATTAAAAGCATGCACCACCGTGTCCAGCTTTTTCAATAGCTACATCCAGGTTACAAATTCTTTGAGAAATAATTTCAGTCCCTGCCAACATTTACTGTGGGTTGGTTCATTTCATAGCCAAATGGCTGTTTGTCTTGTTTACAGTGTTAGTGATGGACGCCAGGGTCCCCCACATGCTAGACAAGGCTCTGCTACACACTGAGCCACGGCGAGTTACGATGCTTACGAGTGAACGCATCCTGTGAAGGACTACAGTATGGGAGAGTTCCCGATATGTAGATGAGCAGGCGAGGACACACATGCTTACACCAAAAGGATTTCACCTGTCTGATGGCATCTTCTGCTGAAGCCTTAAATACTTTCTGAAATATTTTACTTATTTATTTTGGAAAGAAAAAGGAGAGAATGGGCATGCCAGGGCCTCCAGCCACTGCAAACGAACTCCAGATGCATGCGCCATCTTGTGCATCTGGCTTACATGGGTTCTGGGGAATCAAGCTTGGCTGTGCAGACAAACACCTTAACCACTAAGCCATCTCTACAGCCGCCTTAAGTACTTTGTTATTGTTCATCAAAATTAAACATAACACATATGGATGAAAGACGTATGGATAATGAGTGATGAATAGATTGACAATGGATGGGTGGATGGGTGGATATGATGGGTGGATAGATAGATGGATGCATATATATGATGGACATATGATGAACAATATAAAGATTTATCCATTTCCCTTTTATTCACATATGAAAAAGAATGCTAGAAACTCATCGGGGTTAACTATTGGCCAAGGACTTAGGAACTTGTGGGACACTAGCTCTGTACAGGATGCTCTTTCCTTCCTACACCTTTGTGTTGTCTGCATTGCTTTGCTGTGTGTCAGTTTTAATGGCTGGAGTTATCCAGCTTGTGCCATGACAGGCTCTTTTCCCCTTCGTGCCTTAGCATGGAAGAAGATGTGCCTCCACAGCCACTGCTTTTGCTGCTCTTGGTGACCAAAGTTCTCTTAGCTAGAAGTCATCCTCCCATTCCAAAGCCCACTTCCTTCCCAAACTGACTAGAAAGTACTTCCTATTCTAGCCACAGTGGACTGCCACCTCCATTGAGAGGATGGTGGGGGCGGGAGCTGCATTCCTATTGCACACGTGTGCCCAGGTAGAGTGGCACTGGCAAGTGAGTCCATGTGCAGACCTCACCGCAGCCCTGGCATGCAATCATCAACCATCTAGCAGTGACCATCCTCCCCCACTGTGTTGTCCCTCCAGGCCTCTATGGTGGCCCTCATTACTTCTGGAGCCCTCTGGGGACTCACATGTGCTCCCGGGATGTCCTCTCATGTTCCCGGGTAGTCTGGCACAGTCGTTGGTGCTTATAGCCAGGGAGCGGCTAGAGCTAGTGAGTTCCAAGGGAGTATTGGGAGGGCTGAATGCTCAATTGTGAATGCCTCTGTCTCTCCTGCCCTGCCTCAACCCTCCTTCCCAGCCAGCTTCAGCAGAGTACCCTCCATCCCGATCAACATTTGGCTACATGGTTCTGGTCCATTGGAAATGATGCATCTGAAACTAGTAATGAGTCCAAGCAACTGTAAGGACCCCGAGTTCCAAACACAGCCAGGGCTCCTGTGAAATTCCAAGATTCCCTCTCTGCCTTCCCTTTCTTAAACACAGCAGGTGAATGGTTCCTAGCTCCCTGTCCGTGGCATCATTTCATATCAGGATTGGTCACCACTGGAGCAGTAGAGCCTTGCACATGCTTGGCATGCACTCACAGAATCGAGTGAATAACTGTTATTTTAGAAAACCTTGTGTTTAGGGCACTTAAATGAAGAGGTATCAGAAATGTTCTTGCTTGACTTATAAGCCGAGAAGCCTTGGGGGGGAAAAGAACATACACCATCAGCTATTTTATGTCAGGATAGACTGCTTTATGCCAGAAGCCATTGCTGAACCATTCTAATTATTGGCTGAAGAGCAAAGCCTGTCAGGATGATATCGTGCCGCTGTAGTAGTTAGGGTCGGATCTGAGCGAAAGCAATGAGACGAGGAAAACATGCCCGCCCCCAGCCCCCCCCGACAGCTCCAGAGCCTCCTGACCCTCTCAGCGCTTGGACACAGCAGGCGGGATTGTCAACTAGCAACCCTTAAGGCAAGGGCAGGCCACGCTTTCTTCTAGCTCCTGGAGCTGTCCATACCAATCATGCCAGCTCGTGGCTCAAGTTCCCAAACTCAGGCTGCAGGGTGGGCATCTGAAGACAGGTTCTAATCCCAACTCAGTGGCTGGCAACCATGACCAGCACCACTTTTCCTCCTATATAAATGGTTCTGGCGACCTCCTTCCTGCCTTTCTATGCAGAGTTCTGGAGGCTTCTATTGTTCACAGACTCTCCTTCCCAATGCCAGCCCCCAGAAAGTGCTCAGTAAGTGTCCACAACTGCAGCACCTACTGTGTGTGTCCCACAAAGCTTCCACCCTACTGTGGCACAGGAGACAGAGCCCACAGGACTATTCTGAGGCAATGCAAGAATAGGCTGAAGTTTAGGAGGTTGAGAGAAAACCTGCAAGTGAAATGGAGAGGGTCTCTCTCTCTCTCTCTCTCAGGCTGGGCAGCAAAGGAGAAAGGAGGCGCCCGGGCCCTGCGCAGGCAGAGAGAGGGAGTGAGCGCTTGCTGGTGGGCGCGAGGGCAGGATGCCAAGTTCTGTAATAAAGAAGTGATTAATTGAGGCAGCCTGGGAGAGGATTAGAACAGAGAGCTTTTGATATCGTGCGGTTAGGAAGGAAGACTGCGAGGAATTTTAAAGCATATAAAAAAAAAGGAGAAAGAAGAACTGAAAGAAATTAAGGAGTGCAGGACTGTTTTTTCCACGGGCTTGCTGTTCAATCCAGTGGGGTGGGCAGCCTGCCACTGATCATGTGAATTTTTCTTCTCCTTTGGTTACTCTTCCTAGGGAAACAGAAGTCCTTGTTTGAAAATCTAAACATACCAGCGCCAATAATGGGAAATGCAATTCAAGATACACAGCCTGAGACAATCGTGCTATTTAGGCTCCTGAAGGACTTTCAAGATCAGCGCAATGAAAGCAGAATTCTTCTCATGGGCTCACTGCAGAAACTTGGATTATTGTATGACGCGTGTGAGAAACTCAGTGGAACGCATGGTGGCCTGTCATTCCTCCTGGTTGGGACCATAATGCGGAGCCATTTAAGACGAAGAATGGGGACCAAAGGAAGAGGGCTGCTTCCTGAAGCACTCCAGCCTTTGGAAGCAGCCTTCAAAGGCAGGCTGGAGCCAATGTAAATTTACAGTGTACTGCTGGGTTTCTCAGGGGCCTGAAGCGAGGTCATTTCCCCTTCATCTTCGCTAGGCTGTCTATCCAGTGCATGTGTCCCTGAGGCGCTCTCAGCCCAGGGGATGCGCAGAGATCATGGTGCATAAAGCACCAGGGCCACTTCATAGGGAGAGCCGGGAGACAAAGAGGTGAAGTGAGAGCTGGACTCGGTTCCTCAGCTGCTCCCCCCACACTGCTCTACCCAGCATCATTCCATGTACCAGTCTTGGAAATCTCTACTATACTCTCAAAGGTTCAAGGAGCATTGTGAAAGAGGGGCAGAAAAAAACGAAACAGCCAGAGGACGGAGATGGGTTTTTAGGATGCTGACTGCCAAGCACAAAGTGGTCCTCGCGTTCATGGCTCCCCAGCAGCTGCTGCTACTTGCATAAACCTGTACCATCTTGCCCCAGCAACGTGCCATTACGTACGAGGGGAGAAGGCAAAAAAAAAAAAAAAAGACATCAAAATAGAAAAGGGGACTGGAGAGATGGCTTAGTAGTTAAGACACTGCCTATAAAGCCTAAGGACCCAGGTTTGACTCCCCAGAACTCACATAAGCCAGATGTTCATGGTGGTGCGTGCATCTAGTGGTGGTTTGCAGTGGCTAAAGGTCCTGGCGTACCCATATTCTCTCCCTCTCCCTCCCTCCTCTCTTTCTCTCTTTCATAAATAAATAAAAAATGGAAAAGGTACTAGTTGTATATAGGAAGGAATTCAGTAAAGGTAGGATAGGAGCAGAAAAACAAAAGAAGGTAATGAGACAAAATCATGATCAAAATACATAATGTACATGTATAAAAATTCTCAAGAAAAAAATTTTAAAGTAATTTTTTTGGTGGGGGGGTTGAGGTAGGGTCTCACTCTAGCCCAGGCTGACCTGGAATTCACTCTGTATTCTCAGGGTGGCCTCGAACTCACAGCGATCCTCCTTCCTCTGCCTCCCAAGTGCTGGGATTAAAGGCATACAACACCATGCCTGGCTCTAAAAGTAAATTTAAAAAAAATTTTTTTAATCTACATTTTGTAGATTATAGCAGTCTCTAATCTCCCTGACCACTTAGACAATAATCTCTCTTTAAGAGTGAGAAAGTAACTGAATGTTCAAGCCCCAGGGTTCCCCCAATACACACCTGTGAGCTAGCCCAGCCCCCGAGCTATGCACCACACATAAGGATGAGCTGCAGTTTGGCAGGAGAAAAGTCTAAGCAAGTCACATGGCCTGGGGCATGAAGCATGGAGCACGTGGCACTGACAGAAAGTAATTCTCCGATGGACAATGTCCCAACTCTTCGCTGACTCAGTGAGAGTCAGCAGGTCACGTGGGGTGTGAGACCCGTGTGGGCCAAATGGAACACTCACCCACAGTTAACAGTGTGTACTGGGAAAGTGATGGGCCCAATGTGGCTATATTAATCTTTTACTATTACTTTTCATAGGCCATTCTACAGCCACCCCTTGGTATCCAAGGGGATGCAGTCAGGTCTGCCTGCATATGCCCAAATCCAAGATGTTCAAGTCCCTTATATTAAAGGCCAAGTGTCTGCATAAGCCTGCACACATCTTCCTGTGGGCTTTCAATGTTTTGTACATGATTTATGACACTACATGCAGTATAAATGATATAACAAATGTCTACAGAGCCAGGCATGGTGGCGCATGCCTTTAATCCCAGAACTCGTGAGGCAGAGGTAGGACGATCACATGAGTTCAAGGCCACCCTGAAACTACATAGTAAATTCCAGGTAAACCTGAGCTGGCGTAAGACCCTACCTCAAAAAACTAAAAATAAAAATAAAAAAAGTCTATAGATGTTTAGTAAAGATGAAATTTCCCTTTCTGATTATTTTGATCCATGGTTGATTCAGTCTATCAATAAGGAAGCGATGGGTATGAAGAGCTTATTATATTTATAATGTACTGGGGTAGCTTAAGAGATCTAACCCATATCTGTGAGCAAGTCAAATGATTTTGCATCTCAGGTTTTTCAGAGGGAAATGGGTGCACAGTGGGTGTATTACAGATTTCTAAGATTCCATTGGGTTATATTATTGCATTTACACACATGAGCACATGCATGCACACACACACATGCACACCAGACCAGTCTATGTTCTGTGATGCAGTTTCCCTCAAGTTGAAGTGGACTGCCCCTGAGACCTCTGGATTTCTACATAAAACCAACATTGTGGGATCAAATGGTCACATTAGGCACATAGTCAATGGCACCATAATTTTCACAAAAACTGAATGTCTAAAATATCAGCTAGAAGCAGGACTACATGCCTCAGTGTGTTGCAGTCCAGGCCTTGCTTCTCCTTGTACCACGCATGCAAGGGGGCTGGCCAGGCGTGCAGGTCTGAATGCATGCTGAATACAAGGAAGCCCTCAGCCACCCCGTGAAGCCACATTCAAGTTGTCAAGTTTGGATTCCCTCCTTACCTCACCAGCCATAGCCTTGGATCCAGCCACCATGTCACTATGTGAAGAGCCATGTGGCCCTGACTGGAAGGAGCCCCATCTTTTGTTAAGATTTTATTTTTATTTATTTATTAGAGAGAGAGAGAGAAATGGGCATGCCAAGGCCTCTAGACACTGCAAACAAACTCCAGATGCATGCGCGCCATGTGCATCTAGCTTACGTGGGTCCTGGAGAATCAAACCTGGATCCTTAGGCTGCACTGGCATGCACCTTAAATGCTAAGCCATCTCTCCAGCCCAGGAGCCCATCTCTGTGAATTCTCACCTTCTCTGCGTACATGGCCTCGCATGGCAATCTCATCAGGCCATGTTTAGAGAGGAGGGACTAAGTCTCAGCAGGCTTGCTGCTCTCCCCCTGTCCAGCCTGGGCTCAGGACTATGCTCAGCTGAGTGTCCTTGACACTTCCATTTCTTGTGCCAAGTTAAATGGTGTTTCCCCTGTCTCCTGAGTAAACCCTGGATAT
This sequence comes from Jaculus jaculus, assembly GCF_020740685.1. Taxonomy (NCBI): domain Eukaryota; kingdom Metazoa; phylum Chordata; class Mammalia; order Rodentia; family Dipodidae; genus Jaculus; species Jaculus jaculus. Next base: position 2,039,398 of record NC_059104.1, on the reverse strand, counting down.
ATAAACTCCAGCATTGATTGAGATATTTCAAATCCTTTAAAGGATGCTGCTTTTGGAATCTATGTATTGGCAATGATTCCTATTTCCCATGGGAAGTAAGTAGTTTTTTAAATGTCCCCTTGGACACAAATATCTGTCAGTGAGAAAATTAAAGCACACACATTCAGCAGCAAGGCGGCTGTGAGATTCGCAGGGCCGCTGAGGGTGGCACCTCTGAAGTGAGTGTGGGAAGGGTCATCCCAGGACGAAGAGGCCATCAGGGCCCATCTCTGTCTCCGGTACTCCTTGTCTCACTGGAGGGAGCCAGGGCCGCTGCCATCACGGCAGTGTGAGCTGGGAGCGGGGTTAGAGGCCACAGGCCTGGGAATCCTTCCTTCACTCCTGAAGTCCTTGGTTTGTCCATCTCTCAAGGGTGCTCCACAGGCCCCCAAGCACAGTCAGCCTACATAAGCATTATGACCGTGGTCCATACTCTGTGGAGGGGGTGTGCCTTCTCCCCACCCCCCATGACGGGAAAGAGGGACAACCCCTCAAAACATATTCTGTCTTTAACGAGTTTCTCCCAAGCTCAGTTCTCAGCAGTCCCTGGCTCAGGACAGCCTGTTCCTCAGATGGGTGCAACAGTTTGGGGCAACTACTCAGCTCAGGACCTGAGGGTGCTGAGGATGGAAGCATCTCTCTTCATAATTCCAGGGAGGTGTTTTTACATCTTTTTTTTTCATGACCCACTGATACGAAAGTAGAAGAAGTCCCTCCGAGGCTCAAGGAGCATTGAAGAAGAGGTAGTAAAAAGAATGTAAGAGCCAGAGAATAGGGGGCTGGAGAAGATGGCTTAGTGGTTAAGGCGTTTGCCTGCAAAGCCAAAGGACCCAGGTTTGATTCCCCAGGACCCACATAAGCCAGATGCACAAGGGGGCACATGGGGCTGGAGTTCTTTTACAGTGGCTGGAGGCCCTGGAACACCATTTATTTTCCTTTCTCTCTTTCTCTCTGTCACTCTCTACCTCTTTCTCTCAAATAAATTAATTAATTAAATATATTTTTTAAAAGAATGGGACAAAGTGCTTCAGAACGCTGTCCTCCAGTCATAAAGTAGTGGTTGCAGTCCTGACCTCACAGAGGTACACGACCAGAATAATATTGGGCCCACTCGCATACTGTCAGGGATGATAATGGAGGGCCAAAACAAAGATCAAAATAGAAGAGGGAATAGTTATGGGCTGGAGGGATGGCTTAGTGGTTAAGGCATTTGCCTACAAAGCCAAAAGACCCAGGTTCGATTCCCCGGGACCCACGTTAGCCAGATGTGCAAGGGGGCACTCACATCTGGAGTTTGTTTGCAGTGGCTGGAGGCCCTAGCCTACCCATTCTCTCTCTCCTTCTTTCTCTGTCAAATAAGTAAATAAATAAAAATAAAATATTAAAAAAAAGAATTTATTTTAAAAAGAAGAGGGAATAGCTGGAAAGATGAGGAGGTTGTGTGGAGTGGGGGTTGGGGAGGGGGGATAAAGGAGAGTGATGGGAGGGGGATTCTGTAAAATTTTAATCAAGTTTTTTAATTAAGAAAAAAAGAAAGTAGGAGGCTAGGAAGATGACACCACAGTTAAAGGTGTCTGCTTGCAAAGTCTGTGGGCTTGGGGTTCAATTTCCTAGCCAACCACAGATGCAAAAAGTGGTACAAGCTTCTGACATTGGTTTGCAGCAGCAAGAGACCCTGGCACACCCATACACACACATGCCTACATACATGCATGCATACCTACATACATGCATGCATACATACATACATACATACAAACATTAAAATAAAGTAGATGGAGACTAATTTGGAAAAGAAGGGGTTCAGGGGCAGGGACAAGGGAACTTGGGAAGGTAATGGAGGAATATAATCAAAATACACTACGTACATGTATGAAATTGGGGTACATAGTGAATTATTTAATTAAACTCTTCTAACCTGGTGAATAGTTCTCCATCTCAGAACCACGATGCAGGCAAAGACCCAGTGGTCCTGGGTGTCTCAAAATGCTTTGCCAAGAGAAAACAGTTCCCAAAGATAGCATACAGTCAATTTCCAGAGGTGTCATTTAAGAACCTTCCAAGAAAGATTACCAAGTTAGGCAAGGCCAGGTTCCATTGCTGTGGCCTGGATAACCACATGTAGCCTACTCCTTCACAGGGGCTGGCCTGGAGGCACCAGGATCCACCTGGCCCCCACATGGTACACTGAGGCCATTATCCTGAGTGAGCACTGAACCCTGTGGATACTGTTGTCAGTGGGAGTGTCCTCCCAGGGAAGGTTCTGGATATTGTCAGAAAGGTCACGATACACTTTCCACCAGGGAGCGGGGTGCATGTCTCTGAGCCGGTGCTTCCCAGTAGAACCTTCTAGAAGCTCTTGCAGCCAGCGTCAGGGTTAAGCAGTGGAGAGCAGAGAGCAGGAGCTGGGCAGGCCAAGCCCTCACCAACCTGCCCTGTGGGCTGTTCTGGCTCCCGTTTCCCTGGGAGCGGGGAATGGTTGGATCCAGTGTGGCCCGCTGCACATATGCCAGTCAGCTCCTGTCTGCCTTTTTGTTTACACTGAGCGCACAATGGAAGCTATAGTCCTTCCAATACATCATTTATAAGTGTATTCTACCTCTGAATGTACAGACAGAGCTGGCTGTGGGTGAATAAGCTCTGTGAATATTGCCAAGACCCTGTGCTTTGTTCAGCATTATTCTTCACAATAGATACCACACTTTGGAAGTAATTTTAAAAAGAGAATCAAAATAGTGGTACTTTTAGCCTTTGTTTCTTTTATACCACACTGCATTCTCTGTCTCTCATTCAGCTGTTCCCATTATACCGACAAATTAAATAAAACACTCCATTGCAAAAGCCTCTGCAGGCAGGACTTCACTCCACTACAGCCCCGGGAAGTCGGGATAAACATTGAGGTGGCTTCGGTAGCGATTCCAGCTAACTGTACCCACGGAGAAGGAAAAAATGAGGCTGGGGGAGAGTGGGGTAGGCTCAGAACTTGAATTGGTCAGCGGCAAAGATGAGCTGACCCCTGCAGCACGTACTGACCCTGACTGCCCAACCAACCGCCGCCGCCAGGAGGGTTGTGGCTTCTAGAAGTGTGGAGAGTTCCTTCCTGCTGTGCCGCCCTGGGAGCCTGAATGGTGAGTCATGGGGAGGCTGTGGGGCACCAGGGCCTCAGCCAGGGATTGCAGGGGTACCTGCAAAGAGAAACAGAGGCTGCACCAGAGCCCAGGCCCTCCCCCACCAGCCACCTCGAGAGCATCTAGAACTTTCTCTGCTTTTAAGAGACACTTGTGCAGTTGTTGAACTGCTTCCAAAGAGAGCAATCCTGGAGGTCTCCTCTCCTCTCCTCTCCTCTCCACTCCTCTCCTCTCTTCTTACCTCTCTTTCTGCTCCTGCCAGTCCTAAACTATGCTTCTAGTTTTTGAAATTTTTGTTTGGGCATTTACAACCTTCAAAATAAATCAAACAAGAAGGGAATAAAAGAGATGAATAGACAGAATTTTCGAGTGTGGTGTTGCTTTGATCTTCCTAAGGGCCATAGATGATATACCATCCTGATATATGGCTTTGAAGATTTTCATTCTTACAAAAAAGAAAGAAAGAAAGAAAGAGAAAGAAAGAATGAATGAATGAATAAAAGAAAACAACATTAAGGAAGGAAGTTCTTGTAGGTTAATAATTGCTGGAAAAGAGAGAAGAAAGGAAGGAAGGAAGGAGGAAGAAAGGAAAGAAAGAAAAAAAAGACGAGTTTTTTGAAACAGAGTAGACAGTATGTTACTTGGGTCAAAAATCCAGGCTTGTAATTGTTATCGGTACTAAATGCTGTGCCTTGATTTTGAGACTGTTGAAATGTGGGAACAAACGAGCTTGAACGTTGCGGTTGTGAGGTCCGTGCGGGACACTGGACAAAACAGGTGGAGTGGGTGGAGGCAGGGAGGACCATCATCTGGGGTCCCCGGGCAGCTGGTTTCCTTCTGTAAATGCCAGCCGGGAGGCTTTGAAGACAAGACGCAGCCACCAGCTAGGATGGCCTCATCTAAAATTCAGGTGGCGAGGCTGGAGGGGGGCTCTGTGTTCCAACAGAGACATCCCCTGGCTCCAAGTCAGAGGGCACCACAGGCAAAGGGAAATATTGAGCCGGAACCATCAGAGTTCATCTTTTATTACCAAAGAAAGACTTGAAAAGGCCCAGGTGAAATTTTCTTCCATTGTCTAGGAAAATTCTCTGTAATTTGCCCCCAGGGAAATCCAAGTGCCTTGTGGCCAGGGCCCGCCCCATCGCCTCTCTAGCCGCCAGGCCTCCTCCCTGGAAGCAAATGTCCCTGGGGTCCCTGGAGACCCGCACTGTGAGCTGGGGCCAGTGAAGGTCAGGGCTGCCCACTGCGGCCTGACTTTTAGCTAAAGAGGCTTCACTTTCTGCCGGCCTGTCAGGTCTAATTTGGAGGCATTATGCGAAGGGCTGCGCCCGCTCCTGACAGGAGGGGGTTAAACAAGATTACAAGCTCCGCGGGCTGTCAGCAGCCACCGCTGCCTGCGATGGCAAATTGCGATTTAATGGTCAGCTTTATCTGTACAGTATCAGTGGAAATCGGCTGTTTTCAGCAACTTAATTGGCACTGTGTTTGCAGGAGTTTTCGGGGAGGTAGGACAGCTGACCAGATTTTAATGCTGAATTATTTAGAGATCAAATTGGCAGAATGTCGGTAGAAATCTGCGGCGTGTTTTGCTTTACTGCAGCGCATAAAGCTTATGAATGGGCGAGATGCTGAATTCTGCTGCGGTACCCAGAACTTTCTAAAAATACCATAGGGTCTGCTGTAGCATGGGTTTATTTATAGAGAAATAAACAAAGGAGTAGCAGTCGCTCTCCCAACATGTGCGTGTATCTGATTGGTGAGGGCGTGAGAACACATGGAGAGGCTGAAGCTGTGGGCAACCCCCATATTCACATATGGACTGGATTTGAAGGGGTGACCCTGGGATGAAGGTCAGGTGACCCCGGGGAATACCCAACACCATGCTAATAGCTGGGCTGTGTGTACATGTGTAGGGAGTACTTGTGTGTATATCTCATAGGTATTTGTACACACTTATGTATACATGTGGGTGACAGTATGTGTTCATAAACAAGTCTATTCCTACATGCAAACATGTGTAGATATAATATGTGTCATTTTGGACATGTGAGTATCCATATTTCAGGCATGAGTGTGTATATGCATATATGTGCTGTGTGCACCTTGTTTTCATAGACATTTTTATGTTTGTATACCCACGAGACTGATAGGTGTACATGTGGGTGTAATGACATATATGTATACATGTGTAGGCATAAATGTACACATAACCACGTGTGATTTGTGCAAATATTTGGTTATAGATAGGTATGTGTATACGGGAAGGTATAATTATCTGTATGCCCATGTGCACATATGTGGGGGGCATTGACATGTGTATATAAATGTGTAGGCATACATGTTTATATACCCATATGTGATGTGTGCAAGTGTGTGGTATGGACATGTTTGTGTGTGTGTGTGTGTGTGTGTGTATACATATATATATGAAGGCATATGTGTATGCATATATACCCTGTGTGGGCTTGATTTTTATACCATGTCTATGTCTAGGCATGTATGTGTGTTTATATGCCTCTGTGTGTGTGTGTGCATGCACTTGATTTGTGTTTGTGTGTTTGTGGAGAGTATGAGTGTGTGTGTACATACATGGGGTGAGTATGCACATGGGCATATGTGTGTAATGGTGATATGTGTACAAGTGCATGTGTGTATGGGTATACTATGAGTGAGTATAGAGACATACACATGTGTGGGTGTGACATATGTGGCATGTGTTTAGTATGCATATGCATCAATGTGAGTGTGACATGTGTGAGTGTATGTGAGTGTGGGGGAGTGTATACATGTGGGTGTGATATCTGTGATGTATGCTATCCGGGCATATGTGTGAAAGTGTGCATGACATGGGCATACATGTGTGAGTATGGTGTGTGTATATTTTGTATATGTGTAAGAGTGGGAGGAGTATATATGTATATGTGTGATGTGTGTGTTGTCTGTTGTGTGTGTATGTGTGTAAGTGTGTATGGGCATATACATGTGAGTGTGATATATGCATGCTATTTATTTGCATGGGTGTTCATATGAGTATATATGTGTAAGCATGATATGAGTAGTGTGTGTTATGTATTGTGTGAGTGGGTATATGTCTATGAAATATATATTTTGTGCATGTATATTTGAGAGAGTGGGTGTACACATGTGAGTGTGATTTCTGTAGTGCATATTTTACGGAGGGCATGCACATGTGTGAGTGATGTGCATATCTTATGTGTGTATATGTGTGAGAGTGTGCATGAGTGATGATATTTACATCAGGCATTTTCATGTGTGTGTGTGTGTGTGTGTGTGTGTGTGTGTGTGTGTAGCATGAGTCTGTGTACTTGTGTGCAGACCTGTAGGTAGAGGTGCGTGCATGTGGGTATCCACATGTGTGAGTAAAAGGTGGTGCTTTGCATGCATGGTGGGGTGAGCACATGGCTTTGTGTGTGACTATGTTTGTCAGGACACAAATGTGTGTGTTTCACCTGTGACAAGTATGTTAGAGTGTCCATACCAGGCCCACTCAGCAAGCCATGGTGGCACAGTGGTGCCCATATGTCTGCGAAGGCCGGGCGGTGTGTCTGAATGCTTGGTATGTTGGTACCTCAGTGCACACTTACATGGGGTTACCTGTCTGGAGCTAGGGGTCGGGTCAGGAGTCTGCAGAGCAGAGCAAGTGGGCTGGCAGCTCACAGCGATGGCTATGTGGCTATGTGCATCGAGGGTCTAGGCTAACAGGGACAGTCGTGTGCACAGGATCCTTGGAGAAGGAAGCAAGAATGCGTTTTACTAGCAGCATCGGCATTGTCTGTTCGCAGTGAGGGGTCAGTGCGGCAAGTTCAGGATTAGTAAATTTAATATCCTGTCAAAATCCTCAAGATAATGAGCCTGGCTGGCCCAGTGGCTTTGCACTACAGCCAGCGAGATAGCGCAGCTAATTTATGAGGGAGGGATTGCGCTGAGCTGGCAGAGACTGGGCCAGGCGTAGAGGGTGGTCCCCCACTGGCTGGGGAAGCCACCAGCCCAGCCCAGCCCAGCCCAGCATCTCTCTGCGCCCCACTGCATGGTCTCCAAATGACCCACCACATAGGTGAGCCTCCTGCAGCTAGCTCCTTAGAGCCTTGTGTTTCCTGCCGGAATCAGGAAAACACCTTGCACCTAATCTGACCCATCCAGACTTGTAGTGAAGCCCTCAGGGTATTTTTGTCACCCAAAAGCTGGGGTAGGAGGGGGCCACAGTGGTTGTGAGGAGGTGAGAACAGAGGCTCATTGCACGGTACGAAGATCCGGCATTTTAGGCAAAAGGAAGCCATGGTGGATGTCAGTGCCTGCCTGGAGCAAGCCCCATGGGGTGCAGGTTGCAAGGGCAAAGCAGAGTGCCATGTCCCTCTGCAAGGAACATATGAACGAGAAAGTTCCTGTACAATTTGTTCGAGGCTCTGCACCTCTCTAAGCAGCTGTCACTGCCACGCATTATGGTGCATTGAATCTGAATGGGGCTCTCAACATCAAAACCTTGCCTCCATTATGATAGCATCTCGCGCTCTGAGCTGTAATGCTTATTAATTCTGCGCCCATGCTCCCGGCCGAGGCGAGTGTATTCCATCAGCCCAGCATTTAATTTAATTAGTACAGCTGGGCTCTCATTCTCCTCTCTGTGTCAGAGGTATTGTCAGCACGTTCTGCCGTAACACAATTACTGATTGCTTTTAGATAGGCAGAAATATGATTAGGGTATTGGGTGACTGTATCATAAGCCTTATTAGATTCATTTGAAATCTGGAGATAAATAGGAAAGTTTTATTTGCAGTGTAATGAGATTATGCTTATTAGGCCAAGGCCTCACAACCTTTTGCAAAGAACACAGTGTATCGGTCGGATTATACCCTGGAACCACACTTTCTGCTCACAGCTCTGAGCCGCCACGGCTCCTCGCGGTCCTGACTTAACTGTTGTCACGCTGCACATGTTTAGATCACAGTCACCTCAGTGTCTTCCTCAGATAAAAGGTGTGGGCATCTCTCTCCTTCCCCAAGTCTGATGGGATACATCATTCTTAAAATAGGGGTTTATTTTATGAGAAATATTTTGAAAAATCAATGTGCAGACTAAAAAGAAATTATTCTTTTTAGAATAGCATGTATTTGCTTTTAAGGATGTTTGCATTTATCAGATGTCACCTATAGAGATGCATGTATTTAAAAGGGACTACTTAAAACTCCCTGGTGCTCAAGCCATAAGCACCCAGTCTTGCCTTGTTGTGATAATGGCTAGTGTGTCCGGAGGTGCTCCCTCTTCCTCCACGCTCACCTGGGGCTCCCCCCTGCAGGCAACTCCTCCCACCCGGGATGGATCAGTGCTGGACAGGATGGTGCTGGACCCATGGGACCAGCCTGCTGCAAGCAAGTTAAAAGATAAGATACAATGTTTAGCTGAGCAGAGTTGAGTCAAATACAGTTACGGGTTATAAATATCAGGACTTTTCTATACAAGGAAAATTAGAAAGATTTTTTTCCTAGATACAAAAACTGGAGGATTGATATATGAAAAATGATTCTTGAAAATATCAAGACTGTAAAATCTAAATTTGCAAAGTGCCTGTCATTTCTTCAACCTCTTGGTGATCTGCCCCACATGCTCCAGCCTCACCAGGTCATTTACAACATGACTTGATTTCAAGAAAACTACATACACCATTTTCAAGATGTCACTTATCGCGACATTCAAGTGACATGTGAAGAGTTGGTGTTTTGCTGTTAAGTTACACAATCAAGGAACATTTGTGTCTTAGTGTCATGTAGGCTTGGGGAGCAGGGGTTTTTTCAGGGCAATGAAGAAGCTTGGAAATGGTGACATTTGTATATCATGAATAAGGGTAATACCACTAAATTTTACACTTAAAAATTAATGAAGCAGCATTTACTTTAATCACATATTTTTTCACAATAAAAAGAGAGAAGAGGTACAAGACTCGTGCTCTGAAGGTGCGGGTTCTGGAGAGCCTCATGGGCCGGAGCCACCGCCTCTCTCTCTGTGTTCCCAGGGAGGCCCGCTCCTCACTCAGCGCTTAGGGCGCCAAGGTCCCGAGCCACTCCCGTCTCCTGATTTGGGTCATTTGTGGTTCAGTCAAATCACTGCGGTGAGCACATTTGTTCTTTGCCCAAATCATCCATGGCAAAGACCTCGCCAGGGATTCTTGTGGCATAACATGCCTGTGGCATGGACAGTGCTGCAGTGTCTGTGCAGGGAAGGACAAGAGGAAAGTCAAGGGACACCCCGGCGTCCCAATGACGTTTGGCTTTTCCACTGAGTGAACACTGAGAAAATGGGAACAACCCTGCTTCCATCTTTGAGTGGGACAGTTGAAGGAGAGGCAGGACCCTGAGGGCACTGTGTAGACACATGCAGGTTAGACACGTGCAGTGTAGACAGTGTAGATACACAGTGTAAACAAACACATCATAGACACACAGTGTGACCACGTGCATTACAGACACATACAGCGCAGGCATGCACAGAGCAGACACAGAGCAGACAGACGTTCACAGAGCAGGCGTGCTCAGTGTAGACACAATAGCTGCACACGGTGTCGCTGGGCACAGAGTAGACGGACACAGGCATTGTAGGCATGCTCAGTGTCGACAGACGCATGGTGCGGACAAGCACACTGCCGGGTCCCCAGCTTGTCCGATGCTGGCTGTAGGCAGCAGCGTTCAGGTCTGGCAGTGAGGTTTGCTGCGGCATCTCCAGCCTCTCGTGCAAGGATCTTGCCTGTCAGGGCCCTCCTGGCCCTTGCTGGCTCCAGATCCCTAGTCCCAGTGCTATCTTCCTTCCTTCGCTGGATCCATCATCTGAAACTTCCCCAGCAAAGTTGCTTCATCAAAGCTTAGCCTAACCACAAACGCCAAGATCGATGGGATACAGCAAACACACTTCTAATAGGAACATTTCACATCTCACATAATCACTTGAACCTTACCCCTCATGGAGCCACAAACTCAGCCTGGAGTTAGCAGAAGAAAGAAACTCGTGGTGTCTAATGTGGAGTTAAAGGAACTAGAGAATAGACAAAATTAACTACACTGAATCTCCTGCTTGTTCACAGCACAGTGTATATGTGTATCAAAATGTCACCTTGGGGCTGGAGAGATGGTTTAGCGGTTAAGTGCTTGCCTGTGAAGCCTAAGGACCCCAGTTCGAGGCTCAGTTCCCCAGGTCCCACGTTAGCCAGATGCACAAGGGGGTGCATGCGTCTGGAGTTCGTTTGCAGAGGCTGGAAGCCCTGGCGCGCCCATTCCCTCTCTCTCCCTCTATCTGTCTTTCTCTCTGTATCTGTCGCTCTCAAATAAATAAATTTTAAAAATTTTTAAAAAAATGTCACCTTGTTTGTCACAGCGCATCTGCGCACCAAAATGTCACCTGGGGCTGGAGGTATGGCTTAATGATTAAGGCACTTGCCTGCAAAGCCTAAAGATCCAGGTTTGATTCTCTAAGACCCACATAAAGCCAGATGTACAAAGGGGGCACATGCATCTGGAGTGTGTTTGAAGTGGCTGGAGGGCCTGGTATATTCATTCTCTATCTGCCTCTCTCTCTCTCTCTCTCTTTCTCCTTCTCTCAAATAAACAAATAAATAAAATATTTTTAATTTCACCTTACACATCTTAAATATGTACTATTTTATTTTTTTAATTTATTTATCTAACAGAGAAAGAGGGACAGAGAGAGAGAGAATAGGCATACTAGGGCCTCCAGCCACTGCAAAACAACTCCAGACCTGTGTCTGCTTGTGCATCTGGCTAACATGGGTCCTAGGGAATCCATCCTGGGTCCTTTGGCTTTGCAAGCCAATGTCTTAACCACCAACACATTCCTCCAGCCCTACTATTTTCTTTTTTTTTTTTTTATTTTCTTTTTAAAGATGTCCTAAGACATCAAGTCACTCTAGTAGAGATGGCTATTATCAAAAAGAGAAAATACAGAGGTTGGAGAGATGGCTCAGCAGTTAGGCGCTTGTCTGCAGAGCCTAAGGACCCAAGTTCAATTTCCCAGCACCCACATAGAGCCAGATGCACAAAGTGACACATGCATCTGGAGTCCTAAGCAGTAGCTGGAGGCCCTGGTGTGCCCATTCTCTCTGCCTGTCTCTCTTCTATCTCTCTCTGCTTGCAAATAAAGTTTAAAAACATATTTTTAAAAAGATGGAAAATACAGCCAGTGTGGAGGTGAGGGCACTCTGCACACAGTTGTGGGAATGTAATTAGCACTGTCATTGTGGAAAACAGTATCAAAAAAGTGGACCACCACGTAAGATCCAGAAAGTCCACTTCTTGTCCGTACACTAAACTAAAATCAGGACCGTAAAGAACCCCACCCTTCCATATCACTCCTCACAACAGTCGGGAAGTAAGAGTAACCCCCATCTTGTTTGATGCCGCCTAGGGTGTTGGGCTCATTTTCTCTGCTGACTGAAGAATTCAAAGGCAGGAAAGTGTTAAAAGAATAAAGTTTATTCGAGAGTATTTTAGAGTAAGAGGGAAAGAAGACAGAAAGAATAGGCTCTTCTGGAAGCAGGTTATTTTCAGAGGGGGAAAATCTCCACTGGGAACTGAACTGTCATTGAAGGGAGGGGTGGGGAGACAAGGGTAGCCCACCCATCCAGAGTCCATGATTAGTCAGCTTACATGAAGATGAAGGCACTGATTGGTTCATGATGCATTCAGTACAGTGCAAGTCCTAGAAAGCCGCCAAGCCAGCCCACAGATGGGAAAATTCACCCAGGCCACAAAGAGCTGAAATGGAGACACTCCCTTCTCCATCTTGGGCTATAATATAGTCACCTACCAAGGCCCTTTTTCCTTGTCTGTCTGCCTAGCCAAGGAAACCACCTAGCTCCTACAGTGTTTCATGTTGACGAATGAAAACATGGCTTACATGCACATAAATGTAAATTTATATATATTCTGCAAAAAGAGGAAATCCTAATATTTTCCACCACATAAAATGACCTGAAAGACATCATATTCAGTCAAGCAAGCCAGATACAGAGGACAACTCTGACATGACAGCACCTCAAATAAATCTGAAATACCAGACTCGTCCGAGCACAGAGTCGCATGGCGGTTACCAGGTCCCAGGGGGGAAAGTGAGGAGGACATGGGCAAAGAGAACAAAGTGGTGTAAGAAGCCTGGGTTCTAGAGCTGCTGCACAGCAGCAACCCCACTGCTCATTTAGGGTGTTTGAAGAGTGAGGTGCTCTTCTCACAAGCACAATAAACAAGAAAGCAGGGAATCTGGGCTGGAGACATGGCGTAGCAGTTAAGGCACTTGCCTGCAAAGCCAAAGGACCCAGGTTGGAGTCCCAGGGTCCATGTTAGCCAGATGCACAAGGTGATGTATGCATCTGGAGTTCCTTTGCAATGGCTGGAGGTCCTGGGGCACCCATTTTCTATCTGACTCTCTCTCTGTCTCTGTCTCTGTCTCTGTCTCTCTCTCTCTCTCTTTCTCTCTCTCTCTCTCTCTCTCTCTCTCCTTTGCTCTGTCAAATAAATAAGAATAAAATATATATTTGAAAAAAGAAAGAAGGGAATCTTTGCAGATGATACAGTCAGGGCTATGGCTTCCCAGATCTATATGCATCTCAGGGGTATTAAGTTGCATGCATGATTACACAAACATTTTTATATGTCAAAACAGGTGGCACATGCCTTTGATCCCAGCACTCTGGAGGCAGAGGTAGCAGGATCGCTGTGAGTTCGAGGCCACCCTGAGACTCCATAGCGAATTCCAGGTCAGCCTGGGCTACAGTGAGACCCTACCTTGAAAGATCAATCAATCAATCAATAAATAAATAAATAAATAAATAACAAGGTTGAATTAAAAACAAAGCTTCACAGGGCCATCCCACAGGAGTAAATCTCCCTCCAGGAGCCTGGGCACAGATGACTCAGGTTGTGCTTTGTGGTTAGTGATGCCAGGGCCAAGTGAGCATCCATCTTAGCTGGCTTGACCCTCTCCCGGGAGCTCGCACATTGAGCACACCACTTAGTGAGGCCAGCCCATAATGGCTGGTTAAAGGGCATTTCTCACCCTATGCTACCCAAGGGCCTCTAGAGAATAGCTTTCTTTAACCTGGGTTGAGACCTCATATGGGGGTGATATAACTAAATGGGGGAACCATGGAAAATTTGGCAGCAGTGAAACACTTCTCAATATACAAGGACCAAAATCCAAGGTGTTTATGGCAATGCTTGTAACATGGTATGGCCCTGGTTCTGAGCACATCATGCCTATACTTTGTACCATGACTGTCATCAGGTCACACATTGCCAAAGAATGCTGTTGAAATCCCTGGGCTCAGATCTGAGAGTATTGCATGAGTAATGGAATTGTAGTGCACTAGCTGTGGATGTTCTGTCCTTGTAGAAACATAATGGTTTAGTTATGGAAAACCAAACTTCTACTATTTTCTCACCATCACTCCTCAACATGTGAACAATCACATTAGTATAGCTTTGTGTTGTGTTAGAATGTTTGAGTTCAAAAACTGCTGCTTGGGTCAATCACTTGCAATATCATAAAACATTTTTCAATGAAATATGGCGTGGGATTAGGAAAGCATTCACAACAGTTTCTGAAATGGCCCTAACTATACTTCTGCCATTTTGTACTATGTATTTATGCAAAGTAGTGTTCTCTACATTGACAATTATAAAATCAAAATATTGATCAACTCTGAAAAACATAAAAGGTACTCTGTGTCCTGCAAAAGCAGATATTCAGCCAAGATTTAATTCTTTCTGTAAAAATAAGCAATCACTGCCATCTCTTAGTATGAAAATTAATTTTCACTGTTAATAAATGGCAAAATCATATGTACATCAAATAATTGTTTTAGAATAAATGCTTTATGACTTATTGTCAGTAAATGTTTACTTTGTATACCTATTTTATGCACCTATAAACCTATAAACTCTGAGTCATGTGACAGCTAGGAGAAGGGCCGAGACAGGAGAGTGTTCCATATGCACCTTTTTTAAAAATATTGTTTAGGGCTGGAGAGATGGCTTAGCGGTTAAGCGCTTGCCTGTGAAGCCTAAGGACCCTGGTTCAAGGCTCGGTTCCCCAGGTCCCACGTTAGCCAGATGCACAAGGGGGCGCATGCGTCTGGAGTTCGTTTGCAGTGGCTGGAAGCCCTGGCGCGCCCATCCTCTCTCTCTCCCTCTATCTGTCTTTCTGTTGCTCTCAAATAAATAAATAAATAAATGAACAAAAAAATTGTTTAATATTTTATTTTTATTTAATTATTTGGGGGGAAGATATAGATAGAAAGAATGAGAGAATGGGTGCTCCAGGGCCTCTAGCCAGTGCAAATGAATTCCAGATACATCTGCCACCTTGTGCATCTGGCTTATGTGGGTCCTGGAGAATCAAACCATGGTCCTTGGACTTTGCAGGCAAGCTCCTTAACTGTTAAGCCATCTCTCCAGCCCCCATAAGCACCTTTGATGCCCATAACAACTCAGCAAGTTTGGGAAGTACCACAGCCTTTACTGCACCCAGCTCTGTTAAGGGTACTGTCATTGTGCAGTTACTGATACAGAAACTGAGCTTAAAGGGGAAGCTTGCTCATCATCATATATGTAGTAAGCTATACAGGCCACTGTAGGTATCGTGACTGTCACTTTAGACACTGTCGCTACTGTATACATAGTGGCATCCGCTTCAGATGTGCTGGTGCCCATAAGGGCATGATAAAATCTACGTTGGGCACAGTGACATCCACTCTAGGTACAGCGATAGCCTCTGTAAGCATGGTGCCACCCACTGTGGACACAGTAATGCTACTTCAGACATTGCGATGCCATGTCGACATGGTACCATCCACTATAGATACAGTGATGACCACTATAGGCATGAATGACATCCAGTGTAGACAGACTGACATCCTCTTTAGGCCCAGTGATGCCCACTTGAGACACGGTGACATCCACTATAAACACTGAGGCATGAATGACATCCAGTGTAGACAGACTGACATCCTCTTTAGGTCCAGTGATGCCCACTTGAGACATGGTGACATCCACTATAAACACTGAGGCTGTCACTTTAGGCAGAGGCAGGGTGATGGACAGAGAAATTTGGGGTAGGGTTTCATAGCCGCTGGCCATGTTCACACTTACCTTCCTTGGGTTTCATCCCAGATAAAGAATAACCTCAAACTATTTCCTAGAAGACATTCCTGAAACCAAAACCACAGGGGTGGATTAGCTGTCGTGTCCATGGGTGAGTTGAGGAAAGACTGAGCTGGGAAGTCCCTGTCACAGTTACGTGCAGCTGCCCACAGCTGTTCCGAGTTCTCAGGAGGCAGCAAGGGCGGTGGCTCTCAGAATGGTCAGTACACTAAAATCAGGTGTAAAGGGAACCTGCATCACTAGGTGCTAAACACATGTTTATTGCTAAGTAAAAGTAATTTTTATCTCTGGTTCCATTTTACAAGCAAACGTGTGTAAGAGAGACATAACGACTGTCAGTTTTCTAGGTGTGGTGGATTGGTGAATGTGTAATGATTGCTATGTTTATTTGGTGCAGATTCAAAGGTAAATCACAGCAGAAGTAATTAGATAATTATTAAAGAGTGTATGCCATCGACAAGCCCCAGGGAATACTACACATGCATTCACTGGAGCCCGATATGCTTCCCCTTAGAAACATGTGCCGCTTCTGAAACCCTCTGCCAGGCTGCTCTTGGGTGAGCACCAGCCTGGCATAATGTCTTTGCCTCAGGTCATGTCTGGCTGTTTTGCTCTGTGCCAGGCCACCTGAGGGCACCTTGCAGGAGGCCAGAACACATCAGAGAAACATGAGTGCGTCCTTGATCATCATCTTTGGTCTCTGTAATAACTGTCTGTTTTCTAGAACTTGGCCCCAAGGTTAGAGAGCCAGAGGCAAAGCGTTCCCAGTGAGAGGCTTGACTCTTGACTCACCTCCTCTGGATCTGCCCGTGCCCAGAGCCCCTCAGAAGAGTAGCAGCCGACAATTCTTTGTGAGAGCCTGAACTGTCTTCTGGGCTTGTCGAGAATAACCAGAAGAAAAATACCCAAAGGCACAGAAAGCTTTGGTTTGTTCTTAGCTTGGTGAGTTTTATGTTTCCCCTCAGGCTGTAGCAGGGGCAGAATAACACTCTGTCTTGAGTATACAGGAAAGTGGGTTTGCCATTGGTGGTCTCTAGTACGAGCATGCACTAAGATGTGTCCCCACATCCTACCCTGTGTCCTGGTCCGCGATGAAAGAGATTTCTGATCACTCATTTTCACTCACATGAAAGGAAACTGGCTTGACAGTAGGTCAAATAGGGTCACATAGAGGGTTAGCCAATTCACTCATTCATTAAAATATCCAACTCTTAATCATATGCGAGTGAAGACTATATAGAGAGGCTTTATAATGTAATTGAAGAAAAAGGTAAGTGTATGTGAACCACACCAAGATATCATGATCACTTACTGCACGGCACGGAATTACACGTCTCCCATTTCCAGGCCCTGTGACGTGAGACAAGTGTCATATCCTCCTGGGTCTTTTGCCCACTATAATTCCAGGGTAAAAAGAGCACCGTGTCCCAGTGATGTTGGGAGGGTTAATGAGAAAACAGCCTGTGCACTGGAAGTCCTGCCTTAATGGAAGCCATGGCTGTTATCAAAGCACCTTGGATGTCAATAGAGTCCAACGCTATCTGCCAGAGAGAGTCATCCTTCTCTCGTAAAAAGTGGAGAGCCTCCAGGGACTGAGGTAGCAAAGGGCTTAAAAGAATCCCATCATCGCATTCCCTGGGCCCATGGTATCATTGCTGTATACAGTGACACTTCAGCTCCACCTGCCTAACCTGTGACATGGCTAGGAATGCCTTGCCACCCAGACTCAGGCTCTATAGCAGTCCTTTGCAGACCCACTGGCTGACCATACCCACAGAGGACATGCCATGCACCCTGGCAGGCAACAGAGCTTCCCTGGGGTAGGCTCACTATGACCCTGTGGTCCCAAAGGGACCTAGAGCTGGGAGCAGGACATTGGGACAAAAATCCTAAAAGGTTGTCATGTGGACCATTAGAGCTTTTTGTCAAAGACTTGTGAGAACTAGTCATTGTAACCAAAGTAAGTTTCCAAGAGTAAAATTCACCTACCCTGATTACACCATGACTCTTCCAACAAAGGGAAGCTGGGCCCAGATAAGTGCTAGGCTTGCCTCACAGCCAAGCCAACTTGACCTTATACCTCACAGCTACCAATACAGCAAGTGTTTTCCTTCCTTTTCAACCAGAAAAGAAAACTAAATATACATCATTCTCCAGAACCTGGAATGTGGTAAACCTACAAAGGGACTTGAAATCACTAACAGGCACAGGCAGACACCAGGCAATGGCAGCAGACCTAAGTCCAGAGGCAAGTAAGGAGGACCTGTTCCCACCCTGCTCAGCCACCTATTCCAGTATCCCCCTGGTGGGACAACAGTGTGGATGTCAGCCCACCCATAGATGCTGGCAAGGTCTCCTCTGTCACAAAGCTCTCCCCAAAAGCATTCCACATAAACTCTAGTTGACAGTTGTCATCTGGCTCAGGACCTTTCATGATCTCATCGTGGTTGGATCTCCACATTATCCCAGTGAAGTTTCAGATTTGAGATTCAACCAGCTTTTCTCCCATGATGAGAGACCAACCAGGCAGAAAATTGACGTTTCTGGAGCTGATGTGGATTGACCTAGTGTGCACATCCCAGGGCCACCCTGGCATATGACGCTGGGCAGAGAAAGATGAGGGTTCTGCTTACTGGAGAAATGGGGAAATCAGAAATTAGGGATAAAAGGACAGCATAAAGATGAGTGAACCAATGGGAAGTCAAAAATGAGAATGGGCCAATCAGAGGTCATAAACAAGTCTAGACAAATATGAGGTCAAATGTGTTTATGGACCAACAGAAGGCCATAAATGCGAATGGACCAATGAGAAATAAGAAACAAGAATGGTGAAAGATGACCCCAAGTATTAATGGACCGGTTGGAAATCAGAAAGAAACATGTATCAATCAGAAGTCAGAAAAGAGAATGGGTCAATAAGAGGTCAGAATTGTGAATGGGCCAATAAGAAATTGGAAACGTGAATGGGCAGATAGATGGAAGGGCAGAAACATGAATGGACCAATAGACAATCAGAAATGTGAATGAACCAATGGGAGGTCAGAACCATGAGTGATGTAAGAGGGCGGGTAGGATGTGATAGGGCCCGGATGTAGCGCATAGAGTAGAAGAGAGGGTGCGGTTCCTGTCTTACCCCAGACTCTGAAGAAGGTGGGTATGGAGGGAAGAGCGCTTAGAAAGAAGTCTTTCTTCAGTTCCCAGAGCTTCCCCTGCCTGGTTCCTATCACCCATCTTCTCCTTCCCAGGTGCAGTGCGTCTGGACCTCACACTGAAGCCCAGCTTCCATCCAACACTGTTTTCTTTTTTCTTAAATTTCATGAAGAGTGTCATACATGGAGAGCCATCACATAACATGCACAGGCGTCAACATGGCCTAATTAAGACACCCATCAAACATTTTAGCCAAGAGTTGTAGACAAATGGGATTCCCCCTTGGAAATCCAGAAACAGGGGAGACACTTTGTTGGGCAAAGCCACTTTTCACTCACTCAGAGGCCAGGGATGCCTCCCCTTCCACACGTGCACACACGCACACACACACCAAACTGACAGTGTGGAGGGGTGTGTGAAGCCCAGGGGTCCTGGTGCAATAGGAACACCTGTTAAGTGGAAGGTGGGGGAAACAGCCTTGGAGTTGAGAAGTCCGTAGCTTCTGAGAGCACTGGTGAAGGGCTTCCCAAATACTGACCAGCCAGTGGGACCATGGCAAGCTTGAAGCCTTTCCTCATGAGACCAGGACCTAGTGTGACCTTTCCCCAGGCACGTGTATTCCATGTTTGTGTCTGCCAGCGAGGACAAGAGTCCTGCAGAAGGGAGACAGCGTCCCAGCAAGGAGACAAGGAGACAAGACCAGCCCTCCAGAGGGCAAGTGGCAGTCCAGCTACAGTCTCCCTTCTTCCCTCATCTCCAGGGTCCACCTGGCCAGGAAAGCTTGCTTCAGGCTCACCTGTGCTTTGAAGTTGCCTCTGCTCTGGGAGGTGGGAAAGTTCGTGCAGCACTTGTGTCTTCTCTTGCAGCCCTCCCCAGTGGGTGGGGATGGGGGAGCCTTCTCCTTCCTGATGCTAGCCCTCTTCTCTCCACCCCTAAATGTGAGGAGGTGCAGGACTCCTCAAAACCTGGTCATTACAAGCTTGTCACCTGTAGCAGCTGCTAGGGCAACCACAGGATTGCTGTGCCTCGGTTCCCAAGAAGAAGCTCAAGATGGGGCTGTGTACAGGGCTGGCTTGTCTGAGGGCCACGAGGCATCGCTCACTCCCTGGGGTGTAGGTGACCATCTTCTCCCTATATCTCCTTGTCCCATCTGTCCTATTTGTGTGCCTGTCTGTGCATCTTTGTAGAGAACACTAGTCACAGTGAAGGAGGCTGCCTACTCCAGTGTGACCTCTTCTACAGTGACCCTGCCTCAAAAATGACACTTTGGGGCACTGGAGTTTAGGACTTGTTGCAGGAATAGGGCAGTATAATCTAAGACATAGGAACTCACTCCAGTGACTTGCAGAGAATTCTCCAAGAATATTCCTTTGTGCCTTCAAAGTCACATCTCACCCAAAGTCACTGTCTCTTCACACTATCGAATTATGGCTGATAATAACATATACTCTTGGCCCCCTTCTCCCTGCACCTCACAGCCTCTCTCTTTGGTGCCTTATCCCTTAAACTGAGGTCTCCTCACTCAATCACCAACTAGAAGCTTGTTGGAAATTCTTCCTTTTTGACTTCTCTTGTCTTTTGTACTTACCGCATTCCTGTTCCTCAATT
Source organism: Jaculus jaculus (assembly GCF_020740685.1). Taxonomy (NCBI): domain Eukaryota; kingdom Metazoa; phylum Chordata; class Mammalia; order Rodentia; family Dipodidae; genus Jaculus; species Jaculus jaculus. The sequence goes on along the minus strand of NC_059104.1, from coordinate 2,019,294 downwards.
GAAATTGTGTCTTTCCACCTCTCTGTTTTCCTGCTTCCTCCAAGAAGCCTTCAGAGCCTTCCCCACAGAGTAATTTCTCTCTGTGTGGGCCCCTGAGACGTTGTATGCCTACTGCGTCAGGCAGCTAGCCATGTTGCCTGGGATTGATGAAACTTATGTCTTCTCTCCCAGGTCTTTCGGGAGCTTAGGGGGGGACCACATCTAGCATGGCTTTGTCCCTTGCAGAGCCCAAGAATCAGACACTAGCAAAGTTGTAGAGCTTGTGGTGGCCCAGTGGAGTGTCAGGAGGGGAGTCTGACCCATTATTCCCCACCAGAAGCAGGAAAGAGGTACTCTAGCTCCATCTTTATCACTAACTTCCTTGCACCTCATCCGTTAAGTGGAGGGCTCTTGAGCCCATGCCGGGCTTGCTGGTCTTTGTCCCCGACTCAAGTCCCACATTCCTGATCATTAGATGGTAACTCCCACATGCACATCTCACTGTCATGTTTTATTCTAAAGCTATGTGAGGGTTTGCTTTTTTTAATGCATGATTTCTAGACACACATGTATCACATAATAGTATTTGGAATAAGATGGATGTGGATCCAAATCATCACCCCATGGGAAATGAGAAAGAGAGCACAGTAAGACTCTAACCCATTCTTGGAAAAACTGCCAACATGTTTTAGGTTTTTATCATTCTAATGGAATCTGCACAAATGAGGTGATGGAATCCATTCAAGTTCAAGAGATGGAATTAGTTATGGTTTGAATATGAAATGCTTCCCATTGGCTCTTGTGCACGGGCACTTGGTCCCCTGCTGGTGTTACTGTTTGGGAAGGTTATAGAACCTTTCAAAGGTAGAGACTTATTGGAAGAAGTGGATAACTGGGGTGGGCCTTGAGGTTTCATAAACTGGCCCCACTTCCAGTTTCCCTCTGCTTCCTGACAGTGGATGAAATGTGACCAGCTGCTCCCTGATCCTGCCACCATGCCTTCTTGCCATGATGGAATGTGTCCCCTAGAACTGTGAGCTGAGATACCCCTTAAGCTGTGTTTTATCACAGGATTGAGAAAGTAACTAATACAAAATTCATCCAGAATCAGACAGAGGAATAGATCCAGGTTTAGGTGAGGAAATATATGAAGATTTAATTGATGAATCCACCCAGGCTCACATGATGGAATCCATTCCAGGTTCAAGTGCTAAAATCTTTCTTCTCCTAAAAGGGACAGCCTGCCTTCCCAAGGTGCAGTATTGTGAACAAAACTTGGGAGTATCTAGGTCTATCCTAAATTTGAAAAATTTAAGAAAGCTAACCTTATATAATCAGTCCCATGATTTAGACAGCCACAAGTTAGCTTTGTGGAATGTACCTATAGAGTTAGGCAAGACCTTTGAGGTCTGCTCAAAAGTCTGCTAATACAAGTGACATGTTGGAATGGATTATCTTGATGCCTACTGATCACCTCTTTAAATATAAGTGTGAGACTAAACCCCAGACCTGTGGTTTTCAGTGAAGAGAAGTTGGCGTGACTCCTCGCCCAGCACATTCCCACAGGACTCCGCCTCCAGCTCACACCTCCACAACTCCACATTCCCACAGGACTCTCTGCACAACCTGCATGTCTCCCCCAATCTACACACCCCATGTGAGTCTCCCTCACTGCACACCGCACTTGCCCTCCTACACAAGTGCATGCCCCCACGCAGCTCTCCCCCACACGACTCTCACCAGAGCTGTACTCTCCTCTCCACTTTGAGCCCCTCACCTTTGTCAGTTAACAGCAGATCCCGCTGCACATGGAGGAAGTGTGATGCCTTTTAATTCCCCCCCCCCCAGTTGATTTGACATCCAAGTTTACGCTGTTATTTTGTAGTACGAGCAACGGGAGTGATTTAAATTCAGGAAATTTCATCCATAGGTGCCACATTTACATTTCATGAGTCATTCCCAGTGAATAGAGTTTATACATTCCCTCTGAATGAGAACAGCAGTGGCCAAGGCAGTGGGAAGGAGCCCATGAGGATGCCCGGGCCACCGCATAGCAACCGCCAGGTTTCCAAGGGCAAATCGCTCTCCGACCCTAAGCAACTGGATGAGAACATCAAAACATGCCTCGTACAAGATGGCTAATGCCCATTAGTGTTGGGGACTGTTACCTCGGTCAGGAGTGACAGAGCCCTAATTATTAAGGTAATTAGAAGTTATAACACTGGCAACATGAAAGGAAGAACTTCCAAGGCCCATTAACAGTGTTACTTTAAGTGATCTGGCTGTGAACTGTTCAAGTCTCTAATTACATTACACGTCCGTCTTAAAGGGTGATGTAATTAACCGATGGGTGCAGGATTAATGTATAGTGACTACTGTGTAAGCGTGGTAAGTACTATTTTCACAGGAATGGGCTTCACGCATGTCACTTAGCTTTCTTCCACCAAGCTGTACACATTACATAGTCCAAAAAATTCTGACCTTTATGTATTCATATGCACTTCACGGACAAATATTTTTTATGTTTTCTTTCCCCTGTTTAATTTGTTTCTTTATGTTTCTGGCACATTCACATCCACCTGGTTAAAGATAAACCCAGGCACTTTTAGCTTACAAACAAATACAGGTGCCACTTACTGGTACAAGGAGACATTTAAACATTATACTTTTCTATCTACTGCAGAATCATCTTTTTCTGGTAATGCTATGTTATGAAAGGAAATATTCAAACAATTATCATACCACTGAATTTCTTTATAACCCAAGTAATAAATTTTATATTGTACATATAATATTATGGTTTTCCAGAACAATCTAACATGGCATCTAAACTACTTTTCTTAAGACCCAGTAAGATTTACTTACCACTTTTAATGACAATTTCTAAATTTTTTTATTGGGAACTTATAATATAAGAGCATATTGCAAATTGGTTGAATTCTCATTGGGTCATCCTCTTAAATCCCCTCTCTCCTTCACCCATTTCCCTGAGGGCCCTCTTCAGTGAAATATTGGTAATTTTTTCCAAATTTTAATTTTTTTAATTGGACTGCAAAAATGACAATTTTTCAAGTTGTTTCTATTAAGAGCTTTTCCTTTTAATAAACAAGCCATCTGTGGTTTTGCACAGCACCTCCTGAAGCATTATGCCATGTGTAGTTTATGGATAATGGAAATGTTGGGTCCTTTCTTTAAAACTGGGCTCTACCTGTACCATTCACTCTGGGCCAGGGCACAGTGGTAGCTTCCTCGTTATTCGGATGAGCTGGGCATGTTTAACCCAGTCAGTGCTAGGAGCGGGGACCCTGGGGGAGTCTCCTGTAGCCAGTGTTGGGAGAGGAAGGGCCATTGAGGAGGTCTTCTGAAGTCAGTGCTAGGAGCGGGGACCCTGGGGGAAGTCTCCTGTAGCCAGTGTTGGGAGAGGAAGGGCCATTGAGGAGGTCTTCTGAAGTCAGTTCTAGGAGTGGGGGCCCTGGGGGGAGTCTTCTGTAGCCAGTGCTGGGAGAGGAAGGGCCATTGAGGAGGTCTTCTGAAGTCAGTGCTAGGAGTGGGGGCCCTGGGAGAAGTCTCCTGTAGCCAGTGTTGGGAGAGGAAGGGCCATTGAGGAGGTCTTCTGAAGTCAGTGCTAGGAGTGGGGGCCCTGGGGTGTCTCCTGTAGCCAGTGTTGGGAGAGGAAGGGCCATTGAGGAGGTCTTCTGAAGTCAGTGCTAGGAGCGGGGGCTCTGGGGGGAGTCTCCTGTAGCCAGTGCTGGGAGAGGAAGGGCCATTGAGGAGGTCTTCTGAAGTCAGTGCTAGGAGCGGGGGCCCTGGTGGGAGTCTCCTGTAGCCAGTGTTGGGAGAGGAAGGGCCATTGAGGAGGTCTTCTGAAGTCAGTGCTAGGAGCGGGGGCCCTGGGGGGGTCTCCTGTAGCCAGTGTTGGGAGAGGAAGGGCCATTGAGGAGGTCTTCTGAAGTCAGTGCTAGGAGTGGGGGCCCTGGTGGGAGTCTCCTGTAGCCAGTGCTGGGAGAGGAAGGGCCATTGAGGAGGTCTTCTGAAGTCAGTGCTAGGAGCGGGGGCCCTGGGGGGGTCTCCTGTAGCCAGTGTTGGGAGAGGAAGGGCCATTGAGGAGGTCTTCTGAAGTCAGTGCTAGGAGCGGGGACCCTGGGGGTGTCTCCTGTAGCCAGTGCTGGGAGAGGAAGGGCCATTGAGGAGGTCTTCTGAAGTCAGTGCTAGGAGCGGGGGCCCTGGTGGGAGTCTCCTGTAGCCAGTGCTGGGAGAGGAAGGGCCATTGAGGAGGTCTTCTGAAGTCAGTGCTAGGAGCGGGGGCCCTGGGGGGGTCTCCTGTAGCCAGTGTTGGGAGAGGAAGGGCCATTGAGGAGGTCTTCTGAAGTCAGTGCTAGGAGCGGGGACCCTGGGGGAGTCTCCTGTAGCCAGTGCTGGGAGAGGAAGGGCCATTGAGGAGGTCTTCTGAAGTCAGTGCTAGGAGCGGGGACCCTGGGGGTGTCTCCTGTAGCCAGTGCTGGGAGAGGAAGGGCCATTGAGGAGGTCTTCTGAAGTCAGTGCTAGGAGCGGGGGCTCTGGGGGGAGTCTCCTGTAGCCAGTGCTGGGAGAGGAAGGGCCATTGAGGAGGTCTTCTGAAGTCAGTGCTAGGAGCGGGGCCCTGGGGGTGTCTCCTGTAGCCAGTGTTGGGAGAGGAAGGGCCATTGAGGAGGTCTTCTGAAGTCAGTGCTAGGAGCGGGGACCCTGGGGGAGTCTCCTGTAGCCAGTGCTGGGAGAGGAAGGGCCATTGAGGAGGTCTTCTGAAGTCAGTGCTAGGAGCGGGGGCCCTGGGGGGAGTCTCCTGTAGCCAGTGTTGGGAGAGGAAGGGCCATTGAGGAGGTCTTCTGAAGTCAGTGCTAGGAGTGGGGGCCCTGGGGTGTCTCCTGTAGCCAGTGTTGGGAGAGGAAGGGCCATTGAGGAGGTCTTCTGAAGTCAGTGCTAGGAGCGGGGACCCTGGGGGTGTCTCCTGTAGCCAGTGCTGGGAGAGGAAGGGCCATTGAGGAGGTCTTCTGAAGTCAGTGCTAGGAGCGGGGGCCCTGGGGGGAGTCTCCTGTAGCCAGTGCTGGGAGAGGAAGGGCCATTGAGGAGGTCTTCTGAAGTCAGTGCTAGGAGCGGGGGCCCTGGGGGGAGTCTCCTGTAGCCAGTGCTGGGAGAGGAAGGGCCATTGAGGAGGTCTTCTGAAGTCAGTGCTAGGAGCGGGGGCCCTGGGGGGAGTCTCCTGTAGCCAGTGTTGGGAGAGGAAGGGCCATTGAGGAGGTCTTCTGAAGTCAGTGCTAGGAGTGGGGGCCCTGGGGTGTCTCCTGTAGCCAGTGTTGGGAGAGGAAGGGCCATTGAGGAGGTCTTCTGAAGTCAGTGCTAGGAGCGGGGGCCCTGGGGGTGTCTCCTGTAGCCAGTGCTGGGAGAGGAGAGGACACTGGAGAAGCTTCCTATATCTAGTGCCAGGAGAGGAGGGGACATGAGGCAGCCTCCCTCCCTTCTCCCTCTCTCCATATTGCAGATGAGCCCTTGGGCACCTCTCCTTCCTCTCTTCTGTTGTGAGCTCAGTGATGGCAGGGTCTCAAGTCCGTGGTTACCGTGTCCCAGTTGGCAGCGTCAACTCTATACCCACTTGTGAAGAATGGAAGAGAAAGGAATGTGGAGCCTGCTGTTGGCAACTTGCTCTACAAGTCACACTGAAGGGTAGCCCCTTGACTTCTCTGCCTGCTTACTGTGTCACTTCGCCCACCAATTCCTGAGCTCTGGATGGCAGACGCTGCTGCCCAGGGACTAGTGATGTACAAACTGTAATTATGACAAACAATTGCATGCAGTGTTCCTAGAATGAAAAGAGTGTGATAGTGGATAGCTGGGTGGGGTCCGCCTGTTTCCTGTCTGTTGCAGACATGATTAGGTGGCCACCTCACCCCTTTTACCTCAGGAAACCCATGTTCAAGAATCCACCCTCTGCCTCCTCCTGTGATCATGAGTTCAAGGGAAATAGCCCAGCTCAGCTAGAAGAACAGCTAGGTAGCCATCGCCTGTCTCTGACAGAGCAGTATCTGAGGGAACAGGTGGATAGACTGTCCAAGCCCTGTCCTTCTTGAATGTGGCACCTGTGACACGCCTGGCCCAGTCCCAGGGCACTTGTCGGAGACCTAGAAGAGACAGTCAGGGGCCCCACGGGACAGCAGGGGCATTGCATCCTCTCTCACCCAAGTGAAGTCCTAGAACTCAGTATTTTGGCACTGTTGTTATTCAGAACCAAAACAACATTTCTTTGTTGTTGTTGTTGTCGTTTCAAGGTAGGGTCTCACTTTAGCCAAGGCTTACCTGGCATTCACTCTGTAGTCTCAGGCTGGCCTTGAACTCACAGAGACCCTCCTACGTTTGCCTCTCGAGTGCCAGGGTTAAAGGTGTGGCCACCACGCCTGACTAGAACAAAATTTTTGGAGCCCCTTAACATTCTCACCGTGAGTGGCAAAGTGATGCTTGCTCCTATTTCTCATTTAAAATGAACTTTAAGAAGAGCACAAAATTACTATATGAAATAAGTTTCTTTTTATTGTTGAAGACAGAGTGGTGGTTTCTAGCACACCCTAAAGCACTCCACTATAACCTGGAGCTTTGGCATTCTTGTCACAGATGATCAGAATTAGAAAATGACCCGAGACTGTAACGTGCCACTGGTGGAAGAACACGACACAGGGACACGGAGGGTTCTGCGCGTCAGTGATGTGGGAGATGCCATGGCATCGGCTAGCTGGGAAGAGCTCTTCTGGGCATCAAATGCTTCAGCCCAGTGTCACTGGACCCCTGACTTTGATTGAAGTCTTTTCTCCATGAGCATCTCACCCACGTCAGAGCCAGAACCAAATCATGAGCAAAACGAATGGCTCTGATCTCTCCTTCCCAAAGTCATCTGCAGAAAACGGGTGCATGAAGTCCTCCCTATAACATATCAACATGGTACAACAGCATCAGAAACGTTCTGCCTCAAAGATCACGGAGGGAAGGGGGAGCAGAGAGGAGTGGTGTCCATCTGACCGCACAGGTAGCCACTCACTCAACACTAGCTATATCAATCAGTCAGGACCATGGATTGTAGTAGTCTTTCTTTCATAATCTCCCACTAACCCTCACATCATTTGAAAATGCATATTGGCTAAGCCCAATTTACAGATGCCTAAAGTGAGTCAAAGGCCTTGGGTGACTGGCCCAAGTCTACATGGCCAAGCATCCTAGATTTCAGCCCAGGTTGTTCCAACTGTCTGCCAATGCTTTGCTAGAAATGTATGTGTGGAGATAAGAAATGGTTGGGTTTTGAGATGCAATCCTCTGTTATGCATTTATTGGGCTTTCTTTTTAAAGCACAAATTGTGATTGTAAAATACATATGCCAACTACTTTGGATTTTGAAATTAGTTGTCACCAAAATAGGCAAAACTGAATAAATAGAAATTAAAGTCTCTCTGGTCCTTACCCCAGGGGAGGCACAGGGAATGTGACAGACTATGAGCATGAATCCAGTCCCAGATATTCATTCAGAAGTGGCACGTGACTCTTGAGAAGCGTTTATTACACACACACACACACACACACACACACACACACACGCACACATGCACACACATGGGAAATCAGAGCTGAATCACTTTGCTCACTCACCAGCAGCTAACTACCCTGGAGCAACATATGAAGGAATACCACCCCATGGTATTCCCATGGTGGGTTTGCCTCTGCATGTAACAGCTGTCCACATGCACCGCTGGGCAGGTGACTTTCCACAGGCCAAGCAGGGTGGAGCTCATCACCACCACATCAAAGACCCCTGAGGCTGCAGCCAGGGCATGGGAGCAGTGTCTTCTCAGAGAGAGACCCGTGCTGGCCCCCAGGTGTCCCTGAGACGTGGAGTGACCTGTCCTCCCAGGTTTTCAAAACAAGTCTGTCTTCTCAGTGTTTCTAATTAATCAAAGGCAAAGCTCCTTACGCATGAAACCAGCTGGCAGTTATCAGGCAGCAGGCTTGCCCATACCCTCTGGCATCTGCTTGCTTTTGCCTCTGCCTAAAAGCAAAACACCAGTGAGTGCATTGGAACACGCTCTTGATGCCAAAGGAAATCCCATGAAGGGTAAAGAAGTTTTGAGCTAAAACTAGTGACATTAATGACCTTTAAGAATTATAGACTCTGCAGGGGCATGGCAGCATTTGTCAGTTTAAAGAGCACCCTTCTGGTGGCACGCTGAAGACACGTGGCACTGGAGCCACCTGGAAGAGAGAGAGCCTCCTTTTCTCTTGTTTCTTTCGTGGAGTCCACAGTGATACGTGACCGTGGGCCCGGGCCTGGGAAGCCTCAGCCTCTGCTAAGACTGCATACCATCTGGACAATGCCTAGTGCATCTGTGCGTGGGACACTGTGGGGACGGGGAGGAAACAAGACAAGCAGCCCCCAGCAATGAGCAATGAGTGAGTGGTCAGCGGTTTTAGGTTATGTTTCTGTTTCATGTTTCAAGCTTGAGAGTTTAAAGGAAATGGTGTTCATAGACACCATCTTCAGCTCTGCAAATGTGGCTAAGACAGTGTATTTAGGTCACTTGGACAAGAATATCTATCAGCTGGTCTTAGGGAGGTAGCACGTGGAAGGGCCACAGGGCAGCTCACCTCTAAGTCTGAAGTTCAAGGCCAGGAGCACACCTCCCCCTGTGCCTGTAAATCTGGCTGTGGCTGGGCTTCATGGAAGTAAGCAAACATAAAGACAGGACACTGCTGGGCACTTCTGTTAAGTGGATGAACAGTGCCCACTTAAGCTATATCAAAATTATTTGAAAAAACACGCATTTCTTCATAACAAACTGACCTTATCTTTCTAAAAAATGTTTTAAGTGTTGTAGGGTGTGATTCTTTTGTAATAACACAGCGTAAAACTCATGTTTTTCTGCCATTCAAATATTTTCCTTTTTATCTGTATTTCCATACATTTTTTCTTCTCTTTACCTCTTTTTTGTAAGTTATTTATTTTTATTTGAGACAGAGAATAGGAGAGATAGAAAGATAGAGAGAGAATGGGCATGCCAGGTCCTCCAGCCACTGCAAACAAACTCCAGATGCATGTGCCACCTTGTGCATCTGGCTTACATGGGGCTGATAGAATCAAACCTGGATCCTTAAGCTTTGCAAGCAAGCGTCTTAGCTGCTAAGCCATCTCTCCGGCCCTTTTTGTTGGGTTTTTGTTTTGTTTTGTTTTGTTTTGTTTTTTTTGGGTTTTTTTTGTTTGTTTTTTTTTTCTTTTTTGAGGTAAGGTATCACTCTAGCCCAGGCTGACCTGGAATTCACTACGAGTCTCAGGCTGGCCTCAAACTCACAGTGATTCTCCTATTCAGGATTAAAGACATGCACTACCATGCCCAGCCTGCATTCTTTCTTATTTATTTATTATTTACTTTTAGGTTTTTCAAGATAAGGCTTCACTCTAGTCCAAATTGACCTAGAACTCACTATGTAGTCTCAGGCTGGTCTCATACTCACAGTGATCCTCCTACCTCAGCCTCCCGAGTGCTGGGATCAAAGACATGCACTAGCAGGTCCAGCTTTATTTCTAAACTTTTTACCTCAAAACAAGATACACACACATGTGAGTCTGCGTTGACCATGCTCTCTACCATGCTCCCTACTCCAGCGCAGTGGTGGGCATGAAGCCATCGCCTACCATGACGCTTTGCTGCTTGTGGATCCTGTGTAAGGGACAGTGGTTAGAAGGCTGCCACTCAGTCTTCAGTCCAGGGTGTCTCCTTACCTTTGCCCTTTCACCATGAGTGGTGCCATGAGCGCTTTCAGGGCAGAGTCTGTGTTTGCCAACTCTGTGAGCAGCGTGGGGAGTCTGCAGGAACCCTGGCTACAGATTCCTTGTCTTCCACCTCAGTCTTTTCCTGTTGTCTCCTCTTTGCCTGTGTTGCTCCTCAGAACTTTTCAATGCCATGATGAGCTCTTGGGAACACTGTCACACACAGCCTATTGTCAGGAAAACTGTGGTTATGCAGTGAGTAGCCAGAGGTGGGAGAGGGAGGGGTGAGCCAGAGGTCTTTTCTAGGTAGCCACGAGCACACCACTTTGATACTACAAAAGTGACAAGCATCAGTGTCTTGAAGGCTGTGAGCCACATGGAACTTGAGGACAATGTCACTGAACATTGTACAACGTGTTGGTCTGTCTTGCACATCAAGCAGATCATTTGTGTCTTTGTGACATCAATGTCATCAGTCATTTGAAAAGTGTCAGCTACTGAACCCTCCTGTTGGAACATTTCCTTGTGTGACATCCCAGTAATATACTCAGTATCAATGTCATGTGATGGACCTTTAAAAATTGTGTCACAAAGCCAGGTGTGGTAGCTCATGCCTATAATCACAGCACTCGGGAAACTGAGGCAAGAGGATAGCCTCGAGTTTGAGATCAGCCCAGGCCATAGAGTCAATTTTAGATCAGTAATCCCAAGCTAGGACGAGATACTGCCTCAAGAAATAGAGAGGGGAGCTGGAGAGATGGCTTAGCGGTTAAGCGCTTGCCTGTGAAGCCTAAGGACCCCGGTTCGAGGCTCAGTTCCCCAGGTCCCACGTTAGCCAGATGCACAAGGGGGCACACGTGTCTGGAGTTCATTTGCAGTGGCTGGAAGCCCTGGCGCGCCCATTCTCTCTCTCTTCTCTCCCTATCTGCCTCTTTCTCTGTCTGTCACTATCAAATAAATAAAAATAAAACAAAAAAAATTTTTTAAATTAAAAAAAAAAGAAATAGAGAGGGACTGGCACAATGGCTTAGTGGTTAAGGCGCTTGCCTGCGAAGCCTAAGGGCCCAGGCTTGATTCCTCAGATCCCATGTAGGCCAGATGCGCAAGGTGGTGAATGTGTCTGGAGTTCGTTTGTGGTGGCCAGAGGCCCTGGCATGCCCATTCTATCTCTCTCTCTCTCTCCTTCTTTCTCCGTCGCTCAAATAAATAAAGATAATTTTAAAAATTTAACATATATCTATGTACATGTATGTATGTGTGTGTGTGTAGTGAGAGAGAGATTGAGGTTAGAAGTCTTGATCTAAATATCCAAAGACAATCAAAAACTAAAAGAATCTGAATCTTCACTCAGAGAATCAAGTACTGTCATTAGCCATGAAACTGCCAGTCACTTTTCTTAAGCAGCAGGTCACTTCTTTCACTTATAGGCAAAAGCCTGTGAAATACCCAGTGTCACCCCACAGTAGGTACACTCCCTGGGACTTCACACAGACTGTGACAAAGACGCACACTGTGCAGTACTGGCTGCGCTCACATCTCACACCGCCCTTCTCATCCTCTCCCGACCACGAAGCGGCGATGGTGCCAGTTCCCTTGCTTAGCTGCAAAGTCTCAACATGCAGAACAGGACAAAGGGTGTCTTGGCATTAGTGTGAAACAGTTCTTCTGAAATAAGGATTTGGGGGTTCTCCCATTGCCTACATGCCACATTTTTTGAGAATCACTAATTATGAGCAAATATTTCGTTTTTCAAAAAGCAGCTATGTTTACTGAAAATCAGAACTTCAGTGAAAATAAAAATGTCTCAAGGCCAGCCCTGGTGCAACTGATTCCTCAGCCACTGAGGTGACAAAGGTGTCATGACTGATGTACAATGCCTGGGCTTTGCCCAGAAAGAACCAGATGCTAACACAAGCAGGGCTAACATCTGAAGTTTCAGAGACTCACCTGCCAGGCTATATATCCAAACAGAGGGAGCTTGTCCCAGCCCAGGGGAGCAGCCTGGCTGGGGCGAAGCAAGGCACTTGTCACATTTTTCTGAAGAGACAGCTGGACACACCTCTGCTTCTTTTCCTGTCTCTGGATCCACAGGGGTGCTAGGAAAGACTCCATGTAGCTCAGTCATTTTGAAATTATAGATAATTCTCAGGGAAAAAAAAAAAGCCATGAATCATTTTTCAAAACTGCTCAGAATATAATTTGCATCCTTCAGAAGGTACAATAGTTTATTAAAAAATCTTAGAAAGTAAGAAAAATATGTTGGTTAAAATGAAAAAAAAAACTTTAAAATGTTAGCATGCTGGCAGTCCTCATTTCAGATCACAAATCCATTTTTTACACAAAGACAATAAAAGCGAGCCATGGATGGAGCTGCACAGCTCGTCTTTAGAATTCAATTTCTGCTTTGGCAGTTTACTCGGTTTTCGGTGAGCGCAGGTTTTTTGAAAGCTTTCTGGCTTCGATTCAGGCAAAAAGCAAAGCAAGGCTGAAAATGTACAGTATTGTGAGACGCTCAGATGTGTGCCAACGACAGAGACTCGGCTCATTTGTTTAGAGGTTGTGCATCTGATTATAAGAGTCTTTTATAACCTTTTTTTTTTCTTTTTGGCTGTTTTTTGGAACAGAAAGGAGTAGGTCTAAAAACAGGAAGTAAATTTATTGCTAATGAGTATTGATAGCTTAAGGATATTGATATCGTATGACTGATTTATCCAGAAAATCTTTACAAATTATTTGCAAGATATTTAAGTCCTGTTTGTACAGGAGTTGATCACTTTATCATTGTTTAATAAGCTATCTTGGGAGGCGGCAGACTGCAATATGGTGTTTATCATGGCTTTTACGATGAAATGAGCACTTAGAAGGACTGTCTTGGCTTTATCTTAATCAGTAATTACCATGTGTTTACCCTGTGGGTCTGCATCACCGTGTGTGGGAACACATGTGTGTTGTACTTCCACATATCATCCATAAGGGTGTTTATTTTAGAAATGTGCTAAATCTAGTTAGAATAGATATAGCCAAGAAGCCCGTCCCTAACACAAAGCCCTGCCCACCTGGCCATTCAGCCCCTGATTCATTCCCTTTGCCAACTGGTGGTAGGTTCAGGAGGAACTTGCTGGTGGGAAATGTCCACGCACCTGCTGTCATAGAAGCTGGCCCCAAGTGAGCCAGTATGCCCCAGTAGTTGCCCTTGTCTCTGTGGACACAAGGATCCAGCAGAAGTTCCTGTGTATTCTCAGAGACCCATGACTTTCTGAGGAGCTCTTTCAATGTTACAAGCCCAAAAAAGCTGGTACCACCATTTATGAATGTGTCTCATAACCAAGACAAGGCAGAGATAAATGTCAATCATGGACAGGACTCAGAGAACCCTGGAAGCCCAGATGGAATGAATGATTTATATCTAAAGAATCAAAGGAAAAAAATAAATAACGATGCAAGGACCCCTTAAACAATGACAATTGTTCCAAGATGACAATAAACAATGTGGATTGACATAGTTGATAAGAGATGAGCTGACTCAGACCAGAATTCAGATCTACACACAGCTATGTAATCCTGAGGAAATCTTCCTCCCTCTCTCTCTCTCTCTCTCTCTCTCTCTCTCTTTCCTCAGATATACCATGACATGGAGTTCCTGGCAGAATGAATTAATAAAGTGTTCTTAGAGAGAGATGAGCACTTTGCCTGGTGCTCAGAGTTACTCAGCATACCATGGTGACCCGTCCCATTGCTGCCTTAGAGGCTATCCTCTGTGGATCTCCATGTTCCTTCCCTTGCTCAGAGCCACGTGTTTCTCTGGAAGGAGGAGCTTTTCTGTCCTTTGGTAACTTCTTCACCATAGACATTTTCAAACATACCATATAACACAACAAGGACCCGGATCATGGACTTGAATACTTGGCCAATCTTGTGTCCCCCACCATCCCACCTCTGGGTGGGCACTTCTGCCAGGGTATTTCCAGACAGTTAGATCATCAGGGAAAGTTCACTGATGGATTTAGAACGGTAACATACTAGGGTGCGGTGCTGGAACTATGAACTGTGTGGCCTATTTGGGGGAAGGAAAGTGACTAGGGGTGAACCCCTGAGAGGATGTCCTGGCCCTTGACCCTTCCCATTGCTCTTTTGGCTACTTGTCCACCATATGGTGAGCAGCCCTCTCTACCATAGTGTTCTGCCCCCCACAAGCCAGAAACAATAGAGCTGTGTGACTAGCCCTGACATCTCTGACACCATAAGTCAAATAAGTCATTCCTCTTTAAATTCTCTCAGGAATTTGTCACAGCAGTGAAAACATCTGAGACTGACATTGCTCATTCTTATTTTATCTTTTCTTTTCTTGTCTCCTTCTCCATTTCTCATTCTTCTTCCCTGACAAGACGGCCTCAGAGAGTACCACAGAGTCCCTTCAGTATGTCCTTTCCTTCAGTATGTTTCACAATTAGGTAGTGCTGGTGGTCATTGTGTGGTCAGATGGACACCTGGCAGGACAGACCAGGTCAACAGCCAGTGAGGCTAGTCAAACCTGCACAGGCAGTGCCCACCCCGAAAAGGAACCAGATCCCTGTTGTCTGTCCTCTCTGCTAGTCACCCTATCTTGTCCCCACCCTCTAGGGTGCCATAGGGAAGACTTCTTTTCCCACCCTTTTGCCAGCAACCTATCCTACCCCCATACTCCAGGATTCCACAGGTTCAAGTCTGAAGTCTGAGGTGGAGAAGTGGAGGAGGTCAAGCTCTGGGCTGATCCACAAACAGTGTCACCCACTTGTGAAAGGCTTACTTCTTAAGGCTGTAAATGCCATCACTCTTGGCTTCTGGGACAAGATTGGCATAGAATCATCACCAAACTCAAAAAATGCAACATCTGAGTGGTTAAGGAACACTGTCTACTGTATATCTGTCCCTCTGTGGCCCCAGGGAAAACCAGTGCAAAATCTGTCATGGACAGGGAACTTGGAGGAGGAGACTTTCACAGTCTGTGCATTTCATTCTGCAGTTTGGGCTCAAATGAGTTCAGATTTTTGTCATTTTTGTGGCAACTGGAAATACCAACACTTCCTTGCCCATCCAAGTTTATGTCCTGGGTCAGATTTGCCCTAGAGGTGAGCTAACCTCCTCCCTCAGTTAAGATTCACACACTCACTCCTCTGTGCTCAGGCCTCTCACCCAGGAGGGACAGCCTGAGCATTTATATGGCAATTTTTAGTATCCATCCTCCACCTCTCTCCCCCAGGGTCCTACTGAGTTCCACCAGGACTCCCTGACATTTCAAAACTGACAGTTATTATATGGAGACGCTGTGTCTCAGAAGGCTCACTGCTGTACATGAAAATGTTGCACTCTTCCAGAAACACCCAGGATCTTTCCTTAGAGCAGCAGATACAGAGTTACAAAATAGTCTGAAAATCAAGGGATCACAATTCTTGACATATGATCTGTGCTACTGAGCCAAGATGTGAGGTAAGCATAAAGTTCCTCCACTCTAAAGTGTTACAGGCAGGTTACTGGGCATCACCTGTATCAGCACAGAGACAAGATGGAAGACAGGCAGAAAGAGCCACTCTGTCAGAAGTACAAAATGTTCATTTCCCAAAAATAGGGCTGTTTCTGTGTTCTAAATTGCTGTCTTGATTTCCCTGTGTGGTATTTGACTCACTTGCATGCAGCTGAGGGTAATCCTGTTGTCCCCAAATAGTCATTCCCTCTTAGATCTGATTTTTTTTTTTTACATCTTTGCACTTTAAAGAAAAAAAACAAAAACTTTTTGGAAATGTTCTTAGGGGGAAAAAAGTTTTAAAATAATGTCAAATGCAGATCTAGGTGCAAACAAAATCCCTGCATTCATGCCTTCCCATCAGAAGTTGATCCAGGTCAGCCTTTGACCAAATTTGGAGGAGGCTATTTTCTAGTACCCTTTCCAAAGGTGCGCTGGGATTACAGTGTGTACCACTTTACATTGGCTTTATATGGGTGCTGGTAACCCAAACTCTGTTCTACAGACTTGCAGAAAAAGTGCCTTTAATGACACAGCCCTCGCCCCAGCCTCTGCTGTAGAGTTTACATGGAAACGTTTGTAGTTGTCCCCCTGCTGATTATGATGTTAGCTATGGAGTTTTCCTAAATTCCCTCTATTATGCAAGGACCTTTCCTTCTGCCCCTGGACTGCTAGGACTTCATCAGAGAAGATGCTGAACAGTGTCAAATGCCTTTTCTGCATCAGTTAAAGTGATCATGTGGGTCTTGCTTTTCACTTGTTGATGTGATGCATCAGTTGACTGATTTGCATGGGCTACACCATCCGTGCATGCCTGTGAAACTCGCTTGGTGGTGCTGTACAAAGTTTTCCATGTGCTTCTGAACTCTGTTTTCCAGAGCTGTATTGAAGATGTTTGTATCATGTTCATTTGAAATTTGGGCTTGGACATCTTTTGGGGGGTGTCTTTCTCTGCTTCAGGTGCCAAAGATGATGCTGGCCCTGTGACATGTGTTTGAAGTGTTTCTGCTTGTTCTACCTCTTGGGAGCATTTCGCAGGTGTTTTAGTGTGTTTGGGGTGTGGTTAGTGGCAGAGTCCTTGCCTCTCATGCACACAAAGACGCATTGGTGGTGGCTCCCTAGACACTTGGGAGAGTTCTATCTGTTGTGAGGCCAGCTGGTCAGGCTTTTCCTTGCTAGAAGGCTTATAATGATCTCTATCATCTCTTTGTTTATTACTGACCTGATCAGAATTTCTGATTCTTCTTATTTCAGTCTGAGTAGGTAATCTGTCTAGGACTTTACCCATGGACTCTAGATTATTGACTTGTTGGCCAATAATTGTACACAGTAGTCCTTGATGACCCCTCTCATTTCTGAACCATCTATGGAAATGTCTCTATTTCTACTTTACTTATCTGAGTCACCTCTGTCTTTTCTTAGTTAGTCTAGGTATAGACTTGTTTATTTTGTTAAATTCTTTTTCAAAGGATCAGCTCTTGTTACTACTGATTTTTATCTGTAGATTTCTTATCTTCTTTCTTTTCTGATCTTAATTATTTTTTTCTCCTGCTAACTTCAGATGTAATTTGCTCTTTTCCTAGCTTAATGTTTTCTAGACTGTTTATTCAAGCTCTTTCTTCTCTTTTAACCATGGCCTTAATTCTTCCAAACTGCTCCTTAGAACTGTTTTTACTGTATCCCATAGGTTTTGGTATGTCATTTCCTTTGTTGTTTGTCTTGATATGTTTATAGGACAAATACTCTTGATTTAAGTCAAGGAAAACATGTCAAGAGACATCGAGTCTTACAACCTGGAACTTGACTGCTAAGATTTCCCCCAAAGCTTACAAGAAGATGTGGACTAAGACTCTTGTCTCGCATCGTCCACCCTACAACCAGTCCCAACCAGCTAATCTTTCAGACAGTTCTCCAGAAGTGGAAGCTGCTTGTCACCTGCTTGTGTCTGGGGTTCTTGTGTCACCTTTTTAGACCAGCATTGATGAAGCAACATTTCTTAGAACAAATAGAGGGGAACAACAAATGATATCTATCATGCTGCCTGTATCTGAGGACTAGGGTCAACAAGCCATTGGACAGAATGGAGACATGTTTCACTGGCTTCCCAGCTTGGAAAAATGGCCCCTAGAGATGACATGGTTCATGATCCTCAGTGATCCTGTTGGCAGCGTTGAGGAAGAGGGTGTGGTAAGCTGTTTTTGTGTGATATCCAATCGTGCTATAGCATGCTGACTGGTATCACAGAGATCACAGGGTTGTTCTAAAAGGACAAATGTCTAAGGCTTCTGGCTCTGGGAGGCCTCATTCTTGAAGTGGTGACACTCAGTAATCCAAAGGAATGCATCACTTCTGGAAGACACAGTCCTGCTTCCTGGTAAAGGGTGTTAAAAGGACAGAGAGGAATCGCTGCACGGGGTGGAGTCCAGGGAAGCGGTGCGGAGCGCGCCTGCCCCCTCTGCCACCCCTCTCCAGGAGGCTCCTAAGCAATTGTTAAATTTCCCCGCTGGTTATGCAGAGAAATACTGCTTAATTTCCGAATACCGGTGAGGGAATTGTCCAGAATTCTTCCCATTATTGAGTTCCATAGCACTGTGGAAGGAAACAATACAGGTGGGATCTCAGCTCTCTGGAAGGAGTTCTGTTAGGCTTTGGAAGTATGAGACCAAGACGCCTGGGCGCTCTCTCTAGATGCCCACAGGGTCTCCTCCACACAGCCTGAGCAGCAGCAGCATGTGCCGCCACACGGTGCATTTGGGTCTGCTCCAACTCCCCAGAGACCTACAATCTGTAGTGCCTGCCCCTGGGGACCGCCGCCCTGCAGGGAGATGGGAAGCTGAGGCACACACAGCAGCTGTGCTCCCTGCTGGAACCCCAAACAAGCTCTCCAGAGGAAGGATTTATTTTGGCTCACAGTTTAGAAGGTTCTAGTCTAAGATCAGTTGGTTCCACTGATTCAGACCTGTGTCAAGGCTATGCAGCATGGCAGAAGTGCTTAGAGGAGCAAAGATGCTCATTCTACAGAAGCGAAATAAGGAGGAGGGAGAGACAGAGTCCCATAATCCCCCTCAGGGTCATGCTCCTGATGGCCCAAGGAGTCCCCCATCTGCCCGCATCCTGAAGTGCATAGCAGTACCACAAACTCAGGACCATTCCTTGCTCACACGGGCCTGTGCGGGGGTCACTGAGCAACAAAACCCCTGCACTGCTTAGGTTCTTTCTGCTTCCTTATGTTTTATTTGTTGCTAGTGTCGATGAAAGATATTGTTTTGTTTGGTTGGTTGGTTTTTGGTTTTTCAAGGTAGGGTCTCTCTCTAGCCCAGGCTGACATGGAATTCACTATGTAGTCCCAGGGTGGCCTTGAACTCATGGAGATCCTCCTACCTCTGCCTCCTGAGTGCTGGGAATAAAGGTGTGCACCACCACACCCAGTGAGATATTGGTTTTAAGATACACGTGAGCACTGACATATCTCACACCAGTGCACACACCATAGCTCAACAGGTGCACATAAACTCACAAAGATAGGAGGGACCAATCCCCTAGGTAGAGGATTGAAGATCAGACACTGGCATGGTGCCCCTTCCCTGCACTGCTGTCTCCTGGATTGTGGAGCTTATGAGTGGATGGGAGCCTTCCTCTTTCCTCCTTCCTCACAGAATCTGCAGTCACCCACCTTCCCTCAGCCCCAGCAAATCAGCTGGTTTTCCTTTCCCAGGAGCCAGCGGGAGATGGGCACTGAGAGAAGTCAGTCAGACAGAAGGTTGGCAGCGAGCACGTGCAGGGGTGATTTCCTTTCACCCTGAGAAAGGACTCTCCAGAAACAATATGGGTGAGGAAGAGGTGGATGAAGTGACCAGCAGCTCCAAGAAGATTCCCTGTCCCAGAGGCACCTCCCCGGGGCACTTCCTGATCCCCAAGGCTCCATCTTCCTACAACTGGGCCCACTTCTCCATTCTGCTCACTGAATAGTCTCTATTCAATGGTATCAAAAGCCATAGCACCGAGGACAAGACAGAAACAAGACCAAGTGGGAAACGGCCAAGGAGGTGATGCACTTAGTTGTAGGGCAGAGTGAACATGCTGTGGGTGGGTGTCGGTGAAGAAAAGGCAGAGAAGGGTGCTGAGCACACTCAATGAAGCCATGCTGCCAAAGGTAGGGAGGCTGGCTTAGTGCCCTGAGCTCCCTGTGCCAGAGAAGGGAGGGTTGGTGACACTTCACAAGACAGCTCGCCCTCACCAAGAGTTCTTGGAAGAGCTCACTGAGATCTGGACATGATGATATTAAACCCAAGTTTAAGAAAGAATATACAGGTGTTCTTCACTTCCCTTCAGAGAAAGAAGTCAAAACTACACCGAGATTCCACCTCACCCCAGCTAGGACAGCAATCATCAGGCAAACACATAACAACAAATGTCCAGGAGGATGTGGACAAAAGGGAACATTTATGCACTGCTGGTGCAAGGGTAAACTGCCAGAGTCACTATGGAAATCAGTATGGATGCTTCTCAACACAGAACTACCACATGATCCAGCTATACCATACTGGGTATGTGAAGGATGCATGTCAGAGAGACACTTGTGCATCCATGTTTACTGAAACACGACTCACGATAAGTGAGTTAGGGAACCAACCTCGGAGCCCATGAACAGAGGAAATATGGCGTATCTACACACAATGGAATATTTTTAGCCCTTGAGAAGAGTTATGACATTTGCAGAAAAATGGGTGCAACTGGAGTTAATCATATTAAATAAATTAAGTCAGCCTTTGAAAGACAGATATCGTGCTTGCTCTCATTTTTAGTCTCAGGTTTCAAGTAGATGCATAAAATTATATCTGCACACGTGACACGAACGTAGGAGAAAACTGTCTAGGGAGCAGAGGGGATGAACAAGACAGGGAAGAGAAGGAAAGGGTAGGGTATGTTCAATGTACTAATTACACCTGCGTGAAGACTTTTAAAGGAATAATAAAAATAGGAAATCGTGGGGCTGGAGTGATGGCTCAGTGGTTGAGGTACTTGCCTACAAAGCCTAAGGACCCAAGTTTGATTCCCCAGGACCCATGTAAAGCCAGATGCACACGGTGATGCATGTGTCTGGAGTTCGTTTGTACTGACTGGAGGCATTAGCATGTCCATTCTTTCTCTCTATCTGCCTCTTCTCTCATAAATACATAAATAAGTATTTAAAATAGGAAATCAGGACTGGAGTGAGGACTCAATCACTAACGCACTTGCTTACGAAGCCTAATGACCCGAGGTTCATTCCTCAGTACCTAGATAAAATCAGATTCAAAAGCACATGTATCTGGAGTTTGTTTGCAGTGGCTAGAGGCCCTGATGTGCCCATACTTTCTTTCTCTCTCTCCCTCTCTCTCTCTTTCTCTTTCTCTCTCTCTCTATTTCATGCACACTGCTTGCAAATTAATACATAAACTATTTTAAAAACAAGAAACCAAAACACAAAGCTCACTGAATATCTTCTATAGAGGGATATTGAGAATGCCAACACCCCCACGCCTTCACAGGAAAGATGGCAGACTCCTGCAAACCTCTGTAAAATGAAGAGCTCTGAGTCTCAATTTTGGGGCTCCTCATCTGGCCTTGTTGTGGTTCATGGGTTTTGAATGCTTGGTCCCCAACTGGTGGCAATTCGGGAGGTGGAGCCTTGCCGGGGGCTGGTTGAGGGTTGTTATAGCCAGTTTCCCCTTGCCAGTGTTTGACATACTCTTCTGCTGCCCACCTGATGATGGCCAGGAGGTGATTCCCAGCCTCTGCTCTGCCATATTTTCCCCTGCCATCATAGAACTTCCCCTTCAATACTATACTAAGCCAAAATAACCCCTTTCTTCCCATCCATTGCGTTTGGTCATCTGGGTTGTCCCAGTGACACGAAGAAGGTAACTACACGAGGCATGCTTGGAAGGGGTGGATGGGCTGGAAGGATGGCTAGGTTCTAGAAAAGGTGGTGAGCCATCTTGGGAGAAGAAAATATCCAGAGAAGCACAGACCTGGTGAGTTGTCCTAAATGGGAGATTCACTGTTCCCTGCAACATTGACACTGCTTATAAAAACAGAATTAATAAGTGTGGGATGTGGTCTGGTTTTTTCTGTCCTCTGGCTGGCTCTGTATTGCTTTCTCTACTATTAATAGCCAGTGATTTGTGACTCATCTGAACATGGCTCTGCTGTTTAGGTCAGGCACTAGGGCTGGCAAAGGTCAAGGAAAGTGGCCTGTGGTCTCTTAAGTAAACCAGGAAAAGAGACGAGCAGCTCACTGAACTTCAGAGGACCCAGCACAGCCAAGAAAACAGCATAAGGCCACATGGTCACCATAGGAAGCCTGGAAGGTGCAGCCCAGAGGATGGATGAATACTGATCCTAAGGATCAGCAGATGCCAGTCAGTGCCCTGCCACTGGAGCAGTGCTAGAGAAGTCTCATCTCAGAGACTCATGCTGCCCCCAACAAATCAGCCAATCACCTACGTAAATGACCCCAAAGCTTCCTGTCCATCCCTGGCCAGGCCAGGACTGCAGAGAAAGCTACATAGACCAAGGGACTCAGCTCCCTTCAAAAGCACAGAAATGGTCTTACCAAATGGACAAGAAGGGGAACAGTTAAGGGGAAAATATGTGAAAGAAAATAGGAGGAAAACAAGTTACATAGAAACCTCTGGTAAGGAGACCCGGTCGCACACTACTGGATAACATAGATGGCAGACAGACACATAAGTTGTCCACCATTTGTGAAATTTATCCTCCAACATCTCCTTGAACCAGTCTGTCACATCTGTGGTCTACATGCCCTCGGTTTTTTCTAAAACTCAGGGTGTGTTCATTCCTTCTACTGCATAGGATCCAAGGGAAACTGGACAAGAGTCTACAGCAAGAACTGTAGATGTCTGTCCTGATGTGAATGTCACAGACCCTGGTGCAGGGCATTGGCTCAATGTACACTTTGTGCTGTTCCAATACCATGTGTGGAAGCAAATGCCCTTCAGATGCTGCCTACCAGCTGTGGAACACGGGAGGACAAGGCCCCCAGGATGGGTCCTCCCCAGAATGCTAGCAGAGCCACAGAGAACAGAGTGGACCCACAGAGAGCATCTAGAAGCATCCTCAGCCTCTCTTCCTCCAAAGCAGGAGTGGTGGAAGTGAGGCCCGTTTCCAGTGAGCCTCCATCTTCTGCTGCCTAAGCTGAATTCTTGACTCAGTGTTTGAATGGTCACAGTCTCTGAAGATCCATGCCCCTCCCCCCCACACACACCTTTCTAAGAAAAATGTTTTATTATCACACAGGATAGACTTCTGTGTGGGTCTGCAAGGGCCTCATTCTCAAGGAGACAACCTGATTGACATATTTTTTCACACCCACAGAGTTTCAAATGAAGTTAAAGTCCACGTAAAATGCCACAGTTGCCAAGCCCCATGAGCAAAAATCAATGCTCAGTTTCAGCACAGGTCTGCAAGCCAGGCTTTGTTTTTACCACTCCCTGAATGGGGAGGAGGGTCATTAAGTGTCCCCAAGTCACGCTGCGTTATTGGCACTGGGAAGAATGTGGTCTGCCTCTCACAGGCTTAGGCCCTTCCTTGCTCACAGGCCTGGCTGAGAGCAAGAAAATCAATCTGAGAAGTGGCACCTTCTAATGAGGTGAGAAGAAAAGCTGTGAACCCTCCAGGCTGGGCTCTGTAAGAATCTGCAGAGTGCTGCAGCTACGGTGTACAAGGTGGCTGGCTCTAGGTCTTAGTGAATAGTGGGCTGTGCTTCCTCCTGGGAGGCTAGGTGCAGAGGACCTCTCCTGGTGAGGGCTTATCAGTTTATGGGACAGTCTCCTCCCGCAGCTGCTACTGGAGGGTTTTTCTGGGCAGACCTCTTGGGAGGGTTTGCTCCTGATATTTCCTCAGACACCAGCAGATGGTAGGGTTCGTTCTGGGGGAAGGGCAAAGACCCCAGAGCACCACCTGCCTCAACTCTGGTGCTCCCATGTCTCCCTCCTCACACCCACAGGGAAGACCCCAAGTGGCTGTGTGATATCTGAAGGAACAGTAGCAGCCACTGTCTGCCAGGCACTGTGTGAGGAGCAGTGGGTGTGTTTTGGTCACCCATGTGCACAACACGCTGCCAGTATGTTTGATTCTGAATTTGTAGCTGGAGAAACAGAGGCTCTGGGTGCTAAGGATTACCAGTGATCTTTGTTAAAACCAAAGTTTATCCTTGGGCTAGAGAGATGGCTCAGCGGTGCTTGTTTGCAAAGCCTGCCAGCCTAGGGTTCAATTCCCCTGTACCCACGTAAAGCCAGATGTACAAAAGTG
This sequence comes from Jaculus jaculus, assembly GCF_020740685.1. NCBI lineage: Eukaryota > Metazoa > Chordata > Mammalia > Rodentia > Dipodidae > Jaculus > Jaculus jaculus. The sequence continues at coordinate 1,995,724 of NC_059104.1, read as the reverse complement.
GTGCATGTGTCTGGAGTTCATTGCTAGTGGCAAGAGGCTTTGGGGCACCCATTCTCATTCACTCTCATTCACACACACTCGTAAGATACGTAAATGAGCGTGCATGTATTCTTTTACAACGTATACAAAGTATTAGGTTTCATTATGTCATTTTCAAATGAGGTTTCTTTTTGTTACTCCTCCTCCTTCCCTCTTCTCCCCCCACCCCTTGCATCCTCCCTCTAAGCCTCCTTTCCCCTCCCATGTCACATGGTCATGGCCCTCTCCTCTGCCTTCCTCAATTCCTCCTTTGCCCCTCATGGCGTCCCTCCTAGTCCCCTAGCTTGTGCCCACACTCACACCTAGGTAGAGTGTCGGTTTCTCTTCTCATTTCTGCGTCGACATACATGCCAAAGCCCCTGATGGGAGGAAGGATTCACTTTGGCTCACAGTCTGAGTTACAGTCCATCATGGTGGGAAAGGTGTCCCAGCAGGAGCAGGAACCAGCTGGCCACTCGGGAAGACAGACAGACAGACAGAGAGAGAGAGATGCTGTGCTCAATTCACTTTCTCCTTTTTATTTAATCCGGGACCCCAGTGTGTGGAGTAAGTAGCACTGTCCACAGCTAGGGTGTTTTCCCACTTTAATTAACCAAATCTAAGAAGTCCCTCACATATGTGCCAAGACATTGTTTCTGTGATGATTCTAAATGCCATTAGTCTGACAAGATTAACTGTCACATATACAGATACAAATATACATTAAAGGCTAGGGTCCTCATATAAGAAACAACATCTGAGTTTTGTCTGCCTAAGACTCTCATCTTACCAAATACGACACTTTCCCAGTTAGGGAGATGACTCAGTGATTAAAATGCTTGCTGTGCAAGTGTGAGTACCTGAGATGGGATCCATAGGTGCCTTGTATTAAACTTGACACCATGGCAGGAGTCTGTGATCCTAGCATTTCTCTTGTGAGATGAGAGGTAGAGGCAGGACAAGAACCTCCTAGAAACTGTCAGGCCAACTAGCCCAGAGAACTTAGCAGTGAACAATGAGAGGTACCACCTCAAGGTGGAAGGAAAGGTCGGGCACCTGAGGGTGTCCTCTGAACTCCACACATGCATTATGGCACATAGGCACCCAGGCATCCATGTGCCTTGGCACACATGCACACTCACACACACACGGCATGCATAAATCCATTTTCTGCAAATTTAATTTTTCTTTCCTGCCTAGTAAAATTCCACTGTGTATATATGCCACATTTTCCGTATCCATTCTTCAGTTGACGGCCATCTAGGCTGGTTCCATTTGCTTACTACTCTGAAGAACTCAACAGTGAAAGAGGCGAGCTGGGCGTGGTGGCGCCACCTTCATCCCAGCGCTCGGGAGGCAGAGGTGGGAGGACCTCCGAGAGCTCATGGCCACCCTGAGACTCCAGAGTGAATTCCTGGTCAGCCTGGGCCAGAGCGAGATCCTACCTTGAAAATCCAAAACCAAAAGGAGACATGCAGATGTCTCTTTGATAGGATTTGGAGTCCTTTGGGTATGTGCCCAGGAATGGTATAGCAATGAAATCATATGGCAGTTCTAGTTTCAATTGTTTTTGCAAACCATCATGCTAATTTCCATTAGGGTTGTGGAGTTGCAGGCTTTCCCCTTACCAGCCTTAACTGTCATTTGTGCTCTGGGTGGTAACTGCTATGACTGGGGTCAGATGGAATCTCAACAGTTTTGATTTGCATTCCCCAGGGATGTTGCCAGTGATCTTAAAAGTCTAAAGCAGCAGGATGGTGATTTGGTAGGGCAAGAATCCCGGGCCTGTCCTCGGCTGTCCCACAGCCCTCTCAGAAAGAACAGCAGCTGCTCAGAGACAGGATTCCATTGTCCACACGACACCTTTGCTCCTGCCCCCAGTTACCTCCTCCCCCTATGTCTTCACTGTACCAGCACTTGCCTTGCATCTATGGGCTCATTTCCTGTCTGTAAGGAGGTGTTACCCCCGTAGTGAGCAGCCACACATGACCACCTGAGATCAGCTTGCTCTCACTTTCCTGCCTTGGTTGGCAGAGCACTTTCACCTGTTGAGATTCCCAAGGTCTCCAGGGAGCTCAGATCATGGCCTTCTTGCAGGCAGAGAGGTCTTCTTCCTCTTTTCTACACAGACATCTGGACTTGCAGGTCTATGCAGGCGGAAGCAAGTGTGAGTACCTGAGATGGGACCCATAGGTGCCTTGTATTAAACTCAACTCCACAGCCAAGTCCAGTGTGATGAGAAGGATATGTGGTGCATAGCCACGCCCGCGACAGCTGGCCTCAGGAAGGATCTGTGAGGCCAGGGGCTCTTGCTCATCGCCATGCACTTGGTCACCTGCCTGCAGGGCTGATGTAAAAGTGGCCAGTATATCCTGTGTCTGCCTCCTTCCTCCAGAGCACTCATCTCTCCTTCTCATGCTCGGGCATCACCTTCTCCACAGAAAGAAGCTGTAGAAAATCAGTGTGCTTCCATAGCACAGCCCGCTCTCCCTCAGCCCACCCCATGCATTCTATCGCTCCTGTCTTGCTTCTGCATACAGATCCTTACATCAGTAATACATCTCCTCTGACACTTTTAGTCAATACGCTCCTTGAGGCCAATGTTTTCCATTGTTTCACCTGTGATGAATTCCAGATCGTTCCTCAGCAGCCCACGTCTGCCCTAAAATCCAAGTAGGATCACAAGCCCTATGCTACAGGCCTCCTCGTCACGTGTTTACTGGAGTGACTGGCAGAGTGTTCATCTCACTTGGCCGACATCTCCTTTAAGGTCAGATCTTACTTTTATATCCCCAGAGCTTGAGTAAATGCCATCAGGTCATGAAGGCCCAATGTTTTTACTAAAGAAAAGAGCAAATAAACAGATAAGTAGGAGAAAGAAAGAAAGAGAGAGAGAGAGAGAGAGAGAGAGAGACAGAGAGAGAAAGAAAAGAAGAAAGAGGAGATGGAAGGAAGGAAAGAAAGAGGAGGAGGAGAAGAAGGGAGGAAGGAAGGAAAGAGAGAAAGAAAGAAAGAAAGAAAGAAAGAAAGAAAGAAAGAAAGAAAGAAAGAAAGAAAGAAAGAAAGAAGGAAAGAAGGAAGGAAGGAAGGAAGGAAAGAAGAGGAGAAGAAGGAAGAAAGGAAGGAAAGAAGGAAGGAAGGAAGGAAAGAAAGAAGGAAGAAAAGAAGGAAAGGAGGGAGGGAGGAGGGAAGGAAGGAAGGTGAAAAGATATTCAAACTGCCCTGGGGGAAGATGGGCTGTATTATGAGGCTTTAGTCTGAGAGCAGCCAGGGTCAAACAGCAGATCCCTAGCCCCGCCCACCACCCCTGTAGAGGGCTGAGCAGTGGAAAGCACTGTTCCTCTCCATGAGCGCAGAGGACAGGCACAGGAGTGGCCCTGGAGGACACTGACCAGCCAGCAGGAAAGTCAAGTGCACCATCAAGATGGCGCCCATCTCGCCTCTGCCCTGAAGTCTCCCACAAGCTGCAGAACCCGAGTGGGGAAATATAATTGGTTTTCAGAATTGCCACTGTCCAGGGGTTGGGAAATGGTTGTGTAAGTTCCTAGCCTCGGTGATGGAGGAAGACTCTTGGGAAGGGAAAGGACAGGATGTGATGTGAGAAAGGACCATCTCCCTCCTGGTGTGTGTCTAAATGGGTACTGGTCACCAATGTAAGCAGGTTCCTGCTAATTACTTGCTCTGGTCAACAGAGCTGGAGGTCTTCCTACTGTTGGTAATTCAGAGGGCGCTAATTCTCATGGGCTCCACAGACCCTGATCCCAGTGGAGGTGGCAAAATCAGGGTAATGAAGCCACTCATTGCACAGCTGCCTGCTATAGTGGCAGATAGATCCTCTATCCTTTCAGGAAAGCTTCTGTATTCTAGAATTCTCTGCATGGCCTTAAAAATGAAACAGTGGGGCCAGATGTCCCTGGTTTCAACTCCAGCATCTGTGGGTGGTAGAAAAAGGCCAGTTCTGGGCTGGAGAAGATGGCTTATCAGTTAAGGCATTTGCCTGCAAAGCCAAAGGACCCAGGTTCGATTCCCCAGGACCCATGTAAGCCAGATGCACAAGGGGGCACACACAGCTGGAGTTCATTTTCAGTGGCTGGAGGCCCTGATGCATCCATTCTCTCCCCCCCCCCCCCTCTCTCTGTCTCCTTCTTTCTCTGTCAGATAAATAAATATTTTTTTTTAAAGGCCAGTTCTATACCTGAGTATTGCCCCTTGGAGAAACAGAGCTAGGCTTGAAGGACTTACCCATGTCTTGGCCTCATGCCCACTGACCTCCTTGACCCCACAGACATCTTGGCCTCTTGACAAGAAGCTGGATCTAGAACCCCAGTGTTTTGCTTGAGTGGCTTTGGGCCCATGACATGCCATTCTCTGTAACCTATAGGTTCCTAATTCCTAAAGAGCCTGAATCTGGACTCATGAATTTCCTCTCCCTACCTCAGCTAAGGATCCCTGGAGAGGGGCCACCTAGGGCCTTGAGGCTCTGTAAGTAAGGGGATTTTCACCTAGTCCTTTTCTTAGTCATTACCTGCCACTAGAGAAGCCTGTTGGCCTTCAGTGGACCCTAACACTGAGTGACCAAGGCTGCCTCCAGCCAGCCTCCAAGGTGTGGCTGGAACCTCAGCAGCGAGCTTTCCACTGGGTGGCTTCGTTGTTTGTCTTACTCTGTCCGAGTCCTTCCAAAACACTGTCTGCGCTCAGTCTCCCCTTCACCTCCCTTTCTTTGTTGAATGTACAAATCCTCTAGCTGTGCAGCACCAGAAAGCTCACCCCAATGATGTCTTCATTTTTTCTGAGAGAGAGAGAGTATGTGTGTGTGTGTGTGTGTTGTTCATACGCATTGAGAAGCTGGAAGAAGACTTCTTATCTTTTGAGGCAGGGTTTCTCACAGAACCTAGAGCTCACCAACTTGGCTAGACAAGCCAGCCAGCAAGCCCAAGGGAGGACTCCTATGTCCACCTCTCCAGAAGTGGGATTATAGGACCAATCCACTTCACCCAGAAGTTGGTGTGCATGCTGGGGATCCAAACTCAGGATCTCATGTTTGCATGACAAGTGCTTTATCCACTGAGCCATCTCCTCCAGACTTCCTCATTTTAATCCAAGACCAGTTCACAGCCTTTGTCTACCTGTCCTTCTCCTTGAAGCCCATGGTCCACAGCCCCTGTGGTCTGTACATCCTCAATCCTTCCCACTGCTTCTCTGGCTGCCGATCCCCAGGGATCCTGTCCCTTGGGGCTGCCATATCACCATATCCCCAGCTGGGAAATGGGTATCTCAAACTGAACCTGGAACTTTCTTCCATCTTTAGTGGCAACCCATCCTGTAGCCTTCTTGGTCCAAACACCTGGGCAACTCCCTGTCTCTCATATCTTGGGCTCAGTAAGTCAGCAAGCCTGTCTCAGGCAAGTGCACACTTACCAGGACACAGCACTGTCTCAGCGGCTCCTCCCTCCCTGCCGGAGGACAGTGGTCCCTTTTCCCTGGCCTGCTGCTTTCATCCGGGGCCCGCACTGTCATCTGCATGCCAAGTCTGGTGTGCTTTTACAAATGCATCCCAGCCTCACCAGCCTCCTGCTGAAATCTTCTAACACACTTGAAATCCAAGCAAACGTCTCCCTGAGTCCTCCAGGATGGCCCCATGACCATACCAACCTTCTCTGTCATTGCTGCCACCTTTTCTGTGCTTCCAAAACCAGCCTTTGTGTACCTTCCGAATGTTCCAGGCTGTCTCCATGTGGGTCTCCAGCCACATGTTCTGGAAAGTTCCTCCCTCCAACCCTGTGCAGCTCTCTCCTCAAATTTCTGCTGGTATCCTTGCTAACCTGCCTTGGACCTGGTGAACCCACTGCATCCTCCACATGTTTTTAGGTTCACACTCTGAGTTGGGGCAAAGGTGGGAATGGTGTCAGCAGCTGTCAGAAAGAATCCACCACCTTGACCTCCCTCTAGTACCCACATCACCCACACAGCAGGGGGAGGTGCACCTCCAAAAGACAGGCTTGCACTCACATGAGTTTTCCTTTCTTTGGTGTTTGCTTTTTTGAACCTAAAAACATGTGCGAGAGTTCAGTTCTCTGCCTCACACATCTAATGATTTACAGGACTTGGAAAGCACACCATGGTCACCCCTTCCAGCTCTAGGGGGCCACTGGCCAGACGGGGGAGGCGAGGGACAGTGGAACCTCTGAGCTGGGCTAGGGAGTTCCAAGCTTCTGGCCCATGGCTGTGAAATAGGTTCTCACCTGCCTCCATCTCACAGCAAAGTAACACACGCAGTGTCATATGGCCTTCAACTCATCATGGAAGAGAACGATCAAGTAACTGGCTGTGGTGGCTGGAATGTAAAATGTCCCCCAGCATCATGTATTTGAATACTTCATCTCCAGCTATTCTGGAGCCTTGCTGGGGGGAGTGTGTCACTGTGGGTGGACTGTCGGCATTAGAGCACAGCCCCACTTGCTGACGTGACTGTGTGACACTGATGGCTGGCTGCCTGTGCCACGCTTTACCCACCATGATGAAACTTACCCTCATAACTGTAAGTCGAAATAATCCCTTTTCCTTTCTCAAGCTGCTTCTGGTCAGAACATTGTGTCCCAGCAACCAGAAAGTGACTACAATGACCTATGCCACAGGCTCAATCTCTGCAGTGAATGTGGGGTCCGCGGGACCTGGGGTGCATAAAGAAATAAGTCAGCCCTGCTTTCAGGTCTGTTCTCAGAGAATGTCACTGCTGTTGGTTCGTTGAGATCTTTCTCAATGCCCACAACAAACCTGGAAGTTCCTTCCTCTCATCACCTCCGCCCATCCCTCTGTGCCCTGCACCTCCACCGGCCACTGATACTCGTGTGCCCCCGCTGCTGCCTCTCCGCTCCTCGCTCGCTCTTCAGCCTTCCGAGGATCGACTTCCCACAGCTTAGCAACACGCTCCGCTGCTTTCCCACCTGCCATGACCCTGGTAGATAGCATACGGCACAGGCGGGGTACGGGGTACTGCTTGCACTTTCACCCCACCAGCACCTAGCATGCACCACCGTACAAAGATCCTCCCACATGCCACCCAGCCATCCTCCTTCCATGACTAGCTTGTCTCCTTTCAGGCTCAGTGACGTGAGCTACACAGCATGTCTCTCGGATTTGGTTTGTTTTGCTCAACATGATGATTAAGAGATTCACTTGGTGTGGTGCACAGTAGTCGTGTCTCTGCTGTTTGCTGCTGTGTGAATAGGCTCAACATTACATATGGGCGGCTTTCAGCAGTGGCTGTTAAATGATTACTGAGTCATGGGGAGATCTATTAAAAGCCTTGTTCAGAATAACTTGATTCTATGACTGGAGTGATATGCGGCAGCCATTGTGCCTCTTGTTCTAGAATGAGTTCAAATCAACAGTAGTCTGTGCCAACTTCATTTTAAGGAAAACAAAATGTGCCACACCTGCAAGGTGGTCCTTTGGTGCACACAACCATGGGGTGGCGAGTGCTTAGGACAATGGCCCCTTTGGAGTCTGAACTCAGAGGCCTCTTCTGTAGCCTGGAGCAGGTTTCTCCCTCTTCACTACCTCCCAGAGTGCTGGTGGCACTTCCCTATGGGAAAGACCTTGTGCCCCTTGGAAGGAAGCTTCATGAATTGTACTTAAACTACTCTGAGACACAACTAAACATATCCTGATGCTGACATCACCCCGTTAGGTAGAAAACGAAAGATGCAGACGGAGCTTGCTGCCTGCCTGGTGCAAGCTCAGCAGAAATAGCATTTGGGGCCTAGAGAGGTGGCTCAGAGGGTGCACACTCTTGCTATAAGCATGAGGGGCTGAGGGGACCTGAGAAAACCTGAGTTCGAGTTCTCAGGACCTATGTCTGCAGCTGGGTATGGCCATGGACACCATTCCTGTAGGGAGCAGAGACTGGAGAATTGCTGGAGCTCTGGAAAACCACAGCAAGTAAGTGATTGAGGAATATACCTGAAGTTCTACTTTGGCCTCTGCACGCTTGTGAATGCATTTGCATGTCTATATGTGTACATCACACACACACACATACACACACCACCACCATACATACTACACATGTAAAGAAAGAGAGAAGGGAATGTCATTTTGCATAGTTGGTTTTAATTTGGGTGATTATTGAGAAGTAAGGACTCTACCATGGACACCCTCAGCAATGGACAAACACGTGCTTGAACATGCAAGAGAAAGTAAGTTTGAGTCTGGAACAAGCTACAGAGAGCACACTTGCTTTGACTAACGCAGACACTTCATCTGCCCCTGGGAAGAGGGTCAGTCTTGTGCCATGGGATCTTGCAGGGGCGGAGCTCTGGTGTCACCTTAACCTCTGACTTCAGCTCAGAACAGTCAGAAAGCAAGTTGCAACTGTTGGAATCCACCAGACCCTCTCCAGAGGGAAGAGAGAGAGCGTGGATGGGTGTGAGCACAGCTGGGGAGCCTGGCCTGAGCCTCTCACCACGTCAAATCAAGCATGAGAGGAAGGACTGGGGGAGGGGCATAGGAACCCAGTGTCACGGACATCTTCCTTCTCTTTTCCCCTCCAGTTTTGTCTGATGCTACCTGACAGTTTTTTGTTAAGGTCAATTTAAAATCAAGATAACATGTAGAACCCACAGGACAGGGGACTGGAGAGAAGACTCGGTAAATAAAGTGCTCCACTCCAGCTGGAGAACCTGAGCTCAATCCCCAGACCCCATGTAAACGCCAGAAGCCATGGCAGGCTTCTATAATCCCAGCACACTGACACTTGGTGGCAAGATTTTCTGGGAGGCAAAGAACAGCAGGGTGACAATCAAGAGCCAGAAATCCTGCCTAAATGAGTCGGACAGGTGAAAACCAACATGAAAGCTGTCCTATGACACCCACCCATGCTCCGTGGGACACATGTACCTGCAGTCTGTCACACGAACATGCGCACACACGTAAACAACTACAGCAGCAATTATAACCCATGGGCGGGTTTTCAGATCTGATCACCCACATTTGTCCTGGCTGTGCTAAGGCAATGTCATTTTCCACGAGTGCTATGGGGAAAGGCCAAACCTGCGCGTCCTCTCAGCCGGCCAAGGGATGTTGATAGCAGAGGGTTCTGTCCCCCCATCAGTCCTACACCAGGGGCTGGGGCTCCATCCCCCCACCCTCAGCCCAGCCAGAGCATCCTTCCACAACCTTCTGTGTCAGTCATTGGCAGGGTCAGTGGGGGATGTGGAATTTCCAAGGCTGTTCTGAAGTTTTTCCTACTTTAGTTTTCTGTAGCTTCATACCCAGCTGTGAATTTCCCTTTATTTACCCTCCTTGGAATGTATTGGGAATCTTTTAAAAAATATTTTTATTTGTTCATTTGTAAGCAGAGAGAGAGTGAGAAGAGAGACAGAGAAAGGAATGAGCGCTCCAGGGCCTCCAGATGCATGTTCCACTGTGCGTCTGACTTTACGTGGGTACTGGGGAATCAAACCCAGGTTTTTAGGCTTTACAGACAAGTGCCTTAATTGCTGAGCCATCTCTCTAGCCCTATAGTGGCTTTCTTGAATCTGTACTTGTATGACCTTTATTAGTTCTGGGAAATTGTCATCCTTTAGCTTTTCAGTAATTTCCTCTTCTCTGTTTCCCATTGCTCATATCATATTGAAGGACTCCAGCGAAGTTTGTGTCCCCATTCTGCATGGGGAGCTCTGGCTCCCCTATTCATGCTCCGTGGTGACTTTGAAATAGACTTCAGAACATCCCCACCTCTTTTTTTTTTTTTTTTGGCTGTACCTAATCTGGCCTTAACCCTGTTCAGTGGAATGTTCTTGAGTCAAGGTCCCATGTATCCTAGGCTTCAAACTCGATTTGAGGATGGCCTTGAACTTCTGACCCTCCAGCTTCCACCTCCTGAGTGCTAGTAATGCATGTATGTACCACCCCACCTGATTTATGGCATGCTGGGGATTAAACTCAGGGATTCATGCACCCTATGGAAACCCTTTACAAATAACCTCAGCTCCTCCGAGAGAATTATTGTTATTGTAATTTTTCCTTTGGAATTTTTTATTTGACTTCACTTTCTGTGATTTCTTATTCCCTGTTTATCTTCTTGCAGCCTAATTTAATCTTCGTTACATAGTAAATAAACTCATAATGGCTCCAGGGATCCTGTGGGTCATGGCAACTCTGGCTTAAGCACCCTATAATGCTTCATCTCCCTGGATCTAGTGAGGTTGGACTGTGAATTTTGGGTTTTTTGTTTTTTTTTTCTGGTTTTGCTTTTGGTTTTATAAAGCAGAGTCTTACTCTAGCCCAGGCTGACCTGGAACTCACTTTGTAGTCCCAGGCTGACTTTGAGCTCACAGCCCATGAAGTATTTTTAAGGTATCTGAGGGAAGCCTTCACGGGCCTCCATAGCTCACCAGGGGAAACAGCACTTTAGAACCCACTGACCCCCAAGTCTATTCTTGAGGACTAGGTGGCTGTCTGGTTGACAATTGGCATGGGCCTGTGGGCACTGGATGGCATGGGCACCCACTCCTGGGGCGCAGTGCGGACTTGTTCAGCCAAGTCCTCACATTTCAACCTTCATCTCTAACTAGAGGTTCCGCAGCACCTGCCACAGTTCAGGTTTTAACACTGTGTGCCAGGTTCCTGTCTCTGGGCTCAGACCTCTTGCAGATTGGGCGAAGTAATTTTTCCTCCAATCCTGGTAATTCCCTTGATACTGAGCAGGGGCTCACTGCCCAATATTCATGGAAGTCAATGTTATGGCTGGGTTTTTACAAAAAGAAAGAAAGCCTTTTTATTGAAGGCTAGCCATGAGGGAGGTGGGAGGCATGCTCCAGTCTTGTCTCCCATCAGCTGAGGCTATGGGAAGGGTGTGTGGAGCTGCTTGGAGCAAAAGATAGAAGGAGAAAAGGAGAGATTGGTGTTCTTTAGCACAGTATAAACAGTCCTCCAGGGTTACATGTTCCTTTGGGGAAGCTTCTGATATCAAAACATCATCTACTGGGTTAGCGTCTCCTCTGAGCATGGTCTGTGTGGATAGTCACCTCTCAGCTGGCCTCTGTCTTTTCTGTAAAGACACCTCAAAGAGTTTGCTACTTGCCTAACTTATACCTGGTTTCTAGCTAACTTCACTTTGGTGGCTTAAAAATTGGTTTTGTTTATTTTGTATTTGCCTGGATTCTTGGGGTACCCTCTGAGGCAGCATCGGTCCATGTTTCCTTGTCTGCTACTCCTAGAAGTGGCAGCTCCTTCAGTAAGAAATTCAAGTGCAGACAAAGCTCTACTTACAAGACTTTCATTTAGAAAAACTCCGCAAACGCCCTTTGAAATTTTTCCATCTTCCCATCTACCTAATGGTCTCTATGGCTATTTCATATGTTATAGTGTTAATTATCTGCATTTTAATAATGAGGAAATTATGGCCCGCATACATGAAACAGTTTAATTCAGAACACGTGGTGGCCAGGGATACTGCTATGACTTGAACCCAGGCCTGGCTAACTTCAAAGCACACTCACTTTTCCCCTGAAGCAGAGATGGAGGGAAGACGGAGATTGTAGTCTGTTCTATGCAAACAGAAAAGATTCTTCGGGAGGTGAGAGGCAGCCAGGAACAGTGAAGAAACCAGCTGGCCAAACCGGCTCGTTCTTGCTACAGATCACTCCCACCATAAAATCTGACAGCTTGTAAATAATGGCTGGAGAAATCCAGAGAGACGAGAAGTGAAATTAATACAAAGGCTGATCATCCCAAGCCAGTGACTGTCACCCACAATTCTCTGCTTTCCAACACAGAACAGCATTTCCCTAGTTAATAATTTCAACTCTCCTTCTCTGTCCACAGTGTCTAAGTGATGGAAGAGTTATAAGAGGATTGTCAATTTATTTTAACAAGTATATAGAAAGCAAGTTTACACTTAGAGGCAGATAGAGAGAGAATGGGCACTGCAGGGCCTCTAGTCACTGCAACTGAACTCCAGATTCATGTGTCACTTTGTGCATCTGGCTTTATGTGGGTCCTGGGGAATGAACCTGGGCCTTTGGCTTTGCTGGCAAGCACCTTATCTGCTAAGCCATCATGCCAGCCCAAAAGTTTATACTTTTAATCAGAGAAATTAGTTCATATGTTTGTGAGGACAAAGCAGCAGACATTATACCTTTTTTGTTATTGTTGTTTTGTTTGTTTTTCAAGGTAAGGTTTCACTGTAGCCCAGGCTGACCTGAAATTCACTGTGTAGTCTCGGGTGGCCTTTAACTCAAGGTGATCCTCCTATCTCTGCCTCCCGAGTGCTGGGATTAAAGGTGTGTGCCACCACGTCCAACCAGCATTACACTTCTAATTACATGCTCAACTATGATAGAATGGAATCTGACCCCCAAACAACTGGGGAATTGTCAGATGTGGACTTGCATTATCATTATTTTAAACCATAAAGCAATCTATTTTGTGTAAAATGCTAAATATAAATAAACATTCCAGAGTAGCATCTAAAGGGAGTTCCAACCTTTCCACATCTTGACATGACATCATCACCTAAAAATATATGGGGCACATGTGGCCCATGGGCAGCAGGCTGGATATGCCTGATTGTAAAACAATAACTAGAAATTCTTATTCTCTCCTTTTCAGGGACTCATTGTCTGAGCCTCCACAAACAGCACACAGCCTTGTTGGTCTCTAGAACTCTGCCAGGAAATATCCATCTCTGATGCAAATCTGAACCCCGCCGGGGAGGGCCCCAGCCCTCCAGAATGCAGGCTCAGCAGAGGTGCCAGACTGGAAAGTCTGCCCCCCACCACCAGCTCCAGCTGACAAACTGCTGCTGGTCAGGGAGTTTTCGTCTTGAAGGGCACTCTGTGAACAGCACAGAAAGGATATTAGAAAGCCCACTAACTGTGTCACTAAAACAATGGTGCAAGTGCATGCTCTTTATTCCCTAAATGTAGGCGGATTTGTCTATACGAGCTAGACAAGACTTGGTTCACCCTCGGTCTGTTAATATGATCTTCCATTATGGCAAATGACCATGAACTTCACATGAGACATCTTTTCATCCTTCGTTTATTTATTTGAGAGAGAGAGAGAATGGGCACACCAGGGCCTCTAACCACTGCAAATGAACTCCAGGCACATGCACCACTTTATGCATCTGATTTTACAAGGGTAAGGGGAGTTGAACCTTGGTCCTTAGGTTTCACAGGCAAGCACCTTAACTGCTAAGCCATCTCTCCAGCCCATTTTTTCGTACTTTGTACTAACACGTAGAACCTTCCTTTTTGAGAGTATGCCATGAACATCTGCAGGAGAGAACAGAGCCTAATGGGAAAGACCTTAGTAAGCACGTCACGAGAGGACGATGAGAGGAGTGTGTGCATGTGCAGAAACATGCATGTGTGTTTGTGTCTCTAAATGACAATAGATCAAAAACTGTCATCATGGGGCTGGAGAGATGGCTTAGCAGTTAAGGCGTTTGCTTCCAAAGCCAAAAGATCGCTGTTCAACTCTCCAGGACCCATGTAAGCCAGATACACAAGGGAGCGCACACATCTGGAGTTTGTTTGCAGTGGCTAGAGGCCCTGGCACGCCCATTCTCTCTATTTCTCTCCCTCTCTTTGCCTCTTTCTCTCAATAAATAAATAAACTGTGGTCATGCTGAGTAGTAAAGAAAAAAGAAAAATGGTAAGAGGCAGGAATGCCTCACAGTCAGCCCGGAGCCAGCCAAGGACTCCAGCGCTACCTTTTGTCCCAACAAGTAGCTGGATGACCCCACCCTGCGAGGCTGAGCCAAATGACAAAGGTGCCTGCACCACACTGAGATACTGATGGGCCCCAATGTTATAACCTGCTACCACCAGGTGTGCCATACTGTACCTGCCCAGGCCCACGAGGGCCTGTGCAAACGGCTACATGAACTACACTCAGAGCCACCAACAAAGCTGCCTTACCTTACCTGAGAGAGCTGTGTAACTACCAGCATGGCATAGCCTGGCATGGCATAGCATAGCCTGGCATTGCATAGCATACTATCTATCACACACTGTCAAGATCTCCAGGCCAGGCCATGGAGACGCCTGCAGGCAATGCCAGTGTTGGTCACAGAGTTCTCATCTGAAAGCAAAGCCCATGTGCCCCACTAGAGTGATCCCTGAGGACACACCACTAGGAGAAAGTCACCACGAATGCCTCCCCTTGAAACTGGCCAGGACAACTGATCTGTCCGATCTACAAATGCCAACATGGGCACAACTTGAAAAAACAAGAAACTTGAAAAATGATGGTAACATGAAACCTCCAGAGGTTAGCAACTGACACTAAGGTACAGAAAAATTGTAAGTTTTCTGAAATAAAATTCAAATTAATGATTTTAAGGAAACTCGACAAGATACAGGTGAACACAGACAATTCAGTGAAGTTAGGGAGGGAATTCATTAGTAGAATGAGAAATTTGGCAGATAGGAATTTTTTTCTTTTTTTTAATTTTTATTAACAATTTCCATGATTATAAAATATATTCCATGGTAATTCCCTCCCTCCCCACCCCCACACTTTCCCATTTGAAATTCCATTCTCCATCGTATTACCTCCCCATTACAATCATTGAAATTACATATATACAATATCAACCTATTAAGTATCCTCCTCCCTTTCTTTCTCTTCCCTTTATGTCTCCTTTTTAACTTACTGGCCTCTGCTGAAAGGAATCAAACCAAAATCTTAGGACTGAAAAATTCACCAAATAATTTTTTTAAGTACAATGGATATTCTCAACAACAATACCAGGCACAAGGAAGAATTTCTGGGCTTCAACACAGATCTTTTAAAATAGTTCAATCAGGGCTGGAGAGATGACTTAGCAGTTAAGGCACTTGCCTGCAAAGCCAAAGGACCCAGGTTCAACTCCCCAGGAACCATGTAAGTCAGATGCACAAGGTGGTGCATGTACCTAGAGTTTGTTTGCAATGGCTAGAAATCCTGGCATACCCATTTTCTCTCCCTCCTTCTCTCTCTTTCTCTCTCTCTCTCTCTCTCTCTCTCACACACACACACACACACACACACACACACACACACACATGCACACACACACACATAAATAAATAAAAATATTTTAAAAATAAATCACAGTGAAAGACAATACAAAACAATTTTTTAGAACATAAATTTACCAGGATAAAAAAATTGTAAAACTTAGCTGGGTGTGATGGCACATGCCTTTAATCCCAGCACTCAGGAGGCAGAAGTAGGAGGATCAGCATGAGTTCAAGGCCACCCTGAGACTACATAGTGAATTCCAGAACAGCCTGAGCTAGAATGAGACCCTACCTCGAAAAACCAAAAAAGAAAAAAAAAAGACTTATGGGACATTTTTGAATGATCATGGCTTGACATTACAGGTACTCCTAAAAAAGAAAAGAAAGAACAAGCCAAAGACAGCCTGTACTTTATTTTATAAAATAATAGAGAAACTTTTCCCAATAGTTATATCCAGGAAGCTTCAAGGACCCCAATTATATTAGGTCAAATAAATCCCACTTTGAAGTAAGTAATAGTTAAAATAGTAAGTCTAAAACAAAAAGAGTTCTAAAAAACAAGAAAAAGTAATCAAGTCCCTTTCTCCCTCTCTCAAATAAAAAAGTAAGATTTTTTCAAGAGAACGTGCTCCAATACCACATGATCCTTGTGGTTGATGAGTGTTAAGCTAATTCCAACTCACAGCTCTATTCATTTTTCTTTGTTTTCTCTCTCTTTGGAGTATCTGGTTGGTATTGGTGTTTCAGATGAATTACTCTGATATTTCCTACCTGCTGTTAAGCTCAACAACCCTTTTTCACTGAATTCTTTACGCTCTAAACTCCCATCCACTCCACTTGGCTCCTTAATCATTTCCATTCCTGCGCTCGCTCGGGTTTCCAGTCTATTCAGTGGTGAAGACTGTACTCCCTTCTGTTCTGTGGAAGTATTACAAAAGACAGTCCCCAGTCGTTGCTGGGGGTACAGTGATCAATCATCTCCAGCATTTCCACCAATTGGTTTTTCTCTCGGTGGTAGATCTCTGGATCTTGCTTTCCTGTTTCTCAATGTGTCTGGTGATTGTTTTAAACTCGGCACTGGACTCTGTGGATCCAGCATGGAGACCCTGGGTTCTGAGACCTTCCTGTTTTCAGTGCTGGCTCTTGTGACTGCAGGTCATGTGGTCAGAGTGATGACTGTGGGCTTGCTCTTGCACTCTGCCAGTGCATATCTGTGCAAGTCCAACGTGTTCTCAGGCAGTGTGTAGGCCACAGGCTCAGCTCCCGAGTGCAGCAATTATGTGTGGGGGACTACCATCCACTGCTGGGACACAGGGCCCTCCCCTGACTCCTCACATGTCGCTGCCTGGGCAGCTGGAGAGCCCTTCACGTTCTCCAGCACAGCTACCTGTTGCCCCTCATGCTGACCTGCCGCCCAATACACAGTGGAAGGTCACAGCCCTCTTGGCACTGGGAACATAGAGTAGACCAAATATGAAGAGCCTCACCTCATTAAGCTCACGGTCTCAGAAAAAGATGACACTGAATAAAACAGGAATAAATCTGTGGTGGAAGCTGTGGTGGGCGTGATGTGAAAAGCAGAGTGCAGGACTGGGGCGCTGGCTCAGTGAGCACAAGCATGGGAACCTGATCCCCCTCATCAGATCCCAGGCACCCAGGTAAAATGTCAGGCTTCACCGCACATGTTTGTAATCCCAGCACTAGAGAGAGAGAGAGAAACAAGGAACCTCTGAGTTCACTGGGAGAAGTGATGGGTGAACCCCAGAACAACTATCAGTTCCCAGCTCCCGTTCAACTGCTGGTGGTCTTCTTCAGACCCTGAACAAAAGTGTACCATTGAGAAATGCTTATGGGGCTGGAGAGACGGCTCAGCGATTAAAGGCACTTGCTTGCAAAGTCTGACAGCCTGGGTTGGATTCCCAAGTACCCACATAAAGCCGGATGCGCAAAGTGTTGCATGTGCCTAGAGATTGTTTGCAGAGATGTGAGGCACTGATGCACCCATTCTCTCTCCTTCCTCTCTCTCCCTGTCTCTCTCTCTCTCTCTGTTTTTTTCTCTCTCTCTCTCTTGCCTTGCAAATAAATACATTTAAAAAGAAGAGAAATGTCTGGGCTGGAGAAATGGCTTAGTGGTTAAGGTGCTTGCCTGCAAAGCCAAAGGACTGAGGTTCGATTCCCTGGGATCCATGTAAGCCAGACGCACAAGGTGGCACATGTGTCTGGAGTTCTTCTGCAGTAGCTAGAGGCCTTGGCACACCCTTTGTCCCCCGCCCCACCTCTTCTCTCTCTCTCAAATAAATAAGTAAAAATAAAATATTTTAAAAATTAAAAAAGAAATGCCTATTGGACTAGAATGTGGCTCAGTGAAAGACTGTTTGCCTAGCATGTATGAGGTTCTGGATTCCATCCCCAGCATGAGAGAGAAAGAGTGTGAGAAAAAGAATTCTACTCTGTAATTTGAACTTAAACATTTTTATATTGTCAAAAGGAAATCTTCCAACATTGTATCTACAATTCGTGTTTTAGGTTAACCCTTCACATGTCCACCAACCTGTTTACTTCCAGGCACTAAAAATAGGAACTTTTTCCAACATAGATAAATATTGATCATTCTGGTCAATTTTTGGTATTAGCTAACTGATTATTAAAATATTTGGAGGGAGGCTGGAGAGATTGCTCAGCAGATAAGGTGCTTCTTGCAATGCCTGATGGCCTAGGTTCAATTCCCCAGTACCCATGTACAGCCAGATGCACAAAGTGGTGCATGCATCTGGAGTTCGTTTGCAATGGCTAGAGGGCCTAGTGCACCCATTCCCTTTTTCTCCATGTCTTTCTCTCTGTATTTGCAAATAAATAAATAAATATTAAAATACAAATAATAAAGCAGCTTGTTGAGCACCTGAGTAGGTCTCCATGT
This sequence comes from Jaculus jaculus, assembly GCF_020740685.1. Lineage (NCBI taxonomy): Eukaryota > Metazoa > Chordata > Mammalia > Rodentia > Dipodidae > Jaculus > Jaculus jaculus. The sequence goes on along the minus strand of NC_059104.1, from coordinate 1,977,772 downwards.
CAATAGGACTGTAATATATATATATGGAGGGGGCAAAAACTAAATTAATGCTCATACCTGTATCAGACTTTTCAATCTATTGCAAAAGGAACTGTGCTGATTGGAATTTTGAAGAGGTTGTGGTACAGTTGAAGCTGTATCTCTTCTGTGTAAGATAGCAAATGAGGCATAACTGGCTTGTGCATGCTGGAAGCAGCCCATGCCCATCATCATGTGTATATATAACCTACTTCCTCAGTGTCACCTCATATATATTTTACTCAGCTAAATTACTGAAAATAAAATGTATAGTATGATATATTGCAACCATATATTGTGTACAGTTTGTATATAAAAAAGAAAGAATGATTAAAAGTCGATGAGAGAGTGTTTATAAATCTTGATTGCTTCATAATTTTAACTTTGAGCAACATTTTTATCATAATTATAGGCTTTCTTAAAGCATTTATGCAGATTGTTGTTACTCAAAAGGGGGTTTATTCCATTTTGGTATAAACTACACTTTTTTTTCTTTATGAAATCACTCTTTGAGTTCCTAATACCCAGTACTCTACCAGTGCTGCAAAATTCAAGTGACAAGGAAGCACTTGTCCCCACAGGGCTGTGGGGCTCCTTCTGTGCTCTGCCTCCTCAGTGCTCTTGAATGCTGGGTGAGAACGGACAGTCCCCACAGTGACCAGCGCCTGACACGTGGGGTGCTCCAAAGTCCTCTTTTCATGATTCTGCCCCTGTGAGGCTGGTGTGTCCCCACACCCACTCCGAGGTCAGGAAACAGAGCCGTGGAAGCATCAATGTAGACAGAATAACCTGTTACTCGATTCTATAATCACCAAGTGTTCGACCTAGAAACAATTCACTGATGCAGGTTGATCTGGGCTTGCAAATTGGAGTCCCAGGAAGGTAAAGTGACATGCCACTGTCCTATCTAGTGGACAGTACTGAGCCCACTGAACACAGTGTGACAGAGATTGAACCAAATCATTCCAATGCCTCTGCATCATACACTCTCGTAGCCAAGGGGGGAATAAAAGAAACCCAGGTTCTCTCCCAAGGAGTCTCCAGCTTCACCACACAGTCAAAGATGTATGAGCAAAAGGAAAGAAAGTGCATCACCAGAAGCAGAAATAAACACCAAAAAGAAAAGAAAAGCCAGCTTTAAGACATGAGCACCATGTGGGAAGACCAGAGACAAAGTGCCTCAGAAAACTGCCAAGTGCTCAAACTCACCACAAATCCACCACATTCTCTGAGGACAAGGTCTAGACTTGCTCTCAACTCCCCACTTCATCACAAGGCCTTGGATGATGTCTGGCACACAGCAGGAGATCAGTAAACACATGTGAGATGGATGGAGGGATTGATGATGAATGATGGGTGAATGGGTGGGTGGGTGGATGGATGGATGAATGGATAGGTAGATAAGTGAGTGCATGGATGGATGGGTGGGTAAGGACTTATAGGTGGGTAGATTAGTGGATGGATTGATGGATTGGTGAGTGAGTGAATGATGGATAGGTGAGTGGATATGTAAACTGATAGGTGGATAGGAGGTAGTTTGTGGGTGGATGGATGGATGGATTGGTGGGTAAATGGATTAATGGGTGGGTGGTGGGAAGATGAGTGCATGGGGAGTAAGTAGATGGATGGATAGATGGATGGATGGGCAGATGGTGGGTACATGGATGAAGAAATGGATAATAGGAGGATGAGTGGATGGGTTAATAGACGGGTAGACTGATCCATGGGTAGATGAATGGGCAGGTGGATAGATGGGTGGAAAGCTGAGTGGATAGATGGATGTCTGGAACAAACAGAACAAAGAACCACACAAATATGATATAAGACTTTAATTCATACAACAGAGCATGTGAATTCCAACTGTATGTGAATTCACACCAAGGAGTTAGCCTTTACCAATGGAAGCAATAAGAACATGGTCATTGTTCACACGGAGAGAGAGAGAGAAAGCACCAGTTTGGATACAAGAAGTGAAGGATTCCTGGAATGAGCTCTATGTCTAGAAAAAGGTCTGTAGAGAAGACCCAAGGAGAAGACAGCTCAGGGGAAGTGACTTGAGCACCGGGTCTCGGGTGCTCACCTTCAGCTACACCACATGTCTGTGGAGAGGAGCATCACCTGAGGATTAGGAAATCGGACTAGAGAAGTAACTCACCGTGGGTCACACAGCACAGAACAGAGGAGCGAAACCAGGCTCCAGCATGGACTGTATTAGAGACACCCATGTTTCCATTGCTTCACTCACCAACAAATATCTCAATGCCTACGAAGTGGCAACCAGTGTCCCAGGTGGTTGCAGATGCCAGGCAGTGACCTCTCCTCCAGACTGCTAAGGACAGGAAGGAAAGCCTGGCCAAGACTCTCACATGCACATCACCTCCCAACTAGTCATAGTCAATAGGCATTGGGAAATTCACAAGCTCATTCTCACTGTTTGGGCAAAAGTTGTTTTAATTATAAATTAGTTAATAATTGAGCCAAATGTGGTGGTGCATGCCTATATTCCCCAGCCCTTGGGAAGTAGAGGCAGGAGGATCAGAAGTTCAAATACAACATCAGCTGCAAGGTGAGTTCAAAGCCAGCCTGGGCTACATGAGAACCTGTCTCAAAAAAAAAATCCAAAAATAGCGCTGGAGAGATGGCTTAGAAGTTAAGCGCTTGCCTGTGAAGCCTAAGGACCCTGGTTTGAGGCTCAATTCTCCGGGACCCATGTTACCCAGATGCACAAGGGGCGCATGCGTCTGGAGTTCATCTGCAGTGGCTGGAGGCCCTGGTGCACCCACTCTCTCCCTATCTGCCTCTTTCTGTCTGTTGCTCTCAAGTAAGTAAATAAAAAATAAGCATTTTTTAAATCCAAAAATAAAAATTAATAAATAATTGAGAAGGCTCCTGTTCATATATAGTGTTATAGTTCTGTGTAGTATAAAATATTACTAAAATATAATATGCCTGTATCTGTGGGTTTCTCTTTATAAGTGACTAAGTTTAAGTTCATCTTTAGTGACAGTGCTTAGCTCTTGGGTGAGGCTGCCAGAAATCCAAGCCTTGCTTCTAGATTCAAGAATTGGAATAAACTGGGTGTGGTTGTGCACGCCTTTAATCCCAGCACTCGGGAGGCAGAGGTAAGGGGATCACCATGAGTTTGAGGCCACCCTGAAACTAAATAGTGAATTCCAGGTCAACCTGGACTAGCCAGAGACCCTACCTCGAAAAAAAAAATTGGAATAACATGAAATATCAGCTCTGTTTAGCTCTGATTCAGTGAATATTTTGAGGTATCAATTTTATTCCCATTCAGTAATCTTTAGGTATCATTCTGATTGTATTATCTGGTATGGGATGATACTGAGAAAGCAAGACAGAAGAAAAACAAGAAACATATCCAGTTAAAACATGAAGACAGAAATTCAGCTAAGCAGCAAATTCATTAACTTATGGTTCACTGCTGGACAAACTGCATAGAAAACAGTTCCACAAGAGTGGTAGGTACAAGCTGGGCATGGTGGCGCACACCTTTAATCCCAGCACCCAGGAGGCAGAGGTAGGATTGCCGTGAGTTCGAGGCCACCCTGAGACTCCATAGTGAATTCCAGGCCAGCTTGGTCTAGAGCAAGACCCTACCTCAAAAAATAAAAAAATAAAAAAAGTGGTAGGTACAGAGCCAGGTGTGGTGTACACTCCAGTTATCCCAGCTCTTGAACAGTAGAGTCAGGAGGATCAGGAATTCAAAGCCATTCTCACCTACTTACTGTGTTTGAGCCCATCTCCAGCTACCTGAGATCCTGCCACAAAAAGGATGGGGGGTGGAGATGAACTTATATTTGATGAAGTTTTGAAAGGGTAAAATTCCATCCATTGCTCTGGGTGGCAAGCAAGTATGCTTGACAAGAAAGAAAAAAAATATTTTAAAAAGAAAATTTAAAAATTTAGCCTGGCGTAGTGGTTCACGCCTTTAATCTCAGCACTTGGAAGGCAGAGGTAGGAGGATCATCATGAGTTCGAGGCCACTCTGAGACAACAGAGTGAATTTCAGGTCAGCTGGGCTAGAGTGAAACCCTACCTCAAAATAAATAAATAAATAAATAGAAAGAAAAGAAAAGGGATGGAGGAAAAGAGGGAGGAGGAAGGGAAGGAGGGAGAGGTTATGCCTCCCCCCATAATGGTAGTGCTGGCCTCTGAGGGATGCCAGTCTGCCTCCTGCCTGATTCACCAGCAGTCTTCAAACCCCCACCCAGAGGTGCTGGCCCTCCTGGAATTTTCTAGCACACATGCTGCAGAACCTACACCTCATCTTCTCTGCATATTCTAGGGTGCCAGTCACTACCCCACCCTCAGAATGCCTGCAAACTTTCATCCCAAACTTTCAACCCTGCCCTGTGAATTTGTGGGCTGACGCTGGGCAGGGGTACATGGTGAGGAGGGGGACAGGACACCTGTCCCTCCTTCCTGGAAAGCAAATGCACCATAGAGGAGAAGTCCTGTGGTCACACCCTTTTTCATATGAAATCAGAGCCCTTTAGGCTGAAGGTGAAAATACTGTCATGTGGGTATGTTTAGAATTAATTAATCTTCTGGACCTATGGAAACCTGCCCCTTCGTTAAAGTCAACGGGCTCAGAGGAGCCAGGTACAACACTCCATACTAGAATAGTTGCTCTATGTTTTAAGTCTTGGGGGAGAACGGGGAACTAACTATGAATTCATTGCAGTCCCTTGATGAGGAATCTCACTGTGGGCCGTAGAAATGTGGCTCAGGCTGGCCAAGGCTACCTGACAAGGGCTGACCTGTTTACTGTAAGGTAGACACTACCTCCGAAGGCTCATGGCCGTTTTATAAAATATTTCTCAGGAAGGAATGCTTCTCCAGAGATTTTCTCCAGAAAATCTTAAGGACACATTTGCCTTTCAAAGCTATAGTCTTTATTATGATTCTTTTTACCTTCCAGCTTCAAGTTTAAGTTCCATAAATGAAGTGCCTGGATGGCGACACAGGAAATTGACGTGTGCATCAAGTACGAAGTCAAATGCCATGGAAAGCTAACCATCGCTGACGGGCAAAAGGGATGGGATGGCATTCGTATTTGGTGTACAAGTCCGGCATCACCAAGAGATGAAAATCTGGGAAGACTTCGATGAAAGCTCTGTTCTTACTTCAAAACAACCCATTTCTTGCGCTTTTCGTTCCACGCATTCTTGTCCTGAGGGGAATGGACGCCTCACCCAGCAGCCACGCCCAAATCCTGAAATACAAAGACCTGACGTGCCCACAGCTGCTTTTCTATGCTTAAGGGCGCCAGTCCTGCTTCCGGACCCGGGCCCTGTGGACCTTTGGCGTGGAGGGGCCCTTGCTTGGGAGAGCGGAACCGCGGGCCTGCCTCTGGGTGTCTCAACAACTATGCTGTTTTGGGCCCTCTGCGGAGCCCCAGGGAGAACTCCGCGCCTCTGGACCCCGTCTTCTCTCCCCGCTGACTGCAGCCTGAGTCTAGAGAGGTGCGGCCAAGCTTAGCGCAAGGCTCTGGGCCTCCTTGGGGTACGCGAGATATGGGGCTGGCTCTGTGTTGACCTAAAACCTTTCAACGTCCTCCCCACTGCCCCCAGACTCACTGCTGAAGTCGCTGGGCCAAGGAGAGGCTTGTTCTGGAGGAGGGAGTGCGCCTAAGGTCCGCTGGGCCCCAGCGTCAGCCCCCCCCCCCCCCCAGCAGCCCCGGCCTTTGGGTAGGGAGCGGCTAAAAACCGAGAAGGCTTTGGGGTGGGGACATTCACATTCGACCATCCTCCCCGTCCCGCTTCGCCCTCGCTTTGACAGACTCCCAAGGTTGCACCTGCGTGCCCCGAGCCAGGCCGGGACTTCTTGGAGTTGGCACCTTCCCTGCGGGAGGACCCGTGTGCACACCAACTCCATGATGTGGGTGAAAACTCCACTTCACAACCCCCATTGATACGGGTTTGACATCTGTTTGCCAGAGTGTTTTGCACTTAGGCTAACACCCACTATTAAGTGACAAGGCTGTGGCAGCCTGTCAAAGCCAGCTGACTGGCAGCTGCTCGGCTTACAAAAACCATTCAAATATTTGCAGGTTCTGAGGCTTTATACACTGTTACCCAATCTTTCAGTGATTTAGCACGTAAAATATAAGTCAAAGTTTTAAGTCTGGATTCCAAAATGTTTCCATTTTCCATACAAAAGGAACGGAGCTTTCAGGGCTCCTGCTGGAACGGGTCCAACTCTAACGTGTCTCTCTCCGCATTTCCCGCCATAAGATTCCTGCACAAACCCGGATTTTAAAAAATGTTAAGGACCAAGTCACCTCTTCCTGTTATTACTGAATTTCGAATTACTGAGCTAAATTGCCTTAGACTCGGAAGGTATACAGTTTTACAAAATTAGGTGGGAAAAAAAAAAAAGCAGTGACTCCCCAAGGAAAGAGACGTACCTGCTTTATTTTCCCTCTGACAAACCGACGTGCCTTTTGGGGATGGCAGCGCGCGAGGGGTCGGGACGGGGGGCGGGGGGGGAGGTGTGCCTACTCAACCTGTCATTCTTTGGCGAGCACACTACCTCTATGGCACTTCTAAATAGCTCAGTCCGATTCAGAAATAATTTACCGGTGGCATAGGTCTTCTCTAGATTAAAGATCCTCGGGTGAGAGTCATGTGGGGTTTTTGTCTCCGACAGCAGAGCCAGACAAGGATCTGCCGAAGGCTGCCGCTGCGCCAAGGGAGAGAAATAGCAAACGTTTGTCCAAGAGAGATGTGCAGATAAGAACACGCGCCTAGCAGCCCGAGCGTGGAGTGGGCGAGCGCTTAGTGTCGTCACATATGCTGTGCTTGTGTCGGTTTTATTATTATTATTATTATTATTATTTTAGTAAATGTCTCGGGGCGTGAGGGAGTATGGACAGAGCGTGGGTTCATTGCTCAAAAAAGAACAGTTTGCTTTTAAAACATTCCAATGAGTCTCCAAGGAAGGGTGTCGGTTTTAAGTGCAAGGTGCTGACTTCAACGTGCTTGAGGACCGCGGGGGAGGGGAGGAGAGAGAGAGAGAGAGAGAGAGAGAGAGAGAGAGAGAGAGAGAGTCCCGGGCGAAGGGTGCGCAGCTGCAGCCCAGCGCCTTCTCGGAAGCGCTTTTCTCCTCGACGCCTGACCCGAGCGTGCGCGTCCTGCCTGCCGCGCCGAGGGCCGGGGGCCGCACTTCGGCCCCCGCGGAGGTCTGAGTGCGGCGGGAGTGACAGCGCGCCGCGAGGGTCCGCGTCGCCGGGCGGCGTCTCCGCCCGCGCCACCCCGCCCGGCTCCCACCCGCCGCGCGCATCCCAAAGCGGGCCGCGGGTCCGGGCGACTTTTTCTTTACCTGGAGAGCTTTGTGTCCACACACTCATCCCGAGCCACTGCCTTTCCTTCCGCAGTTGTCATTAGTCGTTGGGGGGGGGGGGGCGGGATGAATTGAGAGGGTGGCAGGAAAAATAGTAATAATAATGATGATGAAGACCCAGCCCGAGCTGCTCCCGGGAGCGGGGGGCAGGCCTGGTGCGGCGCCCTCCGCCAAGGAGTCCCCTCCGGCGAGGCAACAAAGCTCGAGCCGCCCGCGGAGCGGAGATCCCGGGGCGAGGACCGGAGGGGGGGGCGGACTAAACCCTGGGAAGGGCCCGCTGACTCAGGATGCGGGCGGGGGTCGTCCTCCCACCCAGAGGTAGGGAAGGCCCGGGGGTGCGGTTCCAGGCGAAAGTCGGCGGCCGGGGGATGACGAGTGACAGACAACCGGCGGGGGGAGGGGGAGGAAGGGTGACTTCGGCGGCGCTGGGACGGAAGGGTTGGGGAAAGGTGTCAGGTCCCTGCGGTCCGAGAGGGGTGCGGGTTCCCGAACCTCCCAGGCCGGGCGGGAGCCGGGCCCCGGGCCGGCGAGCGGAACCGGGCGGGCGGGCGGGCGGGCGGGGCGGCGGCGGACGCGAGCGAATGGGGCGCGGCGGGGACGAGGAAGGCGAGCGGCGGCTCCACCTCCCCGCGGCCGACGGCGTCCCAGCTGCTCGCGAACCAACGGCTCCATTCTATTCACCGCCGAGGAGGAACAAAAAAGTGGCTATTTATTAGAATACTTGTTTGGTATTGTTCGGCGCCACACAAAAGGCTCTTCATTATGTGGCGGGATCCCTCCTTTTTTTTTTTTTTTCTCCTTTTTCTTTTTTGCCCAGAGAGAAACAACAACTTGAAATTGTCTGCAAAGTCTTGCTATCAGTAATAAATTTCATTTTCTTGTCTCTCGCCTACAGTGTGTGCGCGCGTGTGTGTGCGCGCGTGTGTGTCTGGGAGTTTGTGCGCTGAGCCGCGAGTGCGCGTGAGTGTGCGTGCGCGTGGCGCGGGCACAGCTGCCGGGGCTGGCGCTGCCGGGAGCCGGGGCCCGGGCCGGGGTCCGCGGACGGCGGCGCGCGCTCGGCCAGCGTAGCGGGCGGGTCCCCGTGGCCCCCAGAGCGAGCCGGGGACTCTGGGAGGTGCCGGCGCGCGCAGGGCGCCACGGGCTCGGGGGACCTGCTGAGCTGGAGGAGGAAGTAACTGTAAGTGTGTCCCGAACTCGCGAGGGGACTTGGCCCACCGGGCAGGGGGGAAGGAATTCCGAGAGACGCTGGGGAGGAGCGCGTGTCCCCACGGGCACTTTTCACGAGGGAGCGCGAGGTGGCTCGGTAGCTTTCCATCTTCCGTGGAGAGCAAGCGAGGACGGCCACGCGAGGACTCGTGGGTACATTTGCTGTTTTCTTATCTATGCGTTCACTCCCCCCCCCCCACCACCAACTACCACCACCACCCCAGGGTTTTTTGGATTGGCCGCTGCCCAATGGACAGAGGCTGTTTGTTCCTAAGTCGCCCTTTTGGGGGGAGGTGGAGGAAGGTCGAGCCCGCGGCCACAGGGGGGGCACAGTTCAGTGGGTGGCGGCTCCCATCTACTCGGGCCACGGCCCCGCCCCAGGCCCGGGCCCTGCCTCTGCCAGTCTGGAGGCTCTCGCCACACATGCCAGGCAGAGCCAAGAACTAAACCCGCGGGTGGAAATTACGTTCTAAAAATTAACATGTTGAAGCGAATGCCATTTAGTGAGAGGTGTCTCGGGCAAAGAATCAATTTAACTTTGACTGACCGACAGCTCTGACTGCATTAATTCTGTTACCAGAAGAAAAAGGGGGGGGGGGGAGAGAAAGAAAGAAAGTCAATGAGCCGCGAGCCCTTGATGCTACCAAGCTCCTTCGGACCGGATGCTTGTTCCGGAGCCACTAGGCTGGTGGGCCCGTCCAGCAGGCGAGGGGAGGACGCCCAAAATCCGGTCCAGAGTATTGCAAAGCTGAGCCGGTCGCTCCCCTCCCCACCCGGGACGCCCAGCTCCGGGGTGGTGTCCTCCCTCCTCCAGCGAAATTACAGGGTTTAGCTTCCTGCTACACAGCAATGCGCCCCTAGCTCTCTGGGTGTCTTTCACCAGGTTCCAGAAACCCATGGAAAGGACAGGTCAGGGAGTTTCAGAGGTGAAATGGATTTTCGGTGTGGCCTGGAGTCGATGGCTAAGGCGGGGCAGGCCAAGAAGCATCGACTTGGGCAGGGACCAGGCTGGCCGCCTCCACTGGCAGGAAACAGGTGTTTGAACGCGATAGCGGCCGCCAGTCAATTAACCCATTAAAAGCCCGCTTTGTGGCATCGATTTCCTGCAGTGCAGAGAGGCTGTCGTTTGGATGCGCCTTTGTGAAAGGCGGGAGTTGAAGGGGAGATGCACTCTTGGCAACCCCCAGTTGGTTCAAAGGATTCCCAGGAGCGCCTGCCTATGCAGCTGGGATTGCTCAGGCAGCCTGGGCTGTCTGTGCTGAAGGAAGAAGTCCGGCTTGGCTCTCACCAGGGTTAAGGCAGTTACCCACCCGAGGTCCTGTGATGCCAGTTGTAGAGGAGAAAGTGAGGGGGGAGGGCTGGAGGCCCCAGACAAACTTGGCTCTGAGTACTGATGGAGACCAAACTCAGGATCCACAAGAGATTTTGGTTCTCAAGCCTCTTCTGTCTTTTCTTTCCCCTCAGCCTGGTTCTCTTCCCTTGTCTCATCTCTGACCCCCTGACTGGGGTGGAGCCTGATGGGTGGTTCTATTGGAGCAAGGATTGGGAACAGGGTACTCTTCCATGCCCAGTGGGTAGGAGCAGAAGTCCTTCAGGTGGCCTTCTGTTCCGGGCCTAGTAAATGATGGAGCCAGATATCTGTGGGTGAGTCTGGGGTGAAAATGAGGGACCTCTTCCCTACAGCCCCCACCCTGGGCATCTGGGCTAGTTGCCCCACCTCTCTACAGGGAGATCTTGAACTCTGGAGACCACAGGTCTGTGAGGGAGACCTGCAGGTGTGGCTCTCTCTAAGCGATGACAGAGGCTAGCAACACCTGGAAGGCAGGTTGTAACCAGACTGAACTCTGGAGGTATATATCTGCCTGGGTATTTGGAACACCAACCACAATTTTTGACTGCTAAAGCACCAGAACCCATAGAGGTCCTTCCCTAGAACCCAAATATCCATCTCTTGCTGCCTGCTGGGTCCCTGGTACTCCCAGAGCTAATGCCTGGTCCAGGAGTAGTCAGTCCATGAAGGGAAAGATTGAGTTTCTGAAGGCAGGGAGAAGCATAGAAACCTCGTTTTACCTTTTCCTAAATGCAAGGTTCAAAAGCCATCTACTTCCTCTCTCCCTCCCTCTCTCCCTCCCCCTCCCTCCCTCCCTCCCTCCCTCCTCTCCCTCCCTCCCTCCCCCCCCCATCTCTCTCTTTCTCTCATTTACATTGATCACCTTCCCAAAAAGTTTGCTGTCCTCTGGGGTGAGGGGCCTCTGGGCCCTGGGAGGGTGAGCTAGATTTTTCTCCATTCCTCTTGTCCAGAGGTTGCCAACCCCAAAGACTCCTGTACACAGGTATTCAGTCAACAGGCCTCCATCCAACTCCAGGGAAATCTGATTTGCTCTAGTGGGCCAGCTGGTTTCTGTCTCTACCAGGGAAGATGAATGTCGTTCAAATGGGGCCAAGGGGCTCTCCATTAGCTCTGCGTGCAGGGCAGTAAAGCCCCTTCCCACAGCCTCAAGATCTCAGCCGACCCACTTTCCCTGTTCATTGCTTTCTGAAGTAAGCAACCCACATGACTGAAAGGGCTTGAAATTGTGTCAGAGTGATGTTTTAATCTCATTGGAAAGTGTATTAAAGGACAAGATGTGATTTATGTGCACCGCTTCGATGAAAGGCAAGATTGGAGTGGATGTGCTCTCACTCGCGTGAACCGCGTGTCATGTTTATATTGAAGCCTGTATGGCTAATCTAATTTGCAATAACAGGGATGGCTTGTAAGGAAAAGCGTCTTTGATTTCACTTTATTCCTTTTCATATAGAAATGCCTCATGACTTGTCTCCTCTTGTGAGCAAGACCCTTTCTATTTGGGGGCTAATGAGAGAGAATGTGAGAAAGGACCTTGTTTACTCCCAAGTGCAGCTCTTTCTTACATGCAGCCCTGATCATGGACTGACTTGGGCTTGGTGGGTTACTAGATAGGCCGGAAACACTAGTTCTTGAACATTACCATGCCTAGAATGTGAAACCTCGCATTATATATTATATAAATCACCCCTGGGTGCCAACCAGCAAGCCCAAGAATGTAGGTTTTCCTTGGCAGTGTAGCTGATTCAGACATTCTCTATGTTCACATCCTACAAATTGTAACTTGCGTCGTTAGGATGCTCCCCTTTCAGAAAGTTTGATCTTATGCACACGCTGCAGAGCGTCTTAGAAAGGAGCCCAGCGCCTCTCAGCTGGGAGGAGGGCTTCTCATCACATCTAACACCAGCATTCTTTATCAGAAGAAACAACATGCATTGGAAAATTACAAGTTTTGCACAACGTAAAAAGGTGTATTCAAACTGTTAATTATGGGGGTTTGAGTAGATAAAACTTTAGCAGTGACCCATTTAATTTTGCAGTAATTGCTGACAAAATAAGTCAAGGATGAATCACAATACAGTATATTTATCTTAAAGGAAAATATTGTGCTGAAGTAGTCAAACAAAAGACTAAGATGAAAATTTAAGAACGGTGGCAAATATATATATATATATGTATATATAAATCACGCCCTGAAAACATTTGGGTTATAGCCACAGAGGGCGCGGTTCCAGGGGTTTTCTACAGAGCGCAACCAGCTTGTAGAAACAAAGGTGTTTCCCCTCCGAATCCCAGGCCTGTGAGCCTCCTCTGCCGGGGTCAGACTGTGATTCCAGGGTCTGAGCACAACTTCTGAGTGTCCTGGAAATCTAGAGGCAGGAGGGTGCGGAGCTGTTCCCGGCCCTGGCGAAGCGCAGCGCGCTGGGAGAAGTATGAAGAATGCTGGGCCCAGCAAGACTGCACTCTGGCCCTGAAGCCGCCTCCAACCTAGGCCCTACTCCACAGGAGGAACGTAAAGTGAGGCGAGGGCCACCTATGCTCCCTGGCGTAATTCCCTTCCCAAGGCCAGTCAGAACGGATTTTTGTTTTTCGGCTCTTGTGCAGGAAGGGAAGCCGGCCCAAATCATCTAATTGCTAACCTTCATCTGCTATCCAGCGCCAAGCGGCAGCCCAGCCAAGGAAGGCCAAAGGGGCCAGGCCGATGGGCACGAGGTCGGGTCTCTACTCCAGCTTCCCTTTCCTCATTGGCTTGGGCGCAAGACTTCCAGCAGTGCGCGACGCCACAGGCGCCTGGAGTACCCAGAGTGTCCGCAGCGCGCGGGAGGACCGGGGTCGCAGTGGCCACCCAGCCAGGGGCTCCCGACAAGGAGTGACAGCCTGGGAAGCGCTCTTCTCCTCAAAGGCCTCTGGCGGAACAGCGCGCGGAAGCTGCAGCGCCGCCCGGCCCTCGACCTGGATGGGTTTGCGCTGGGTGGATGCGGTGCGGTGACCCCGTGCCCAGGTGGCAAGTCGGTCTGCAGAGATTCTGGTCAAAGTTTTCAACAGAAGAATACAGCGGACGGTTGGAGAACCGCAAGGCGTGGCACTGGGTGGCTCGTCCCGTTCGCGTCGCGACAGCCTCCCCCGGAGCTCAGGCAGCTCGGTGCAGACCGGGCGCCATGCCCCCTCGGGTTCCAGTTTTTCCTCCCCTTGTCGGCTCTTTCATTCATAAACCTGGTGGCTACAGACGCAGCTTGAATATTGACGTCTCTCCCCGACTGCTCCGCCGTTAACCCAATTACAGAATTCATCAAGAACTGTGTTGAATTATCTCCTTCCATACAGTATCAGCATTAGCCTAATTAAAAGCTATAATGTCTGATATAATGATTAAATCGTTAGCTCTGCTGTAGGGAAGCAATATTTTGTTTTCCCTTCAATTAGAAGCTGATTGAGGTTTTCAGAGCAGGTCAGCTGTGAAATTTGAATTATATGTGTGAGTACTGCTCACAGGGTGAGCCGCTACTCGAAGCTCCCAGAGATTCTCCGAACGCTTCCACCCAGAGAGCCAGCAGGCAGGCACGCGCGCGCACTGCTGCGCTCAGGCTGGTGTGCCGACCGCCAGGCTCATCGCTGGGATGGGCGCCTGGCTGCTTTGACTCGTGCCCTTTACTCCTCGGACGCTTAAGGATCAGACTGCCAACCCAGGCTCGTTTTGGGTCAGAGGAAGGGATGCTGCGCTTTTACACTCAGGATGGTTGGAGAAAGGGGCTCTGGGGCTGTTCCTAAAGACTGGGGCATTTGCCAATCATCCTCTTCCTTCTCCCCCACCACCCTCCTCCCTTTACCCGGTCTGGAGTCCCTCCTCCCTCTTTCAGAAACAAACACACGGCGGAATAACAACAACAAAGTTTGTTGTTTCTCTTCGTTTGCGAAGGGTGGGTAAAGTTAGCCAGGACTGGGACTCAGAACACCTGCCCAGAGCGTCTGGGAAATAGGAAAGACATCAGCTTCGGTAGAGTAGCGGCTCAGAGGCGCGCGCGCTTTGGAACGCAGACACCGAAATGCGCACCGCTCAGCACCTCCAGCGTGAGACTGTCAGAGCGGGCGAGAGGCGCCCGGGTGGCCGCGGCGACAACCGGAGGTGGCTCCGCGAGGGCAGCGAGGGTAGAGGCCGCCAGCAGACGGCGATCGCGGCCCGCAGACACAGATGCGCCCTGGGGCCTCTGGGCGTTGGCGCGAGTCCCCTCCACCTCCTGCGGCCCGGCCGGTCCCTGGGAAGGAAGCGCAGCCTTCGCGCGCGCCCCTCCTGCCGCACGGTTCCCAGCCACCCCGCCAGCCCCGCAGCGGCCCCTCCCAGACGCGCTCTCCTCCCTCCTTACCCTGGACCTGCGCCTCCTGTTGGCCGAGGTGACCTCCAAGGCCTCTTCAAATTTACATTACTCTTTTTCTCTGCCTCGGTTTTCCTTGGCCTCCGCTTTCTAAGTATTACTTCTTTCTGGCTCACAGCCCTGCCTAGAAACTGGCAGTTCGTTAGTGATTTGTCCTCTCAGCTTTTTGAGGGGGACATCAGAGCCTGGAAGGCTTTGCCCCTGGGAGCACAAGAAAGGCGCCTCCACGTGGCCTCGGTGCTCAGAGGGCCTCACTAGGAACTCAAGTGTGGGGAGGCCTGGGACGGTGGTCTGAGCATGGCCGCGGTGGACAGGAAGATGCCACCAGAACGGGCTGTCCCAACTCACCATGAAAAAATTCCTACTCTTGTACTGGTCCCAAGAACCCCAGCCTGTCCTTCTCACTCCTTGCTTGGAGCTAGAGTCCATCTCTGAGTACAGAAAGCCTGCGTGTGCATGACTGAACGCAAGCTTTCACAGAAAGATTGCTAAAGTACAAGAGGAACCCACTCTGCTGCCCAGATTTCTCATGAGCGCAACAATGGGTGTAAAGAGACAAAAGCCGAAAGTATTAATTATTCCAACTCTGCAGTTTGAGTTTGTGGAGCTAAAGTCCAGCACTCAACGTATTTAAAATTCAAGGTTCTTGTTATCTGCTTAAATACATCACATGCGCGTATACACCTGCATACTTCATGTGTGCATATTCACATATGCAGATATATGCACACACAATTTCCTCCAGTGATGAGTTGGACTCGGGTCTTCACTGGGGATTATGACCACGGATTGAGTGAAAACAGCATCCTTAGCCACATTTCCAAGTTGATCTTCTCCTTGGCATTTGGAGCAGAAGCACAATGAACTCTCTGAGTTGCCAAAGGAGCAAATTTGGTTAGTCAACAGTGAAACTAATCTTTTGCCTTAGGTTCTGGACTTTTAATGGCATTCCTTGGAAACAGTATATTCAGCTTTCAAATCCTCAAGAATCTGGCTTTGGGGAAGGTATTGGGCTGGAAGGGGGTCCTGCCAACCTGATGGGGAAAGGGAGGTGCAGACAGAGGCATTTATCACATTGACTTTAGACCGTTTCTTGAAGAGTCATTGGTCAGAGGACCGAGAAGAAGGGAGAATGGAAGCTTCCCAAAGCCATCACGGAGAAGCAGGAGTTTTGATGTAGTGTTGCTCCAGCCAGCTTGGAAGATTCTCCCCTCCCCCAACATGGGAGGCTGAGGAGGTCTGGCACACAGTGCCCCTCCACTGCCTAGCTGGCACAGGCTGCCTCTGCCAATCTCCCATCACTTGGCAACAAGTTACACCTGCAGTTCTGATTCCATACTTCTGCAGGTGGGCACCCACAGGGTGTGCACCGCTTGGGTCCGAAACAGTTTGTCATCACTGAAAAGAGCTTATGGCAAGCAAGCGTCCTGAATGACAAGCATTAGTGTGGTCGCAGGCGATGCTACTTTATTTAGATGCTCTGGAAAACAAGGGTTACCTCGTATTTGGAAACAATGTTGAGGGCTGTGGTAGAAAGAAATGAGACCATTTCAAAGTCAGCTATCCAAGTTTCCCCAAAGCATAACGCATTCCTGCAAAGCGCACTGGAGTGCAGGGTGTTTAGAAAATAAATTGCTCCATTGATATGGAAAATAATGTGCCAGGCTTGATTCATACAAAGCATTTTCAGGGGGTCTTTGGCTATTTAGTTAAAAATCTAAATTGAAAAGCACAGGAAAGAAATCTTTCAATTGCTAAGTGGATAATATAGTTTATAATTTGTAAACCATTTCCTTTATTTCAGTCTTGCTGACTTTTCCTAACACACTGGATCTCTCTGCACACCCATCGCCTCCTAAATTATCAAAGGAAAATGGGTCTATAGCATTCTAAAACAATATTCTTGTTCTGTTTTTGTTCATTCACAATGTAACTGATATTTGTAGGTAGTGCATGAAACAAATCAAAAGATTTACCAAACTTGATTGCTGAAATAAGAAAGGTAGTTGGAAACCAAGTTTGCAGCCTAGATGTTTAGCAAAAATAAATATGAAATGATGTTTCCTTTCTAGTGTAATTATATATTATTTTATGTGTTTCCTATTACATGCCGAATGACCTGAAATGAAAGCAGTTTAATCTGCAGCGGGATTAGTTTGCTGCTGCACTGTAGCAACCCAAAATAATAACTAAACAGATAAATAAGTAAAGGTGGTAATTACAACATGGTAGGGGGAAGAAAGCGACAGGGTCAGAAAACCAACAGCCTCAAATTATTTTTAATAGGAGGAAGAAAAGATGTCACATGTTTGATGCCCATCATACCAGGGCATCCTCGATCCTACTGTTATTCTTGATATCGGTGGCATCGTAAGAACCTCTGGATTACAACAGGAGCGGTTTGCAGGCGTTCGCCTAGCTAGGGCCTGCTTTACCCATCACCGACCTCCGAGGCACCGTCATCTCTGGACATATATGGAAACACTCCCTGAGCCCCAAAAGGTTTTCTGGTAGAATTCTTTGGGCCACTTTCCTGCCTTTCTTATGGAAACGTCAGTCTGGGCCCCAAAGAGTTTTGAGATTAGGTTGAAACCGTCTGTACATCCCACAATCACACACACGTTGAGGTTTTAAGGATTCCAAAAGCATCCAGGTGGATGCTTTGATCATCTCAGGACCAGCCTATCTTTTACATAAGTGGGGAAAGGGCATCTGTTGCCTGGTCATGGGGCACCACCTTTAGATTGGTTAAATGGGGATCAGACGCGCCGCGAAGTTCCCGCGGTTTCCACAGTTCTTAGGCACACAGCTTTTGGAAGATTCGCTTCAGAAAAGCATAGCCGAGACCGTCCTTTGCGAGTTGAACAAACTCTTTCCAAGTGTGGAGTAACTAGATTCCACGTATATCTTGCTGGGTTTGACCTGAAAAATACACGGGGAGGAAGCTAAACCGGGAATACTACCAGACCATAACCCTAGCGCCATTAAAAGTCTCCGCCTCCAAAATACAGAAAGTTCAGGGAAACACCAAAAGGATGCTACAAGCCTTGCGCCGCACAAAAGCGCCCCCCACCCTTTGCCCGAATTCTGGACTGCGAAGGTCAGGGATGGAGGTCCTTGTTGAGAGACTTTGGGATGCTTTTCGGTTAATGCCTCTCGTAAGACCTCCCCGGCCTCCTTCCTATCCTGCACTCCGGCTGAGCAGGGAGCCAAGGGCGGCCTCCATCTCCAACTTTCCCCCTTTCCAGCCCGCAGAGAGTTGGCTGGCTGGGGACAGAGGAGGAGCCGAGTCTCCAATGAGCGCATTTAAACAGGGCCCTGGGTAGCATCCACACCTCCCCGCCCCCCTCCCAGCAATTCTTTCTTCCTCGTGGTTTTCAACCCTCCCGTTCTTCATTCAGAGCCCGCGGGCGGGGAGAGGCGAAGGGGCGAGCTCGGGGTTCGTCGCCGCCACCGACGCCGCGCGCGCGCGCGCTCAGGAAGCAGTGTGGCTATGACACCCCCTCCTGGGCCTCCTTCCCCCCCTCCTTCCTGCCATGGTTCCCCCCCTCCTTCCTCTCCTCCTCCTCCTCCTCGCTCCGCCGCCCGCGCCCAGTGGATCTACTCCCTCCCCACGTCACTCGCCAGCGCGCCATGCAAATCACCGCCGCCGCCGGCTCCCATTGGCCGCGGCGCGTTCATTTAATGGCAGCCCGGGCCCGGCGTATGGCTGCTGGGCCCCGCGCGCCGCCGGCCCCGCGTGCGCCTCAGCTCCGAGCGCCGGGTCCCGAGCAGGCAGCGCAGTGCCCGTCCTGGGAACGGAGGCGACCCGGCTCCCGGGCTCTCTGCACGCGCTCGCACTCCTTCCGTGGTCCCTGACCCCCTCCCGGGCCGAACCGCGATCGTCCCCTCCGAGCCCCCCTCCGCTCCCCCCTCGGCGCCGGGCACCCCCACCCCGGGCACCTGGGACCCGCACATGCCCAGCGCACGCGGCGCGCCAACCCTGCTAGAAGTTGGCGGCCCCTGAGTTGGAGGCCGCTGAGGAGCCGGCACCGGAGAAAGAAGCCAGCCTGCGGCTGCCGGTCAAGAGGAGACGGCGAACCCCGCGTCGGGCCCAGAGACCACACTCCGGGCCCCCAAAGTGGAGCCTCAACTTGGCCACGACTGCACCTGTTTGCACAGCTCCACGGAGACCGAGCCGGCGGCGGCGGCGACCACCCCGGCCTTCAACCTCTTTGGCAAGTGATTTGTGCCCGAGGCGGAACTTTGCACCTGCGAGCTGGACCGGCGTTAAGTGCGTGTGTTTTTTGCCCTTTTTTGTTGTGGTTGCCTCCATCCAACCCTCTTCTTCTCCCCGCTAGGCACCCCCACCCCCAGTGTCACCGGGTCGAGCCCCTCTCCGTCCTCCCGCCCCGCCCGGCCGTCTATGCTCCAGGGCCTCTCTCTGCGGTGCCGGTGAACCCGCGAACCGCCCCGATGTACAGTATGATGATGGAGACCGACCTGCACTCGCCCGGCGGCGGCCCGGCGCCCACGAACCTCTCCGGCCCGGCCGGGGCGGGTGGGGGCGGCGGCGGGGGAGGCGGCGGCGGGGGCGGCGGGGGCACCAAGGCCAACCAGGACCGGGTCAAGCGGCCCATGAACGCCTTCATGGTGTGGTCGCGCGGGCAGCGGCGCAAGATGGCCCAGGAGAACCCCAAGATGCACAACTCGGAGATCAGCAAGCGCCTGGGCGCCGAGTGGAAGGTCATGTCCGAGGCCGAGAAGCGGCCGTTCATCGACGAGGCCAAGCGCCTGCGCGCCCTGCACATGAAGGAGCACCCGGATTACAAGTACCGGCCGCGCCGCAAGACCAAGACGCTGCTCAAGAAGGACAAGTACTCGCTGGCCGGCGGGCTGCTGGCGGCGGGCGCGGGCGGCGGCGGCGCGGCCGTGGCCATGGGCGTGGGCGTGGGCGTCGGCGCGGCGGCCGTGGGCCAGCGCCTGGAGAGCCCCGGCGGCGCGGCGGGCGGCGGCTACGCTCACGTCAACGGCTGGGCCAACGGAGCCTACCCCGGTTCGGTGGCGGCGGCGGCCGCCGCCGCGGCCATGATGCAGGAGGCTCAGCTGGCCTACGGGCAACACCCGGGCGCGGGCGGCGCGCACCCGCACGCGCACCCCGCGCACCCGCACCCGCACCACCCGCACGCGCATCCGCACAACCCGCAGCCCATGCACCGCTACGACATGGGCGCGCTGCAGTACAGCCCCATCTCCAACTCGCAGGGCTATATGAGCGCGTCGCCCTCGGGCTACGGAGGCCTCCCGTACGGGGCCGCGGCCGCCGCCGCCGCCGCCGCGGGCGGAGCGCATCAGAACTCGGCCGTGGCCGCGGCGGCGGCGGCGGCGGCCGCGTCGTCGGGCGCCCTGGGCGCGCTCGGCTCGCTGGTCAAGTCGGAGCCCAGCGGCAGCCCTCCCGCCCCCGCGCACTCGCGGGCGCCGTGCCCCGGGGACCTGCGCGAGATGATCAGCATGTACTTGCCGGCCGGCGAGGGCGGAGACCCGGCGGCGGCTGCGGCGGCCGCGGCCCAGAGTCGACTGCACTCGCTGCCGCAGCACTACCAGGGCGCGGGCGCGGGCGTCAACGGCACGGTACCCCTGACGCACATCTAGCGCCGCGGGGACCCGGGCGCGCCGCGACCCTCTCCACGGCCGGCCACCCGGCAATCCAGGCGGCAGCCTCTGCCCAGCGCGGCCTGGCTTTGGTACGGACACTTCCACTCGCTTGTAAAAAACAAAAAAATCAAAACAAAACAGGACAAAAAGCAGACCGTGGAGACGGAGCCGCCGGGTGACTTCTGTTCCGCCTGCCCTTCCCGGGACTCCCTTCCCGAGGCGCACACTCCAGGCTCGCGTCTTAAGACTGAACTTCGGTGGTGTTTTCTTTTGAGACCTTTTGTACAGTATTTATCGTCCACGGAGGAGGCCGAAAGCGTTTTCTCTGCTGAGGGGGACAAAGACGGAACCCAGCGAGGCGATGCCGACTTTTTTGTATCCCAGCGGCGTCCTAACTCTCCTCGTGGCATCGCTCCCCGCCGGCTTGTCTGCCCCCCCGAGGCCAAGCGACCGACCGCGAGCTGTTCTCACTGGTTAAAAATGTAGTAAGACACATCCAAACATTTACAAGTTTTTGTAGTTATTACCGCTCCTTTGGGTTGGTTTGTTAATTTATACAAAGA
This sequence comes from Jaculus jaculus, assembly GCF_020740685.1. NCBI lineage: Eukaryota > Metazoa > Chordata > Mammalia > Rodentia > Dipodidae > Jaculus > Jaculus jaculus. The sequence goes on along the minus strand of NC_059104.1, from coordinate 1,957,265 downwards.
GATTCTCCCCTCCCTCTTCCCCTCAGACGGTGGAGTTGTATTCTGGGTTTTGTAAAGCTTTCTGTACCTGAGTATCTCCATTTTTTTGGTTTTGTATCATTTCTTGTAAATGCATTGTGAAATTTTTATTTGGGGCGTTGCGGTGCGGGGAAGGGGAGTCAGATTGTGTACATAGTTTCTTCCTTACATGCTTTTCATCTAAAATGGAAAAAAAATCCCCCTAAAGTTGCATCATTTTGAATCAACACATTAAGAGAAAAAAAGTCCGTTTTCCCTATGAAATTGAAACGTGCTAATTTTATATGCATGCCTTATGAGTTCAAAATACAATTAGTAATCTCTTGGAGAAGAAATTATCAGTCGGATGCAAGAGGAAGGGAACCCCAGGGAGCGCGCGGTACGGTTTTTGCGAGGTTTACTCAGTGGGAGGGAAGAAAGTTAAAATTCATGGATTGTTCTGTAGAGTTGAAGTGTTAATACAGAAAGAGAACTAGTTACAAAGGCATTTTCTCCTGGTCTGGCTTTGTAACTGCGCTGCCACTGGCGGGCTTTGCCTGTGGCTGTGCCCTCCACCTGCTGGAGCCGGCCTGGTCCTCGTCTGATGGAGGAAGCCTAGTGCCACGGAAAGACCAGGCCAGGGATGGGGGACAAAGGCCACCGCAGAGACAGGGTGCCTCGGATTCCCAGCAAATTAGAATTGCACGTGGAATTTATCTGAATTTGGTTTAGGGAAGCAATCACTGGACCAAAATGTACCGCTGCTGAGTCCTATGCTCCTATCCCAGCCACAGCCTCTTCCCCATTGAGTCCAGCCCAGCCCCTCCCTCCAGTCTTCCCTGGGAAAGTGCAAAATAAATTTGCCGGTTTACACACACACACACACACACACACACACGCACGCACTATTATCCACTCCTCCCCCGCGTGAACTGGGATGAAGTTGCTAGCGGATGTAAACGCAAAATGCCATGTTTATTATTCCTGACAAGATCTCGAGGTTGTTTGATGCTTTAAATTTTTTAATTATATTTTTTCTAGGTGTTTATTGGTACATTGCAGTTTTTTCCTGAAATTTAAAGTTTTCTGTAAAACTTTGTCTTCAAATAATCTGACAGCATTAAATATTGCATTTAAAAGTTATACTGTAGCAAATATGTTTTGAAATTAATCATGAAATTAAGATGAAATTCTATTTTTTGAAGGAAAAGCCATTTAAATCCAAATGGTAAATATGCTTAACTTCAGCAGCCTTAAGCATCTCCCTCTCATATTTTTTCCCCTCAGAATCTTTTCTTATGATGAGTATGGACTACCCATTTAGAGCGGGCCTGTTCTGTCAATTTACCGAGAACCGATTTCTGCTTGGTGGGACGATAGCGTCCAGAATAATGCTAATCTGACAATTGACAAGTGTGATTTTTTAAAAAAAGTTATTTTGATAATTTTGCTTAAATTCCTCGTTCCTTAAAACTATTGCAAAAAAGAAGAATCAAGGGAAATGTCCACCTCTTTCTAATAAGGTAATAAAAGCTCCCCCCTTCCCTTTACTTCATTTATTTTTTCTTCTAGGGATTTGATCTTTTGTAAACAGTTGTTTCTAGAAGTGTTTTCACATAGATGACCCAGGGGATCAGTGTGGAGAGACAGTGTGGGAAGAATTATCACACGCAATCCTGTGGGAGGTGCTTTGGAAAATTCTATACAGTGCTTTTTCTTCCTGCAGCCCGGGCCTCACTTGCCCCAGCAATGCGCAGACCCGAAGGCTCTTGGGAAGACCTTTGCAGGGAGATTTCATCCCCCTGTATTCGCGTCTGTGGGAGACACCCAAGAGTCATGTTCACCTCTGTCGTGCCTGGGCTTCTGTGTTTATCTGTGGCCTTGATCACACATATTAGCAACATGGGCACTTTAAATACAGCCGGCTACAAAAAGTTAATCCCTGCAGGAACTGGCGAGGAGGCGGGTTGTTTTCGGGAGCAGAGACTTAAGAGTTTGGCATTTCCATCCTCATTCCACTGGAATACTCAGTGCCAGGCCTCCAAGCCACCTTTTGGTCCTGTTGATTAGAATCTGAGAAAGAAAGACGAAGATAAATTCTTTAATGACTTAATTTAAAAACAACAGGGGAGAGGATTTGTAGTGTGGTCTCAGGATTGAAGCCCCATCCCAGGCAGTTTGCCTCCAGTTCAAGTTATTGGAGGGAATCTCCCAGGAGGCCTTAGACATCTCACTCAACTCGGAATCCCATTCCTGCACAAGTGTTTCAAAGTGAAATACTATACAATCCTCATTATGTTGACAGTTCATTTCCAAAGCACAGAATGGTATCCTTATGAATTAGTGCCAATCTGTTTAAAAACCTGTGGCACGAGTTCCTGGAAAAACTTAACTTCCTGGGGGTCCCCTAACTTTTACCTGCAAGGTCACTGTGTAGGACCCCCTCTGAACTGTTAGGCCAGGTGGTTACTGAGTTAGTCTCTCTTCCCAACTCTCTTCTTTTTTCTCTCTCCCTCTCTTTCTCTCTCCTCCCTCTTTCGCTCTTTCTTTTAGACCTTGTTTTGGCCTTTCCCGCCCCCCCCCCCACATCTCATTGGCCCCTTTTGTTATTGTTTTTGTTAAGACACCCGCCTTCAAACCCACCACTAGTCAGATGAAACGAATTAATTTTTTAAAAAGAGTTGCGAGTGCAACGTGCCTGATCTGCAGATGTGCCGGCACTGTGACTGATAGGTCTATTAAAATCAGGCGTGTGGGAGAAAAACGCTCATATTCACACATTTCATATTCCCGACAAAGACTGGGTACCACCGCTCTGTCTGCGGAAAATTCCAGTTAATTTGAGCCGCACGCTCCAAGTCGCTTGTCTTGAGAGCATCGGGAAATGTGCTCCGCCCGGTTGGGGTTCCAATACCCCAAACCCAGGGCCTTCATCCCGCTTCTGCCACGGGGTCCGCGGGGCTCCAGGATCCTAATCATAGGTTATATTCCCGGGGAGCTTCAGGCGAAAAGCGCACTTGGCGTGACTATTTGGCAGGCTTGAAAGGCTGGGGCAGATGGGGAAGGTACGGAGAGCGGGGCCCCGGGGCGACAGCGCCCCAGTTCCCTGGGCAGCCTTGCCGCGCGCACAGCCGGCTCTGCCTGGGGACCCAGTCCCACGCAGAGGTCAGCGAGGCGCTGACGCCCAGCACCCCTCCCTCCAGCCGCTTGGGCCCTCGCCTCCTTCTCATCCTCCTCCTGCCCCGGCCAGGTCGTGCCCTCCCGCCGCGCCCCAGAGACCCCGCTCCGTCCGCCCCCGCAGCGTGCGAAGCCGTGCGCGGGTGGCGGCACCCTGCGCCCCAGGTCCGGGGGGGTCTCAGGCCTGGGCCCTTGCTCTGCTCTCCTCCAACTTAGCCTCGCGCTCACTCGTGACCCCGCGCGGGTCCCTCCTCCCCACCGCCCCCTGAGTCCACTCCTGTCCCCGCCGCCCCACTCTCCCCTCGCCCCTTTGACTCCGGCGCCCCAGCACTCCCTCGGCGCCCCGCCGGGCCCCCTTTGTTTCTGCGCCCGCCTCTGCTCTCCGCCTCCGGGCCTGGCTCTGCTCCCCTCGCGGTCGACGCAGCCGGGCCCGCCCCGTCGGAAGCACAAGTCCGGCTCTCTCGGGCGCCCTGTAGCGCTGCGTCCCCCGCTGGAGTGACCGGTGCAGTGCTGGCGCCCACCTCTCTGGAATCCACGCAGGCCTGGAGGGGATTAAGATGACGAGCGTGACGGGCGAGGACAGGGTTTTTGTATTTAAGGACCGCAGAAAGTCCTGACCCGGGGTCCACCAAAGCCAAACCCTTTTACCATCGGCCTGGTGCAACAAGCAGGTCCTAGGCGGGACCGCAACAAGTGGGCGCAGAGAGGGGGAGGGAAGGCAGGGTGGCCCAGAGGGGTCTGCGGAGACCTGGAAGAGGCGGAGCAAACCGAACTGCACCGCCAGGCCCAGGGCTGCCTGGGCGGGCAGAATTGCGATGGCCTGGGGCTGGGCAGTGACTAGGCGTCATCACAGGCCCGGTCCTGTCCTGGGGACATGTTTGCACTTCTCAAGCCTTGGTCGTCCTGGGTGTGGATTTAGTGAGAATATGCAGAGGCCTCGGTCCAAGAGGCTGCGTTTTAGAAACGCAATTCCTTAAGCAGCAAAAAATAAAATAAAATCAGAGATTGGTCTCCAGCTTCTCGTAAACACTTCACAACCCTTCATCTACTTGGGTTGCTGAAGGAAGCACTGTTCCCGACCCGGGAAGAATGATGCCCCAACGTGAGTGAAATCCACGGGCAGAATCCACAGCCCCTTCCTGTGGGTGGAGACCTGGAGTGTGAGGAGAAGGGTGGCAGGGAAGTCAGGGGACCAGGAAAGGAAGCGGAGATTCGCCTTCCTTAGGAACAGGTTGGGAAATTAGGCTGAGACACCACCACTCAGAATTTTGGCAAATATGGGGTGGGGGAGGGAGTATGATAACCCAAGGATGTAAGTCCAAAGGCAAAGATGGTCTATTTTGATAGTAAAAATAAGAAGCCCAGGGTTGCCTTATTTTCCCCAAAACTCTCACCTACAAAGAGGAAAACATCACCAACAACCGAAAAGGACAGAGCCGTTCTGTTTCTAATGACATAACTCCCTGAAACTGACATTCTCAGTTCACCCTGGGTGGACTCAGGACACTGAGCTAGAAAGTAGACTCTGAGTTCAAAATCGGGGGCCAGAATGCTTGCCCGGATCCCGCTGCTCAGTAACCTACAGGGGACATTTGTCTATGGCAAGAATGCTGTACTGGAGTCTTTCCGAATGCCCTGCAGGCAGCATGCAAGGGTTTCATCAATCGCCCTTGGCCACTTCGGAACAGCCTTAAAGATGCAGCTTGTGAAGGAAGAGCAGCGGGTCATCACATGCAAAGCCTCGAAATCATCAGCCAGTCAAATCAGTGGGGGAAAAAATCAGCTTTTGTTAGATTTTGCAGTTTCAGGAATTAGGCATTCACTGCAGAGCTGCAAGCTTTAAGAAATTGCAATGTCAGGCGTGTTCCCAGTGGGGAAATATTGTGAGCGTGGAGGAACGTGAGATTGGGCCTGACAATGGGGAAACTGACAAGAGCCATCACCCAGACATTGTTTTCTCTCCCAGCACCCCGGAAATGCTAACAAGAGAGAATCCTTGGAGGTGGCACTCTGAGTCAGGCAGGCCTACACACTGCTTGGAAGGAGAGGCATACACAGTGAGGCCTGACCCCAATTTCACAGGAGTTGGGTAGGAATTCACAAGCAGATATGCCCTGTAAGTATTTTTTTTAACCTACACTAGATAGTAGTGGTATCAGGATATAGCTGGAAAAAAAAAATCCAAAGCGCTGGCCAATGCTTTGCTTCTCAGTGGCAGAGTCTAGAGGGCTCCCAGATGAGCATGTTTGGCTGAAAGGAGACTGGCAACCTCAGACTTTAGTAATCCAGACCCCAGGGGGAGCTTTCAGTAGGAAGAAGAGCCCCAACTTCTGTCAGAGTGGAGGAGCTGGAGACCCGTCCTTTGTTTACAGATTGAGCTGAATAGAGAAGGTTGACAGGGACAAGGGACCGCCTGCTCTGTCACCTTGTCAGCAAGGGCTTCCCCTCACCTGTGCATGGTATCCCAGATACTAACAGCAATGACAAAAGCAGTGCCATCATATGTGCCCCACAAGGTCTCAGAGTCAGCAAACAGGCCTCTGTGACTGGTCACATGAAGTGGGAGTGTGTGTCCTGGCAGTCAGAGTGAAGTGGGACCTGGGACTTCAGGTGACAGGTGTGCCCTAGGAGGGAAATGAAGGTCCCTTCAGAATCACAAACAGGGCACGTGGAGGGGGGGGGAGCTTCTCTTCAGAATCATGGAATGTCACACTCACTGTTCAGCAGGTCACATGTCCAGCTTTTTCTGTGATCTCACGTTATAGCCAGCTTGTTAGCAGGTGCCCAGAAACTCTAAGCTCAGCTGGACAGGGCTCACTGTTTCCTGGAGGACACCCACGATCATAAGGCAGGGAGATGTGGAGGGCCGCAATTGTGTGACAGGACCGCACGCCAGTGAATAGGATCCTCTGGTCTGGCCTAGATGAGGAGTGGGGATCAGGGAAGGCCACAGAGATCAGGGGAAGTCACTGGGACCTGCGCCCACCCTGTGTACCTGTGAACCGTCCCTGGGAGGACTTCCTGCGGGGAAGCCGGATGTCAGGCTGTGACAGGCAGTGTGGTGAGGTGAGTCTGAGTGGAGCTCAGCTCTGTTTGGGGGACTGGTTGCTCCAGGCTCTGCTCATGGTCCCAGACTCAGACCCGGACATGTGCCAGGGCAGTCGTCTCTCAGCCCCAGGGTGACACACATCACTGGGTGGGTGGTGTCAAAAATCCTGTCCCCCACTCAGGGCATGACAGGCTAGTCCCAGTTTCTGCAAAGAGCTTCCGTGACTCAGGCGCACTCAAGGAGATGTTGAGACAGACCCTGGAGGATACTTGGCAAACCTGTGTTTGGAGATGGAACTGAGTATGTTTATGGTAAGTAGCTACTAAGGCTGTGTCAAGATCATTAAAATCTGAGTAGCAATTTATTATTTATAAAGTGCTCTCATTTAATTGTTCAATTTAGGTGATTTTTGAAAAAAAATAAATTAGTGAGAGAAGAAAGAATTTTTGAGCTGGATTATTAGAATCTTGTGACTAGAAAGCAGTGACTGAGACACTGGTTTTGTTTCTTGTTCCCGACCAGTTGTCTCAGCCCCTACAAATGTGTCTCCTCTCTCCTGAAGGGCGGTACGTGGAGCACATGTGTGCCTGCTTTCAGAAATGGGTGAGTGGAAGGCCTACCTAGGCCACATACTGACTTACCAATGCCTCACTTTACCAAGTGGGTCTGTACCACCCTAGTGACCACAGTGTACCACAAAACATCTGTGCCAGCCAAATGGGAGAAAGACCATTTCTTAGTGCACGGAAATGGCCACACGGCTCTCCTCAAATAGATGCAAACTATAGCAATGGGATGCTGGTGTTGCCGCCTGTGAAACGGATGGCTCATGAAAGTGGGGCAGAGGAGGAGCTGTGCCCACGGGGCTGCACGTGGAGCTGGCGTGTCTCGGTGGGGTGTGACAGTGATGCTCACCTGTGAGCACTGCAGAGGTGGGCTTCTCTGTGTTGGGACAGCCACCGACCATCTGTGGCCGAGGAAGGACGTGGTCTCTGATTGGCAAATAGGAAGATAAGTTTGAAACCAGAAGGGACAAAAGGGAAGTCTTTCATTTTAGAATTTGAAATTCCTACTTAAAATAATGATAATAAATTAGTGTAGTCTTCCAGACTAAAGATATGAATGGAAATGCAGTCGTAATTTCAAAATGCTGTAAAATTTGGATAAAGACGCCATGACCCACTTGCTAAGGGAAATAACATAGTAATTATAATTATATATTAATAATAATTATAATAAGGGAAGTTAAAAAGTCAATAAGTTATTATTCTAAAGGGACCACATTTCCTGTAGTATCTACTTGCAGACAATAAAACTGTATTTAAAGTAACATTTCAAGGATAATTATTCAATTTCATTAAGACATGCTATAAACAAAAACAAGTAACTTAAAAACCAAAGCCAGTCTATATGCTATAAGTTCAATATCAATTTCAAAAACATAAATTTTAAGTAAATTTGAGAATGGAACATTTACAATAACATTTCCAGATAAATTCTTTCTTTGGGGTTTTTGTTTTAATTAGCCAAAAAGACTCACCTTCCCACACGTGATTTGCCTGTTCCTGCCGTTGACATGAGGTCCTGCACCTTGTGAGGCTCCTCCTCAATGGGCAGCAGGAAGACATATGCAGAGATCACATGGGGACAGAGCAACCAACACCATCTGGCACCCGGGAGGACTCAACTTGATTTGAGATGTCAAAGAACTGTAACTTAGAGCAGCACTCGGGTTCTGGGCACCTCACAGAGGGACATTATCTACCATTCATCTGAATTCAGCAGGACAGTGAGAAAGGCTGGCCTGCTATAATCCAAGGAGCCTTTGCTAGATATGGGATCATGGGGCAAGGCACTTGCTGTGTTGGCCTGCAACTATGGGGTTGAACTGACAGCTGGACTCTTGCTGGGCAGGAAGGGCCTTATTCCTCAAATGCAGAACTGGGAATGGGCTTGGAGGTCGTAGGCTATACACCATGCTGTGTACACGCCAGATGACTGACCACCGGCCCCAGTTGCCCGGGGCTGACTCTTCACCTTAGAACCCCCACATGATTTCGGCATACATAGGCTGTGCTTGGGCACGTGTGAGTACAGGAATGTGGTCTGTGTGGCCTCAGGTGATAGCACAATTTGTTATGTTGGGATTTCCTTAGGGCCACAGGGTGGAGTCCCCACTTGTGCAAAGAGATGCTTCAGGCTCCTGGAAAAGAGAGGCAGTGCACAAAAAAGGCTGTGATCACCCGTCTGAGACCAGGACACGGAGAGCCACTATGCACCACACAGTGAGGCCCCACACTGCTGGCTCTGTCCACCACCTCAGCTCAGGGACCCAGGAGGGTTGTTGGAGTGGAAGTGAATCTTGAGACATTGACCTCCATGTAGACATAGGTTATCCACTAGTCCCAGCCAGGCTTGTGACCAGATGCCAAGCTCATTCCACACTGTGAACTGGACAACATGACTTGTTTGTGGCTTTGAAGGATCTGAGTACAGAACCAGGTGCTCACTGTCCATTGTCAGATGACCGGGGTCACACTAGGCAAAAGCAGCAACTGACACACCCCTGAGATGTGCAAACTCACCTGTCCCCTACTCCTGTGGTTCCCACACCACCAGCCAATGGACCCCAGGGCCCTACAGTGAACTCTGAAAAGCCATGCAAGGCATTTTTGAATTCCAAGAGAAACCTGGCAATCCCACGCCCTTCTCAGAGGTCATGTGAAGCATTGCTCAAAGCAGTTCTCAGTGCCAACATGACTATGTGGCTGGAGCCATGGGGGTGGCGGCCCTGCTTTAGGAATCTAGGTTTGTGGCAGATAGTTGATATGTCAATCCCTATGGGAAGGTGGAGCACACCGGGGTACCAGGTGTCATACCCAGCCTGGCAGAGCTTAGTGAGTTCTCACTAGGACATCATAGAGGATATTTGTTTTGTTTTTGTTTTTTGGGTAGGGTCTCACTCTAGTCCAGGCTGACCTGGAATTCACTCTGTAGTCTCAGGGTAGCCTCGAACTCATGGCGATCCTCCTACCTCTGCCTTCCAAGTGCTCGGATTAAAGGCATGTGCCACCACACCTGGCTCAGAGGATTTTTTTTTTAAGAGTGAAGTAAAAAACATTTTTTTTTCTAGTCTATTGTGTTACTTTAAAAAATGATTGCAAGTAATCCGGACAGAAATATATATTAAATTGTTTGGACTTAATCACTAAACAAGCAGAACTGTCTGGCCTCTCTTTCAGCCTAAGACACTGAAAAAAACAGTGACAGAGGACAGTGTAAAAACTTACACTATTCACAATGACACTGAAGTCTCAGTTTGTAGATTCATTGAAAATGATGTGTTCTTGCTTATGTCTCCGTGCAACTGATCACTTAATTTAAGCTGTGGTTTTAAGTACAATTTTATTTTTCTGAAAATAATTGCTAGAGGTGATGAATTCATTCTGGAATAATAAAGCATTGGTTTAATTAGTTTTAAGAAATTTTATATAATTTTCCTTTACCAAGTGGGATAATTTAGTTTATTATCCAAATTTCATAGTCAGTGTTTTGAAATTGAGACATTTCTAATAGTATTCTCAATTTAAAGACTGAAATAAATGATTTATTTATTTTTTTAAAAAAATGAGCAAGAAAGTTTTTACCTTAGTCATTAGCATAATGTAATTTAAATCAGAGATGGAACACAAATGTGTAAGTCCCTGGCTTGGAGATGATCTCCTCACCAGGGCTAGGTCTCCGGTCTCCATGTCCTGAGAGAGGCCTGTCTGCTCAGCAGTGGGGCTCACTGCTTAGCGCTGCTCAGCTTCTCTTGCCCATTTTACCCCATGAGTTCGAATACCAACAGCTTCTCCCTGTGTGTTCTTTCTTTTCCTGCATGCAGTATTTTTGCTGCTGCGTCGCTAGCTGTGACAGTCTATAGTTGGGGACATGTGGGCAGTGTGCACAGAGCTTGTGTAAGCCTCACGATGGCAGTGACAGTGTTAACTCCATGTGACTGTCAAGTCAGTGTGAAGATGTCCATTCAAAGCACGGGGCTGGGGTCTGGAGACTGCCACTACCTAGCATGTACAAGGCCCTGGGTTCCATTCCCAACAGTGCAAAGAAATATATATAGTTAGTTGAGAGATGAAAGACAGCTAGATGATAGATAGATAGATAGATAGATAGATAGATAGATAGATGATAGATAATAGATATGTAGATAAATGGATGATAGATAGATAGATAGCCCAGCACAGTTATTGCTCTTGCCCTAAAGCCCTAACTCATAATCAGTACTTTTTCTTCAAATAACCCATCTTCTATATTCAGCAAATATATACAAATATGAAAAACTGCTTTCTTTGCTCCCTCTACACCTCATATTAAAGTCCTTTTTTCCAAAGATTTTTGTTATTGTGAATTTTATTTTTTTCTCCTTTTGTTTTGTGGAGTCAAGTGGAGACGGTTTGAACAAGAACATGAAAACTGTTGACAGTCTGACCAGCATCTGATGGACATTACTTTGAGTAAAAAATAACAGACATTAGCCTTCATTATCTGTTTTCCCTGCCTAGCAATAATGCACACTCCCCATAAATCTCACGACCAAACTCCCATCTTACCTTGAGCTGTTGATGTCTAAGCCCTCTCTTATGCTCTAATTGCACTTGAACTAGAAGAGATTACATACTTGGAGGCATCTCTCACAAGGACTGGACCGTAAGAACAAACAGGGAATGTAATTCAGGTCAAGAAACACATGAGACATTAAAGAAATAATCAGAAACAAGAGGTTCCCAAGAAGCCAGAGAGAATCGAAGGCAGAGAGGCCAGAAATAAAGGCCAGTGCAAAGACCAGATGGAACACAACCAAGATAAGGTTTTTTTTTTTTAAAAAAATATATAGTTATTTTATTTTTATTTATTTATTTGAAAGAGAGAGAGAGAGAAAGAGAATGTGAGAGCCAGGACCTGCAGCCACTGCAAACGAACTCCAGAAACATGCACCACCTTGTACATCTGGCTTACATGGGTCCTGGGGGAATTGAATCTGAGTCTTTTGGCTTTGCAAGCATGTGCCTTAACTGCTAAGCCATCTCTCCAGCCCTAAGATAAGGCTTTAACAAGGCCAGCCACCTCAGACAGCCTCCAAGAGGGCCAGAGGCACGGGGACCCCGGAAAGCAGAGGTCAAGGGTCCAGAGCAGATGTGGCCGTGTCAGCATGCTTTCCGAGAATTGTTTTAAGTTAGGGGACTTTTTAAGCTGGCTGCATAGCCAAATGCCCTGCTAGCTTGGTTTCTAGGGCTCCTGTAACAAAGCCCCCCACACTGGGTGCCCTGAAGAACAGAAACCCATTCTTCCATCATTCTGAGGAGAAGTCCAACTTCAAAATGCAGGCAGGGTGAGTCCTCCCGGGTGGGAGGACTTGCTGTGCTCCCTCCCCGCCTGTCTTGCAGAAGCAGCCCTGGCTGCAGCCTCCATCTTCACACGGCAAAGCTTCCCGTGGGCCTCCCGTCTCCAGACTCCCCTTTCTTGGTCCCTTGAAGCTGTTTTCCTTTGAGTCCCCTGTCCACTTGCAAATACGTTGTGTCCAGCCAAAGTCCTGGACCCTCTTTCTGAGAAGCACATTCACAAAGGAGAACTCTCTCTCCTTGTAAGGCCCCGCTTCCCACCAGGAGTGAGGGACTCGGCCTTCGAGGGCTCTCAGACAGTTCAGTGTCCCTCGGGCTTCTGTGTATGCCAGGCTTCACTGCAACTGGGCAACTGGTGGCTGCCCTCCAGCTGACCTGAGCCACTCAGTTAGTCAGCTGTACTGGTATGGTGGGGGCAGCGGGCAGGAGGCCAGAGAGGAGGAGCTGTCACCTGCTAGGGCAGCATTAGTGGGCATACACAAATTTCGTACCAACAACAGTCACAGGGAAGGAAACCAAGCAACCCTTGCTTGCAGATTTTACTTCATTCTTCTATTTATTTATTTTTTAAAATGTATGTATTTATTTATGAGAGAGAGAGAGAGAGAATGCATACACTAGGGCCTCTACCCACTGCAAATGAACACTAGATGTCTGCACCACCTTGTGCATCTGGTGTACATGGGACCTGGATAATCGAACCGGGATCCTTAGGCTTCGCAGGCAAGCGCCTTAACCACTTAGCCATCTTTCCAACCCTATTTATCTTTTTTATTGTATTTATTTGGTTTTCCTAGGTAGGGTTTTGCTCTAGCCCAGGCTGACCTAGAATTTACTATGTAGTCTCAGGGTGGCCTTGAATTTATGGCAATCCTCCTACCTCTACTTTCCAAGTGCTGGGATTAAAGGCATGTGCCACCATGTCTGGCTCCTTTTACTTATTTTTTTATAATGTTTTTTGTTTCATTTTTATTTATTTATTTATTTGAGAGCGACAGACAGAGAAAGAGGAAGATAGATAGAGAATGGGCATGCTAGGGCCTCCAGCCACTGCCAATGAACTCCAGATGCATGTTTTGTGCATCTGGCCTATGTGGAACCTGGGGAATCGAGCCTCAAACCGGGATCCTAAGGCTTCACAGGCAAGTGCTTAACTGCTAAGCCATCTCTCCAGCCTCTTTTACTTATTTTTAATCCAATTTATTCTGTGAAATTACATGTGCCATGGAAAACCGTCTTCATTCCTGTGGAAGGGTACATTGCACCAGGTAGTCCTCATCCCAGTTCACAAGCAATCTCTATGACCCTCCCTCACCTCTGAGAAGTCAGTGCTGGGGTTTGAACCCTGCACTGTCAGCATGCTAAGGGTGTGCATTCCCTCTGAGCTGTACCTAGCCCTTCACCCACTACCCCCACCCTGTTTTAATACATAAAGGAACTAGGAGAAGTTAAATCACCTACCTAGGGGCATGTTATTCAGCAGTAGAAAATTCTACATTAAAATCTGGACTGACAGGTTCTCTGTGCGTGTCTGTGTTTGCACGTGTATATGTTTGCACACAGTTGTGCGTGTGCTAGCACATGTGGGGGGAGTGTGTATACACGAGTGTTGAAGCCAGAGGGGTAACCGTGGGTATTGTTTCTCAGACACCTCTTATGCAGTAGGGTCTTTCATTAGCCTAGGGTTCACCAAGAGAGCTAGACTGGCTGGCCAATGAACCCAGGTATCCATCTGTCTCCATCTCTCCAGTGCTGGGATTACAAGCATGTGCCACCAAGCCCAGCTTTTTGTACGTGGGCTCCAGGGATCAAACTCAAGTCCTTATGTGTACAAGGCAAGCACTTTACTGGCTGAGCTATCTCCCCAGGACATAGAGCTGGAGATCCTGGTATGCATAATTAATATAATACACAGGAACTTAAACAGCAACAGCATTGTAGGATTTGTAAGACACACAACAGCCCATGTTTCACACACACACCCAACCTCAGACCATTTCCCAGCAGCAACTTCTTAGCATTGTTTGGTTGTTTCTTAGCATTTCTGGGCTGTTTTTCCCACATCTTTATCTCCATATTTCTGCATTGCACATTTACATTGCTCATCTTTTGATTTCTGACTTGAGACATGACCCATCCAGACTGCATGGCGACTGCAATACTTCCACGTCCCTTTCTATCCTTCCCCAGCAGGTGCACCTACAAGGTTTTGTTCATTTCCATTGACACTCAGCATTTACTTTGAATGCAGCACTGTCCAGGGCTGAACACCATTGCACACTACAATCATATTTCATATCAGCTTTTAAGACTGGTTTCCTAACATCACTAATGGTCTTGTTTCATGAGAGTTGTTCATCTGCTTAATAGTCCATATCTGTATCACAAATTATTTCCAACTCTGCTTAAGTGTTAGTAAAACCATGAACAATGTTGACTGCAAGGTTTAGCACATCAAGGATGCATGCCATCAGTTTGGCTTCTTGGTGCCATCCCCACAGAACCATCTGGTTCACTTGCTCCAACCTGAGTGGGCTGCTCTTTAGTGTGCAGCATAGCCATGATCTTCACACTTCATTTAATGCCTCATCCACATGGATCCCCCATTTCTGGAGCCCCTTTCCCCCCATGCAGCCCTTTGACACATGTCTCATATATCCCAGGCCAATCTTAACTTGGCTATGTAGTTGAGAATAATCTTGAGCTTCTGATTCTCCTGCCTCCGCCTCCCAAGTACTGAGATCACAGATATGAACCACTATGACTAGTACATGCCATTCTGGGAATTGAACCCATAGCTTTATGCATGCTAGACAAGTACTCTACCAACTGAGTTATACCTCCAGCCCCACTGGACCCTGTCTTTTCTGCTCGGTTGCCTTCTGCCTTGGTTTTTGTAGGTTCTGTCTTCTACTGCTACACAAGAGTGGTAGTTTAATTAGGTATAGAATTCTAGGTGAAAAGTATTCCCTTGGAATTCTGTCTTCTAACTTACTGTGTTGCTTGAGATCATTCCATAGTATTTTTTACAGATTACTGATGCATACTTGATAGGTAGTAAACTGTGCTTAATAAAATATATATTTGATACAGTCTGGCAAATTAAGTTATACAACAAGTGCATTGATTGCCCTCAAGTTTCTTTCTTTTCTTGGCAACCCTTCTATGCTACTACCACAGGAAACCACTAACCTGCCTTCTATCACTGAAGAATGTCCTGCCATTTCTTGAAGTTTTATGTAAATGGAACTGCATGAACTCTTTTATCTGGCTTCTTTAGCTTATAATAATGATCTTGAGATTTGTCCATGCTATCACATGTGTCAACAGATAATTGATTTTATTTTTTGTTGCATAGTATTCCACTGTGTAGATCCACCACAATATGCTTATTCACCCACTGGTAGACATGTTGATTTCAGTTTTAGGTCATAAATGTGGGTACAATCCCATGTGTAGATATAGGCTCTCATTTATCTTGAGTAAGCCCCTAGGAGGGAAATTACATATCATAGAATACATCTGTTAAGCTTAAGAAATTGAAAACTTTTTCAGTGTTTGTACTAGTTTATGTCACATTATGCACATTAAGCTGCATTACATAGCAGAGTCTGAGAGCTCCATTAACCCACTTCTGTGTCTACACTTGCTTCTTCGTGTTAGCCACACAACTTGAGCATCTAGTCTTATCCTACTGTTGCTTTAATTGGCCTCTTCCTAATTAATGCTCATGTTGACCAGATTTTCACACACTTATTAGATACCTATATATCTTCTGTATTCAAATGCTTTACTTATATTTGTGGTAAGTTTTGTATTGTGAAGTTTTGAGAGTTCTATTTTGTTTGTTGTGTTTTGAGACAGGATGTCAGGTAGCCCAGACTAGGTTTGAACTTTCTTATAAGCCCTGGATAATCTTAAACATCTGATCCTCCTGCCTCTACCTCCCAAGTGCGGAGGTCATAGCCATACATAACACACCTGGCTACACAGTTCTTAATATCTCCTGGACACATAGCACTTATCTCTTTGGCAATTTTTTTTCTCACTCTGGCTTGACACAGACCTGTGACTTTTGCAGAAGAGGAAGCATGTTAAGTTCTGATGAAGACTGATTTACAGATTTCCTTTTATACTTCAAACTTTCTGTATTATAATTAAGAAATCGTTGCTAAACTCCAAGTCTCAAAAACAAATAGTATATATACTCCAGCATTGTTTTTCAATAGTGTCTTGGTTCTCCTACATCTAGTGAATTTCCATATAGGTTTTTAAAAATAAGCTTACTGCCAGGTGTAGTGGTGCATGCTTTTAACCTCAGCACTCAGGAGGCAGAGGTAGAAGGGTCGCCATGAATTTGAGGCCACCCTGAGACTACATAGTGAATTCCAGGTCGGCCTGGGATAGAACAAGACCCTACCTTGAAAAACTAAAGTAAATAAATAATAAAAATAAGCTTACCACATTTTATCCTCCCCTCAAATAAATAAATAAGTGATGGATAAATAAATAAATCACTAGCTTCATGAATGGTGGCACACTCCTATATTTCCAGCTACTTAGAGGGATGAGGCAGGAGGATTGGTAAAAGATGGAAAAATTTAAAATACATTTTTATTTACTTATTTGAAATTGAGATTGAGAGCTAGAGAATTGAAAGAGAGAATGGTCACATCAAGGCCTCTTACTACTGCAAACAAACTCCAGGTACATGTGCCATGTTGTACATCTGTCTTTATGTGGGTACTGGGGAATTGAACCCAGGCCAACAGGCTTTTCAAACAAACACCTTTAATTGCCAATCCATCTCCCCAACCCAACAACTTGAAATTTTGAGACAATTTGTTTTGTCTTAAAATAATTAAAAACAAGGAGTGGGGGTAGGGGCAGAGATCAGTGGAGAAATACTTGCCTAGAATCTGTAGGAACCTGAGTTTAATCCTCGGTACTGAAACAAAGTCAAACAAAACACCTTCTTCCAATATCTATCTATCTATAATTATTATATATAATTACTATATATTATATATATATTACCTTCTATCATTTTAATCAAAACTTCATGTAATCTACCAATGACTTTTGGGAGAACTGATGTCTTAACAATATTGATCTTCCGATCCTGATAGAATGTTACCTCTCTCCATTTACTTCAACAGTCTTTATTTCCTCTTAGTAATCTTTTGTACTTTCAGTTTGTTGGTGATGTACATCTTTGGTCATATTTAGACCATTCCTACCATCTGCAAGCACTGTCATTTTCATTTTTTTTCTCGTCTTACCACATGGCTACAGCACAGGATGCTAGCTGGCTGTAGAAAGGCCATGCCTTGATTCCTGACACACAGGCTTCCTTGATTTTAAAATCTGATCTATGACCTTTGTTTTGATCTCTTCAGATATGTATTGACACGAGTCTCTTCTCATTTATTGTTCTAGAAATTTGGTGTTCTCCTTAAATCTTAAAAGTCATGTTCTTTAGCTCAACGTGGTGGAGCATGCCTTTAATCCCAGCACTCAGAGGCAGAGGTAGGAGGATCACTGTGAGTTGGAGGCCAGCCTGAGACTATGGAGTGAGTTCCAGGTCAGCCTGAGCTACAGTGAGACCTACCCCCAAAAATATATATACAGCCGGGCATGGTGGTGCATGCCTCTAATCCCAGCACTCGGGAGTCCGAGGTGGGGGATTGCCGTGAGTTCTAGGCCACCCTGAGACTCCATAGTGAATTCCAGGTCAGCCTGGGCTAGAGTGAGACCCTACCTTGAAAAATCAAAAAAATATATATATATATATACACTCTTCAAATCTAACTATTATTTTTATTTCTCTGAAATCTATTTCCTCTCTTCTATTTTTCTGAAATTTTTAGGAGTGGTCCCAAAGGTCGAGTAATATTTTAATTTTCATAATATTCTCTTCCATTTCTTCTCTCTTTCATTCTTTTTTCTTAGTTCCTAACACCAGTATCCCTTTTTATTCTACTGGTTATTTATCCAGAAAACATATGTTTATGTTCTACAACTTCTTTTTTTTCCTGAACTTTTCTTTTGTTTTAAATATAGTGCTAATTTTGTTTCATGAATTGAACATCTTTCTAAGTTTTTAAGGAAACTTTTTCTACTAGTCACAGATTATTCTGCCCCTTCTGAATTTCCTTTGCTTGTCAGATTGGGTGCAATTCTTCATGTGGGGGCTTTCCATAAGTGTCTAGTTACCTTTTATTTCTGTTAATATTTTTAAATGAGGCTTTAAAAATCTGACTAGAGCCTTGGGAGTGGGCCACATGACACCTGCAAGCTTTTCAGTTGCCTAAAACTTAAATGTTTCCTTGCAGAAGTACCAAATGTCAGCTATTTATAGTTCTTCCCCCTTGAATTCTTTTGTTTCCCAGGAGAAGAATTCTGTAATCAGCAACAGGCATTCTTGGAGCTGAGCAGAACGGGACCAGGGACCTGCCGTCCAGCCTGTGAGCTGTCCTCACTTCCACTCACATTCTCCCCTTCCCGGGCTGTGCTTGTGGTCTCAGAATCTACTGCACCTTAGGTAGTTGTTTGCCAATAAATTTGCTGTAATGGAGGTAGGGAGTTGCTAAGTGGCGGGCTGGGGCAAGTACTTTGGTGCTAACAGCTCTCTCCCTGGGCTGCAGGCTGTCATCCCAGGGCCTGGCTTCTATGGACTCTGTAGTAAGAACCAGCATGTTTCTTCTATCCCACTCAACTGAGACATAGGTACTTGGCACTTAGTCTGCTCAATCTGCCCCTGTATCTCATCTCCACAAAATGCATTGCTCATAGGCCACTCTGGTCTCCTCTCCTTCATTACTAATCCTCATATTAGTGGGGTTCCAAGAAGGAAAACAATTAAATACAGTGGTCCAAGCCCCTGGGTTAGGGCAAGACTCTTTCAATGTCCAAGTTATATGGCAAACATCTTCTAACTCATGATTGTACAACTCTTCTTAGGTTTTAGACATCTACTTCCTGTCTCACTTAATCAATCTTGTCTTTGCTCACATTCTTGACTTCAGGTAGGAAAGGCAAGCTCGCTTTGATTCCTATCCCTCTTTGTCTCTAACAATCAAATCTTGGCCAGGAAGATGGCTCAGGAAGAGCATTGTTGCACATGCATGAGGATCTGAGTTTATCCCCACATAAAAAGCTGGGCATGGGGCTGGAGGGATGGCTTAGCAGTTAGGGCATTTGCCTGCAAAGCTAAAAGACCCAGGTTTGATTCCCCAGGACCCATGTTAGGCATATGCACAAGGGGGCCACACGCATCTGAAGTTTGTTTGCAATGGCTGGAGGCCCTGACTCAGGCATTCTCTCTCTCTCCCTCTTTCTCTGTCAAATAAATAAACAAATAAAAATAAAAATAAAAGCTGGGCATTGTTGTATATACATATATATCCATAGTGCCAGAAATGGGGGCTAGACTCTGAGGCTCCCTGACCAGCTAGTCTAACAAAAAAAAAAAAATAAAACCAGACAGCTTCAGGTCCAATAAGAGACTCTGTATCAGGGAAATAAAATGGAAGAATAGAGGAGGACATTGGATGTCTTCTCCAAGCTTCTACATGTAAGCACATGGGGCACATACATGTGCACACATCACACATACCACATGCACACATACAGAAGAATGAAGTCTCACCATGCCAAATCACTCTGGGATTCAGGAGGTCAAACAGGGTTAAGGAGAGGTCAGAAGTCAGATATCTGTAAAGTTATGCATGAGGCAAGACCCATTTTCCTGAAGTTTTGGGGGCTACTGAGGTAGGTGTGCATTAGAGGTTCTCTGGGCTTGGAAAAGTATCCTGGGTCTACTAACTCTACCTTTTCCTTATTTCCGTCTCTCAGTTGACAGTCTGAGAGCCACCAGAACTCATTGTAAATGCCCTGGCTGATGGGATTTTCATTTCAAAAACTATCAGGACTGGGCTAGAGAGGTGGCTTAGCAGTTAAGCACTTGCCTGTGAAGCCTAAGGACCCTGCTTCGAGGCTCGATTCCCCAGGACCCACGTTAGCCAGATGCACAAGGGAGTACATGTGTCTGGAGTCTGTTTGCAGAGGCTGGAGGCCCTGGTGTGCCCATTCTTCCTCTCTCTCTCTCTGTCACTCTCAAATAAATAAATAAATAAATAAAAACTATCAGGACTGAAGCCGGGCGTGATGGTACATGCCTTTAATCCCAGCACTTGGGAGGCAGAGGTAGGTGGATTGCCATGAGTTCAAGGCCACCCTGAGATCACATAGTGAATTCCAGGTCAGCCTAGGCTATAGTGAGACCCTACCTTGAAAAAACAAACAAAAAAACAAACAGAAAAACCTATCAGGACTGTCTGAATGCCAGTGTGTATCTAACTTGCACCATGGCTTAAGGTTATCTGATATCCTATCTATCCCCTTTTAAAAAATATTTATTTATTTACTTACTTGAAAGACAGATAGAAAGAGGCAGGTAGAAAGAAAGAATGGGCACACAAGGGCCTCTAGCCACTGCAAATGAACCCCAGATGCATGAGCCATCTTGTGCATATGGCTTACATGGGTCTTGGGGAATAGAACCTAGGTCCTTTGGCTTTGCAGGCAAGCATCTTCACCACTAAGCCATCTCTCCAGCTCTACCTCCCCTTTTTTAACTTGATGGACTTGTCCTAGGAAAGGAATGGCAGTGTGCCTGCAGAAGTGGCAGGAGCAGCCCTCCCAAGACACTGACAGCAGAGACCTGCTGCTAAAGCACAGCCTAGGGTGGAGGCCCTTCGCAGAGGACCCCTAGAAGAGAGGGTCGGAATCCCACCACCCCAGTGGTAGGTACCACCATGGTGACAAACGCCATCATGGTGACAAGCCCCACCCACCACCGTGGCAGACCCCAGACTCCATCACTCGTTTAGCCAATAGGAGTTCAAGGGAGGCCAGCAGCCAGGTGAGCGTCAGGCCTCCAGAGCAGCACGTGCCCAGAGCTGAGCACAGCCGGGAAGGACCCCAGTATCAGCATTTCAGTACGTCCACAGCACAAAACCTTACCTCCGGGCTAGTGAGAACTGCCATGGAAAGATGTCATAAGAATTTCATCTGGTCAGAAGTGGGAAAGGCACCAGGTTCGTACAGGTGTTAACTCATTAAGCTCCGTCAGAGACAGGAGCTGACAGCTGGAACAAATATTGTCTAATGGAACCACTGGGGGAAAACTTGTATAAATTCCTTGAAGCTAAACAGAAATGGAGTTAGGGTTGGACAAATCAAACAAGCCCTTTGGAAAGCATTTTACAGAAGGACACTGTAAACAATTCAGAATTTGGATAAAAATTTTTAAAAAATCCTTCCTCTCCTCAAAATACACATATATGGCCATGCTGGAACGTGACTGGCACTGGTTTCTGCAGTCTAGATACAGACATGATAAATGGAAGGATGACCGGTACTGAAACGCTTACATAACCCCTGTCTAACACAGAATATGTGTGGCTGGGTGCTCAAGGCAGACACCACTTCCTGAAGCATCGGCTACATACACATCAAAACACAAAGTGCCACAGCACAAAGCAATCTGGACTGGCTTTCAGAATAAGATGTAGAATTTAATTAAGCAAGCATACCCAAACTCCTCCTAAATACCCGATCAGAAAACCTTCCTAAAGTTATACACACCTAATCTCCCTTAAAGGAGAGCTTTGGTTTGAAATACAAGGTGCTTAGTAATGCAATGAGACACCAATCAGATGAAAGCGCCAGCTCTGTCAGGATTAACAGTGCGTTTGCTATCTATCAGTGCGGAGGTCGAGATCAAACACGGTTTGTGAAACCCAATGCCCCTCACTCGATGCTGCTAGAAGGCCTCAAAAACGATGAACCAAACTTATATTCAACCTACACTGTTATGAGAGAGAATTTTCGTTACTTCAAAGGAAGGGCTGGTTTTGCTGAATGTAAATGAAAGTCTTACTATGGCTTATTTTTCAAGGAAAGGATGGCTCTTGATCCTGAACTGTCTCATGCAAACAGGCTTCCTAACACAGTGCAGCCTGGCAACAGAGGAAGCACTGGCTGAGATCAGGTGTCCTTGTTCCCACATCATTAATTTATCAGGGTTGCATGGCTCAGAGCTGGTGGATGCACTCCCTCAAAAGTGACTACCTACCCTTCCTAAGGTTTTAACAGGCAAACCTGACGCTTGAGTGACCTGAAAATATGGTTTTCTTTCAACAAAAATACGGACAAAAATTTTCTATATTTAAAAGAGCACAGTGTGTCAGTATACACACAAGGTACAAAAGGAAAATTAGCCAAGCGTGGTGGCACACACCTTTAATCCCAGCATTGAGGAGGCAAAGGCAGGAGGATCGCTGTGAGTTCAAGGCCAGAGTCTTAGACTACATAGTGAATTCCAGCTCAGCCTGGGCTAGAGTGAGACCCTACCTCGAAAAACCAAACAAAAAGGAAAACTAACCGTCAGCATTGAGAGGGACCATTGCACTGACTGGAGCATAACATTTGGTCGAGGTATTTGTCCACTTTTCCACTGTTTCTTTCTTTACTTTTATATGTGGGTGTGTCCATTCATGTGGTCAAAGTCAATATCAGGGTCTTCCTCAGTTGCTCTTCACCTTCGTCTCTGAGATAGATTCTCTCACTGAACCTGGGTCTCACCGGTTTGGCTGGACTAGCTGGGCAATTCGCCCTGAGCACTCTCTCTCTCTGCTTCCCCAGTACCGAGACTAAAGGTTTGCAGCACCATCTGCATCTCACATGGGCAGTCCTCATGCCTACGTATCCGGCACTTTACCCACTCAGCCATTTCCCCATCCTCATTTCCCAGTGTTTCCGAAGGGGAATATGAGGCTGGAAAGATTGCTCAGTGGCTAAAGGCTCTTGCATGCAAAGCCTAACAGCCCAAGTTCAAATCCCAAGCCATCCACTTAAGCCAGACACAAAAAGTGGCACCAAGTCTCTGGTGTTTATTTGCAGCAGCAAGAGGCCTGGTGAACAGCACCCCCTCCCAACCTCACCATCACCACCACCACCATCACCAAACACACTTACAAATGAGAAAACTAATAATAATAAGTAATAATTATAATAAAATTAAGTGCATGTTTGAAGGGGAATCTTTGCCAAGCTTCTCTAGGGTGCTGCCTAAGAAAAGCTTTTAACCCAGGTATAAACACCCAGGTGGGCACCTGAGTTGGGAAATGGGCATGTCCCTAGACTCTGCATTTATAATAAACTGTCCAACAATGGCTTGACCATGAAAGTCTGGGAACCAGTGCACACTTACTTTTTCTCAACATATTGGCTAATAAAATGAAAACAGAAAATCTTCCTGAGTTCCTTCAGTGTACAAATTATTCCATGTGTAGCCATTGAATTACCTAACCTCTTAAGTTGATTCTTTTATCATTAAAAAAAAAAATCAGGAAAATTGGCAAAACAAGCAACGGTGCTGTTTTCCTGATGAACCGGATACCAGCACAAAGGAGAAGGAGACCAACACAGAGAAAAATCAACGCCTACCAAATCAGAGAGCCAGAATCCCAGAGGCCCCCAACACCTCATCACTGAAGCAGACCAAAAATGAACCCAACATGGCTCAGGGAAATTTTGCGGAAGAGGGGGCGGAAAGAATGTCAGAGCCACATGTTGGGTCATGATATACAGAGACATTTATCGTACCAATGACTGTGGGCTAACTCCACAATGCACGACCCATATACCTCAACAAGTAGGAGCCAATGGGGAGGGGGTAGGTCATGGATGAGCCTAATAATGGTACCAAACTGCCTGTCCTTGCAGAGTAGAAAACTAATTAAAAAAAATTAAAAAAAAAAACATTACCTAGTTAGACCCTCCACTCAGTAACTCAAAACTACTATTAACTCAGTAAGAAAAGCTAAATAAACCAGTGGTATGAATAAATCTGTGGCTATATAACACATTAATCTATTACAATGCTCCACTAAAAATAAATTTTCATATTAAAAAAAAAAATCAGGGCTAGAGGGATGGCTTAGAGGTTAAGGCATTTGTCTGCAAAACCAACACAGGATTAATTCCCCAGGGCCCATGTTAGCCAGATGCACAAGGGAACACATGCATCTGGAGTTCATTTACAGTGGCTGGAGGCCCTGGCATGTCCATTCTCTCTCTCTCTCCCTCTTTTTCTGTTAAATAAATAAAATAGTTTTTTAAATCCATGTTTTACAAATTGACTCCAAACCCATTAAACCATGGCGCTGAGTTCACTGAGACTATTAGAACTTTATCTGACTGTGTCATGTGAGGCATTTGCAATCAAATGTGGCGGCTTCACATGCCTGGTGGCTCCCAGGATGGGTGGTGCAGGTGTGACCATTGCCCGTGCTGCAGAGAGCTCTTTCCAGAGGGCCGCAGAGAAGAAACATGGCACCGCGTGCCCGGCTGGCCCATGAGGTAGCTGGGTACACTTGGATAGTTCCCACTCCCCTGCAAGGAAGTAGCTGGAATAAATATAGTGCAACCAGGCCTAGGTCATTCTCTACATAGTGTGACTAGAGGTTATTGTGTCTATGGACAAGCAGACCACGTAGGCAGGATGTTCCAGAAGTAAAACACCTCATGTGGTCTGCTTTTCAGACCTAGGGTCTAGGCGTGTTGTCTTCTCAGTCATTTGGCTTATCAGCCAGTGTCCACATCTGTCCTCCACACACAGGGCCAGGTTCCAGTTTGTCCCTCTGTCCTTCCACTCTCCTGCTCTTGGCTGCTTTGTTCCGCATTCACATTTGTCTCATATTTTCTGCTTCTTGACACATGTAGTAATTTTTTTATCATGTTCTGGAAATAACAGATGCCACAGTTTGAAACGTCTAATATTTTTTAATATGATGTTCATTTATTTGAGAGAGAGAGAGGAAGAGGGAGAGAGAAAGAGAGAATAGGCACACCAGGGCCTTCAGCCACTGCAAGCAAACTCCAGACACATGTGCCACCTTATGCATTTGGCTAACATGGGTCCTGGGGAATCAAACCAAGGTTCTTAGGCTTCACAGGTAAATGCCTTAACTACTAAGCCATTTCTCCAGCCCTGATTTTTTTTTTTTTTTTTCAGAGTGTCGCCAGCTTGATCCTGGCAGGCTGCTTTTATGCTTTGCAGAGCAAGTTCCAAGATAGGGTGCCGAACAGAGGCTGGGCTCGCCAAGTGCCGGCACGGGGGGAACATTTAGGATTCCAGGGACTTATCCGTGTGTCAGCCACACAGCCTGGACTTCCTTTTTGACACACATTTAAAACATGCACTTCAGCTTCCCTGGAGAATAAACAGCAGATCAGAAGGGTCTGGTGCCTGAAGTGTGTTCACACACTAGCTGCCTCCTCTCCCCCTCACCGTTCAAGGTAACAGCCATCCTTCCATCTTGGCCTGTAGTCTCTTCCACCTGATCTCACAGTGGTCCTCGGAAATGCAGCAGCAGGGTGAAGGCTGACAGGTGAGCCACCACACGCCCACTGCATGGTTCTGTTGGGAGCAAAGACAGAGCTGTTCTGAAGATCAGGGAATTCACAAGAGGGGCAGCAGCCTGGCACCTGGTGTGCACAGGCCCTAATAAACATCCCAGTCAGGGCTATGATGGCCATTGCCGTGGCCTTCAGCATTCAGTCCTCCTCCACTCCATCCACTACTTCTCAGGCGCTGACGTCTCCTTCACAGCCATATGCTTGACAATGGAGTCATCCCTCCTGTCCCCCACCTCGCTTCCACATGGCCCCACCCTACCACTCCTCCCAGGGTCTCATAGATCACTGTGACCTCCCAACTCCCCACGCTGTGGACCTTTGAGAAGACTTTCTGACTTGATTTCCTAAACATTGGAATAATGGCTCCTTTTCATTTAAGTCTCTCCTCCTTTATCTTTCAAGAAACCTTCCCTTCTCTTGTTTTCCCTCCCAGTATAGCTTTCTCTCTCATCTGGGGGCACCCATGGCCCCCGGGCACACCTTTAGCCCTCTTGCTTCCTAAGACTTGGTAAATTCATCAGCTATAATGACTTCAGCAAACACTACCAATCGTGCAACCAGCTGGGGCTCAACATGCAGAGCGCTATTCACCGATGATGCCAGAGCTCCACACTGGGCCATTCCAGGCCTCTCACAATAGGATTCCTGCAAAGTGAGATTCCAACTTAACTTCTGGGCCTTCCACCTATACCCTAGCACCCCACATCATTGAGAAAGTGGTCACTTGTCAGCCACAATATCTTTGTTTTTAATCCATGTCATGGTGGGTAGTAAATCCCTCCTCTGGTGGGAACCATGCAGGAAGTTCCTGTTCAGCCCTGTAGAAGTTGACTCTGAGGAGGGTACGGGAGCTGAGGGAGCAGCTGCTTTGCTCAGAAGCCACGTCTTATCTGCTAGGCTGTCCCCTCAGGAGTCAGCAGTGGAGAAGGGACCCACAGACACTGACACAGCAGCAGAGACAGCAAACATCAGGAGAAGGTACTGCAATCTGGGGCTCTGTGCCAACCGATCACGCTGCCTCTAAGACCTTGTCCAGGATGGTTTTGGGTCCTCTGGTCTCTGCGAGTGTCCATTCTAGTCCCCACACAACAGACCCAGAGTGTAGGAGCGCTCTCCCCCGAGACCTGAGCGCCTCTCGTGATCTCCCATCCTCAACACCTGCCTGTGGCAAGCCACGGTGAAGCACCGTGGATGCGTGGAGTCCGAGACTCGCGAGAGCTTACGATTTCAGAAGGATGACTTTTTAAGAATGGATCTGTGTGCGTAACATCCCTTGCTGCTAGTGGCTTGTAGTCAGTGACTAATAAAAATGACATTTCCTGTGATTTTTTTATAAATTACAGTAAATATGCCAGTAATCACCCACTTTAGCTGCTGAAACACAGGCGTCAGCTGGAGTTGAGGCCGGGACCCTGTGGAAGCCTTGAGAGGTAGACCCCACAGGTGCAAACTGACACCTAGGAAAACAGTAGTTAATGCATGCTAGAATTTGGAGGAGAAATGTGTTAAAATAAATGTATGTCAAGCAGACAAATTTGGACTTCTCCATGAGGATCCATCATGTCAAGCAGGAAATAGCTATAAATTACTCGTAATAGTAAAATTCTTGTCATTACAACCTCTAAAGCAGCGGGTTCATTTAACACATCAACTCATAGATAACGATCAGGAGAGGGAACTGGGTATTTATTCCTCCTTTGAGTTGTGGAAGCCTGGGTGAACCTCTGGTGACTGCAGAGGACCCCGTGGTGACCCGTCAGGCCCCTGCGGCCACAGAATGAGTTAACGAGGGATAACTGCCACAGAGGTTAAGATATGAGAACGTTTTATGCTCCTGCAAAAAAAAAAAAAGAAAAAAAAAGAAAGAAAGAAAAAAGAGTAAGTCGTGACTGGAAATGACACACCTTGGGTTGCCTCATAATGAGTGCTTGTAAGTAAGTCCCACCCTTGGCCTGTTTACTTGTTTTCCTTAAAAGCCATTTGAAATCACTGGAGCTGAAAGTATGTTTCAACATGCCAAGCACATTCACAGTATCTGTAATCATCTTGCTAAGCAGTTCACAGCCAATCACCCGAGTTCTGTGTCTATTTCAGATACCCCAGCATCCACTGTCAGCGGACAAGAAACAGCAGCTCATAGATGATTCCTTAAGGAGGCTGAACTCTCCTCAAAAGAGGCTGAAGGGTGTGACCCCCAGACCCTGTCTGCAGTGCGAGAAGATGCAGCAGGAAGCAGGTGGTCCTGAAAGACCTGTCTCCATGCACTGAGTAAGCTCCTGCTTTGGAACCTTGCAGAGCATGGATTAGGAGCCCTTAAGGAGCACGGACCCTATAGACCAGGGAGAGGAGTCAGTGATCACTGTGGATAAGGGTGAAGGTCACATCCAGTGTCAGAGGTGCTAAGGAGAGCAGAGTGGCTCCCCAGAAACACACAGCCAGAGCTGCCCAACCCTCCGTCGTCCTCTGCTCTTTGAGTCTCTGCACCTCCAGGATTCTCCTCCCCCTGTGCTCTCCCACAGCTCCAGCCGGGCAGGGACACACGCACAGTGCCATCAGCTGCAGGCTGCTATGATACACACCCATGTGTGAGCACATGCATGCCCCACCCACACCTATGCAGACACACAGACCTGGATGTATCTGCACACACACACCTACTCACACCTGCTTATAGCTGCACAGACATATACCTGCAGATAAACATACCCACACACGCACACAAAGACACACATACCCATCTGTGTAACACATACATCTCCACAGTGCACACGCACACCCCCACACACACCTACACAGACACACAGACCTGGACATATCTGCACACACTCACACCTGTTTATATCTGCACAGACAAATACCTGCAGATAAACACACACACACACATGAAGGAGCACATAGCCATCTGTGTAACACATACATCTCCACAGTGCGCACGCACACACACACACACACACACATTGCACGGGCACACGGCTGCATGGCCTCAGAAGGCACGAGGATCCTAGTGGCCACATAGAGTATAGACCAAGGTAATTGGCTGTGAACTTTCTGCTCTGCATGCTTTTTTACAGTCTGCCTGGGGACACTCTGGTGGGTGTCTCTGTGTCTGCCTGAAAAAACACAAGGCAGTTTAAAAAGATGGGGAAGCCGGGCGTGGTGGCACACGCCTTTAATCCCAGCACTCAGGAGGCAGAGGTAGGAGGATTGCCGTGAGTTCGAGGCCACCCTGAGACTCCATAGTGAATTCCAGGTCAGCCTGGGCTAGAGTGAGACCCTACCTTGAAAAACCAAAAACAAACAAACAAACAAAAAAGAAAATGGGGAAAATCCCAGCTTCAGTTGGGACAGTCTAAGTCTAACTGGTTGATCTCTCTGAGCCTAGCCCATTTTGAAAACAACAGTTACCTTTCTCAAGAAGCCAATGGCCTCACTGAGTGATGAAGAAAAGGTCTTGCTTGGACTTGTATACACGAGGCATAAGGGTGGCAAGTTAAGAGCTGGTCAAATGTCTGAGTTGACTTCTTACACTTAAAGGCAAAAGGTTGGTGGGGAGCAAATGACTCACAACACCGTTGGCCCTAAAGACCAATGTCTAAACCAAAACCAACCCAGCAGGCCCAGGTGATTGGCTTCTCCCTGTCACAGGGATGTGTGCATGGAGGGTATCAAATGAATTGAGCAGCTTGGATTCTTTCTCTAAAGTAGATAATTTCTGGAAAACTAGAAACCTGCAAAATTTTTTTTATCTTCCTTGCTAAATTCTTCCTGATGAAAGAATATTTATATTTTCATGTTCTTTACTTTTTGGTGAATTGAATGAATAACTTTTAAATGCAGATGAAACTGCTGAGTGTTAACTACATGTGTTAACTACACAAGGCTAATAACACATGTGTTCATTTATACCAAAGTTAATTTTTATAGAGTAACAGGTATTTTGAAAATATTTTGAGCAAAATGTTACAAATTAATTACTCAGCTAACTAAAGCACGGATGCTGTATGCCTTTGGTTCTGAGACACCTAGTTGAAATATTTTTTATCGTAGCTGGAATCTAACTGTGCTGTTCCCCTCGGCAGTGAGTCACTGGCATGTAAAATCTAGATGCACCTTAGGCTTGTTGGAGTAGAGAGAAAAGGTGTATCTCTGTGGAAGTTAGCTCTTCATCACCTCCTGCCCACATGGTCTAGGATAAAATAATAATTTGTGTCAAGGATCAGTGATTCTTCCCTAGTATTTCTTTATGTAGGAATTATAATTCATATCCTCAAACTTAAGTTTTTCATGTAAGATCATTTAAGAATGAAAAACAAAACCATTTTGTCCTTTTAATAAGTGGCTCATACCAGTTTGTCATGCGTTTAACAAGGAACTCCTATCCACTTCTCCACCAACAGCTAAAAAAGCTACAGATGAAAATTCCAGAAGTCTCTCAGAGAGATGCAAGGAGACCAGTTTCCCAGTTGGACCCAAAGTTGATAATGAGATTTAAAAAAAAAAAAACTCCAAGCGCCTGTGGTGAGATTTTATTTAACATACATTTTTTAAAGTAAGCATGCAGATTTGCAGCAAAATTTGCTGGACTACATTGGTGCTTCCTTTCCGGATAGTGTTATTGCAGTGGGGAAAATTAGCCCCTGTGCCATGCCACCCCAGACTGCCAGCCTGACTGTCCCAGCATCTCATCAGAGCCAGGGAGCCAGAGGAAAGCATAAGTCAGCTTGAGGTGGTGTGGGAGAGTGAGGGGAGGAGAGAAGCTATGTCTAAATGCTTTGCTTGTTTTTAATTCTTAAATGATCAGGGTTCCACTGCTGGTGGGCCGCTGCTGGCCTCACCACGTGCACAGACAGCCGCCCTCACTCACTTGCTCACTCGCTCTGAATACCCATGCAAGCTCACGTTCTGACAGGCCAGCGGTCAGAGGCAATGTGGCTTCACTTTCAGCCCCTGCTCCTTACCTCCCCTCATTCTTCCTGGGACCATCCTATATGAACGATTTAAAGGGAATTACCTATTACTTCAATTATTTGTTTCTTATCAACTAATGTTAAAGTACAAGGATTTGTATTGAAGGAACACAAAGAAAGAGCAAGTCACGGCACATCGCCAGATGAAAGAGTAATGTTCTGGTGAATTTAGCCTAAATAATTTACTGCTATATAAAAGTGGAAAAGTGGAAGGTGCACCCTTTGACCAATAAATCTCTCCTGCCCGTGAAACCCTTATCTGGTCCTCTCCAATATATTCCACATGAGGAAGCCATCATCATTGGCTCTGGTTTGTTATTTGTAAACCTTGATCTTCTGCACTCGGTGTCCTAAATATGGATAATTAGCATCAGTTTATCACGAGTCTGCATATTTCCTCTCCTCTCCAAACACGCGTGCTTCCATTGGCTGCCATTCTGTTACAGGAGATTATGAAGACAGATTGCACAGAACGAATGTGCTCAGCGAGATTAGGAAGGAATAGAAATAGCAACTTGGCCAATAAATTCCTCGTGAGAGCCTTATCAAGCAATTACACGTTGACTTGCTTCACACTCTCCCAGCCTCTTAATCCAACGCCCCCACCAGGAATAAAATTTCACTAATTTCTGAATTGCTGCAGATCCTCCTGACGTGTTACTGAGAGTGGTTGGAAGGAGAGACACTGCTGAAAACATCATGTCAAACTTTACAATAAAAAGTAAACTTTGAATGTCAACGTGGGTGGCATGAGTTGGGATGTTGGAAGCATCTTAGCATCTCTGAATGAGTTTGTGCACAGTCTTGCCATAGAGTCAGAAAGTTATTTAACTTTTCTTTGAGTCCCACATTCTCTCATTATGCCATCTTTGGGGATTTGAAGCCCTCTTGGTCAGGAGGAGAGGATTTCCTTGCTGGTCCACCAGATGATGGGGCCTGTTTAAAAGCAGGATAACGGTCCCACAGCTTTTCTTATTATGGTAACTGAAAGCAGTCAGGATGCCCCTGAACAAATCTGGGCCAATCCTCCATCTCTCTCTCTCTCTTTAAATGCAATCTGTCTTCTTGTCTCTCCTGCAAGGCTTCTGCTTATGCCAGTGTGCTCTAGCTCTTTATACACATTAATGCATCTAAATACAAATGAGTTCTGCCCACTTGGAGCCTCCTGAAGGATACAACCAAGAACATTGTAATAGGGCATCTACAGGGGGAGCTCTCTTGTTCCTCTGTGCCTTTTAATGTTACTCTCCCCAGGGCTTTATAATAAGTTAGGTATTTAAAGAGGCCCATTAAGCCTTTCGATCTACCAGGGGACTATTTATAGCAGAGAGCCACAGTCAGACATCATGAGGCCTCCACAAAAGCAAGGCGGTGCAGCAGCAGCAAGAACCTGCAGGACTGAGCTTCTGTTTGCTGGAAGGAATGGAAGCACAGGGCAAATATGAAAACCATGTATTTGTGCTTGCAGAACAGGACAAGGCTTCGGATTGGTGATGGAAAGAATTAATTAGCTAAGGAAATTTACAGCCCTTGTGAAGAGTTTTTATGCATAGATGCCAGCACTGTCCTCTTCCTCTTTCTTACAAGTGACTCCTTCTGGGATTCACGGAGGCTGGGTCTTGAAGGCAGGCTGGAGAAAGGGTTTCCTTTTCAGCAAACCTGTTTTGGAGCTCTGAGTCTGGAGACACACTAAAGGCCTCTTGCTCATGACCACTGCCCACACTATTCTAGAACCTGGCCGGTAGAGAGAGGAGCCTTCCGGGGTGAGCTGTCAACTCTGAGGACACAGGTATGTCTTGTCCTTGATAGGATGAGTTTGCCTTGTGCAAGCAGCCTGGTCTTCAGTTGGCTGGCAAGCGTGTTTTTCCACAGAAAAACCTTCGCTCACCTCGAGCGGGAGAGAGCGCACCAGAGCAGAGCGAAGGGGCTCAGAGGATGGGGAGACACTTGTCTGAAGGGCTACACTCAGAAATCACCGCTCAGGTGCCTGAACCAGACTTGGGAACATAGGCGATGGGTGCCTCCATGAGGTTTCCTCTTCCATCTGTCCAAGAGCATCACACACGTCTTCGGTCCAGAGGCACCTGTGGCTGAAGGCTTAGGTGGAAGGGACCCTGCTGGACTTGTGTGCAGGGGGTGGGAGCCCAGGAGCCGCACCTGGCTTGGGCTCTTCCTTCCTAGAGAGTTTACAGAGCTGGGCTGGGAGCTCCACGGTGTGGCTTCAACTGACTTCTACTCAAGCAAGGCTGCAGTTCTGCTGGGCCTGAGGCAGATGTGGGCCTTGAAGCTCAACTCAGCTCAAACTGGGGCTAGAGGAGCCTCCAGGGTCTCAGAAGACCCCTCACCCTCGGGGTGGGATCAGATGAGGAGTGATTAATAACTGTCCTCCACTCCCTGTGTCATATGTCCTGAACTGGTGAGCTTTGTGGAGAGGTGGGGTAGAGTAGGAGGGGGCCGTTTGCCATTAATCTGGGAACAAACAGCTAACCTCGGTGACTGGTATTTTCGCTTTTCTTTTCTCACTTTTCTCAGTGTGTGGAAAGCAGTCAAGCCCGCGCGGAGCGATTGTGAGGCGCTCTGCTGGAATTTGGCAGCGCCGAGGCTTGGAGAGCAGCCCCATGCTGGCTCCCATTCAGCCGGCCAGTTTTCCTCGGGCTTGGGAAGTTTCACTCAGCCGTGCACTCAATGGCTTCACAAAGCTGATTACAAGCTTCAGCGCATTCCTGAAGGAGCCAAAAGCGACGCAGGTGCAAACGAGCCGAGGGAGCCCCTTATCCCGGTGACAGAATGGGACAAGCTGGGAAAGGCTTGGACCACACAAATCCAAGGCTCACCAGGCAGCAGAAAGCCTGCCTTGGGAACCGGGGGTCATTATCCGCCCTATTCAGCAGGGCCTGGGGATCCCGGGGGCCTGGGGAGCCGGCCCCCTGTGCGAACGCCACTGCCAGAGCGCGCCCGAGCCGTGGGGACCCCGCTGGGCGCTGCAGTGCCGCCGCCGCCGGGATGGGCATGCCAGGGCCTGGGTTTGTTCTCCCCGACAGCGTCCAGGAAATCCGTCCAGCTCGGATGTCCATGCCCAGGCTGGTGGGGATGGCAGGAGGGAGAGAGTGGCAAGAAGATGCGCGGTGCACGGACGGTGCGCGACTTTGCCCAGGCTGCACTGCCCCGTCCCTTCCCTCAGATTGGCACACACCGTTGTCTTTGTCGCAGGACACTCAGCTCTACACCCTTTCTCCCACAATCCGATTTTCCCTTGCTTCTCCTCCCACGCATGGAGGCAAGTCCCACGGACGGAGCCCACGACGAAGTGCGTTGGGAGGAGAATGTGGGCAGCGGGTCACTCGTGGCAGTGATTCCGTGGCAGAGGACGAGGACTCTTCCCCTCCAGGAAGAATTAACGTCTCTCTGAAAGCGGATGACCCGGAGAGGCACGCGGAGGGAAGGCTTTTGGAGGGGATGCAGGTGTGTGGAAGGGACTCCGGGTGCCAGACTGGAGCGCAGTGCCGGGGTGAGCCTGCAGTCCCCAGCGTCTAGACCAGAGCAACATGGGTGGGGCCGGAGTCTGGGTCTCCCTCCTGCCCGCCCACTCCCCGCGCCCTGCCCGGCTTCGCCAGGCCTGGGCCCCGCCCGCAGAGTTGGGCCCGGTTGCGTCCCGGGGATGCCCGCGGGCAGGGCGCGGGCGGGCAGGGCGCGCGCGCCGACGCTCTTTTGTCTGATAACTAATTTGAGTTAATGCGATCTTTATGTAAAGCTAACAGCGGATAATTGTCTATTTTCTCGCCAACAATCTCCATCACAGTCACTTATCTGGAAACCTGCGGTTGGATTAATCTTTATATTCCCGAGATGAGTGTTTCTGCCATCTGCAGCGAACGCGAGTGGGGATGCAGAAACGTCTCCCAGGCGCTTTCCCGCCAAGGTGCGAGCCAGCGACCCGCAGGGTTGGACCCTGCAAGGGTGTGAGGGTGCCTTTTCTAGCATTAGTTTTGGCTCCTGTGGGTGGAGTGCGGGACGCACAGAGGTGAAGGAGGAGAGGGACAAGGCCTGCATGGATATAGGAAAGGGATGTTCGCCCTTCCTGAAGGCTGGAGGCCTCCAACGTGCCTGTGGACACTAGGGAACCAAGTACTTCTGACCTTGGAGAAAGGATGTCTCCAGATCCACCTTGGTTTTGCTGCAAAAGGGAAGAGGGTTTCTCATCTGCCTCCAGCTTCACGCCCTGCTCCCTCCACCCACACATCTGCCCTAGGTCTCCCGCCTTCACCATCCTGGTCTTTCCAAAAGGCTGGCAGTGTTTACACTCTCCAAACCTTGAATCCCCAAAGACCAGAAAAGGTGGGTGCCAGTTGCCCAGCATCTTTCTGCTCCTAAGGTGGTAGCAGGTGACATCAAACCTCCAGGGAAGACTCGCTGTGTTACAAGGACTTTGTCTTTCTGAACTGAGGTCAAAGCATCAGTTTCAAGTGGAAGTCATTTTGGTGGCCTTAATACTGTGCTTGGTCAGCTTCTCTGGAGGATCAGAAACCAGCTACTGTGGAACCAGCTCGGCTTTGGCTGGTACTGTGGAGAGAAGCCATCCTGACTTCAATAATTCTACTGCTCAGCTTGGATTTGCCACCCAAGGGACCATGGTTGCAACTTTCTGAAATGTTTGTTCTGGAAGCAAAGTCAGTGCAAATTTTGGTCACAGAGAAGGCGACTGTGCCTTCCCACTGGCAGGCTAACTCACACTTCCGGAGTGAAAGGACACATTGTAATAAAATGCCACCACATTATTGGAGTTATAAAGGCAGGAATACCCTAAGCTACTTCTCCAACAGGGCTCCTGTCAAAAGCCTTCTTCCTTGCTGTCCCCCTCCAACAGCCGAGGACCCTAAGCACAAACAAGAGAGACCCTAGAAAACTAACAGCAACCAGAGCTGGCTAATGCTCCCAGGGTGGTTCCTCCCGGTGGCATTTGGGAATCATCCCATTTCACTCTCACCTGAATCTTGTCACCTCGGTCATCTTGAAGTGATCTGTGGACAATGCTAGGCCAACAGCCTGCTGGTCAACCAGGCGGAACAGTCTATGCAAATGCTGGAGGCCAGGCACGAGAAACAGTGCGCCCATTGTCCAGGGCTTTTCAAAGCCGGAGCAGCTGCACAGACTTGTCGCACGGACCTTTGGCTGCCACACTAACGTCATCATTATAAAACATCAGATTTTAAAAACTATACAGTCCTGCTTCATTCGCAGCCTCCTTTGTGGGGGTGGGGGGGACTCATTCAACGATAACTTTCTAAATCCAGATCCGCTCCTGGATCTGGGGTGGTGGGGGTGGTGGAGGAGGAGCATGGGCAGGGAAAAGCTTGCAAGTAATAAGGGGTGATGGATGGGTGTCTGCTTCCTCTTCCTGGTGGCTTCTCACAGTTTAAAATGTGTCCTTAGGGTTCTGAGCTCTGGTATCTGTCTCATGTGACCCTGGAGTTAGAGGGTTTTCCATGTTGCTTGCTCATTGAGAGGAGCCACCTGGCTCTGTCTCGTGGATGTCAGCCACAGGTGTTGAACGTACCTTCATCACCTAGAACTCCAAGCAGCACTTGAAGAGAAGCAAACGAGCTGCTTGAGTCAGCATCCTCAAGCCACGCTGACTTTTTGAATCCTTTCCCAGAGGTTCATGCAATCCTTCTACTCTCTCTCCCCATGGGCTCTTCCGTTCCTCCTCACTTCCTTGCTGATCTGGCTTCTCTGGAACTACTGACCGGGAAGACGCAGCCCTGAGGATGGGGCCAAGCAAATGAGACTCTGGAACCTCAGGCTCCTGTGCTGGCTAGGCCCCACAAGCGTGTGCACTGGAGCCTGAAAGTGCACACTTTGGCCATGGGCCTGGAGACTAGGCTAGGAGGAAGAGTGTTTCTGCCATCTGCAGCCAACATGAGTGGCATGCAGAAACATCTCCCAGACCCACTGTGGAGAAACTCGGTAGATTTCTAGGAAGCCCAGAGCTCCAGTTATGGCAGCTGTGTCTTCCCTGAAAGAGTCCGCTGCCCTGGCCCAGCCATCTCTGATTGTCTCATAACGCCAGGGTGTCACTCTGAAGCCCGGGCTGGTCTAGAATTCATGGCAGTCTTGCTACTTCAGTCTCCTGAACACTGAGATTAAGTGCACAAGTCCCATCCCAGCTCAGGTAACCCAACTTCGGCCTCTTCGCAGCATTTCACATAGCTGTCCCTTCCCTGCCTCCTCCGTGGCTCAAAAGTTGCTCCTAAAATGTCAGGCATGGTGGCACACACCTTGAATCCCAGCACTTTGGAGGCAGAGGTAGGAAGATTACCGTGAGTTCAAGACTACCCTGAGACTACATGGTAAATTTCAGGTCAGCCTAGGCTAGAGCAAAACCCTACCTAAAAAAAGGAAAAGAGAAAAAAAAATTGCTCCTAAGAAACTAGTCAGTCCCCTTCCTAACTGGCATGAGGCTTCACCTGTGTGGGGCCCTTTAAGGAGCCTTCACATTTCTTGACAGAGGGGAGAGGGCTTGAAGGCAGAATTCAATGAAATAGTTTTGTAAACACAGCAAACAAACAAATAAATAATAAACAGATGAGAAAATAAGTGGAGAGAAGGCCAGGCTCATTTGGTGGGGATAAGGATGAAAGTGGAGGCTGTCAGCACCAAGCTTCAGACAGCTGTTTTAGTGCATTGTGTGCAGTGCGCACCTAAGTGCACGTGGGTGCAGGTGCATGGGGAGGCCAGATGCCAAGCATAGGCATGATGCCCCATGTTCCGTCTTCCTTTGGAAACAGGATTGCGCATTTGCCTGGAGCCAGCCAGTTATGCTAGACTATCAGCCTATGCCGTGGAGCTACTAACTCTGACCCCACCTCTCCAGGCTGGGGGTACACCCAGCGACACTTTACCAGCGGAGCTGTCTCTGTAGCCTGGGATGGACCTGCTCATGAATACGGACCCCCTGTGGGCCAGGGAGTGGAGCAGAATGTTCTTTTCATTCAAGACATGGGACGGGACCAGGGGCTCTAGAAAGGCACAGGTCAGACTCTCCTCCAGGCTTCTGCTGCTCTGTGATGACCTGCCTGATCCCCCACAGTCCAGGCTGCCTAAAGCCAAGGCCAGGGACCAGTTAGCAGCTCTTTGTAGGCCACTGTGTTGGGGGCAGCCAGGGTGCATTGTGGGCGCTGTGAGGAGTGCGGAGGTCCCGGTCACTGGGTGAGTAAGGCTGGGGGCCAGAGAAGTTGTGGCAGGTGGGGCTCTTACCTGCCTCCCCCACCTCTGGGGAAGGTCCTTTGCCTCCAGTCCTTTAGTCCTCATCCTTCAACTCTTACCCACCCACATCTGCACCCACAAAGGCTCAGAAGCAATCCTCACACACTACACGTCTCGCACGCAGGACAGTTCCTGAGTCTCTGTTCACTAGGAGAGGGCAGAGCTAGGAGGGTCTTTAGCTTGGCACTCAGGGGTGAGTGGGCCCGTCCCCCACACACTGACACGTAGGTCCTTCTGCCCAGTCTCCTGCTTTGCATTTTCTGTATTTCTTCCTGAGCTGCCCTTGACTGCTACTTAGGCTTGGTGTAACCACCTGCCCCTGTGGCTCCTTGGCACCCAAAGTGAAGCCATCTGAACTGGGATATATGAGTGCCACATGCAGGATTTTTAAGATGCTGAGGGAGGAGAGGCCGGAACCGTTTATCTAGCACACTGGCTGCAGAAGCAGTCGCATCCGGGAAGTGCTAGGCTGAGGGTAAAGGACATCAGCAGACTGAACTGCGCCTCCTGCTTCGTGTGGACATTGGGAGAGGCCAGGAAAAAGAAAAGCGAAAGCGGCAGAAGGGCTGAGCATGTGACCAGCGGGAGGCAGGCAGAAGCCCCATTCAGACTTGGCTTGTAACACCACCTAATCAAAGCCTCTTTTCTCGGGAGAACGCGAGGTGGGGGAGGTGCCGCACGCTGTACCTGCCCGTCTTCTTTCCATTTTCACTTTAATTCCACCTAATTGCTGCAGTGCGGTTTCAGCAAGCTTACCTGAACTCTGGAGTGACTTTCGAAAACTCCCCTTACAAATGTTGGATAATGATGGGATATTAATCCCAAGGGCCACCATGTGAGGTCTGCACAGTTCTAAGGCAGCCCCTTCCTGTTATTGTCAAATGTTGGGCCAGCATTTGGCATTTTCCGGCTTTCATTTCCCCATACAACTCCAACAGCCACCATTCTATTCAACCAAAAACAAGCGAACAACAGTGACAACAACGAAACCCATAAACTCTAAGGAAGACCCCTCCTGTGAAAGTGCTTTATAGTAATCAGGACTGAATTTCTTCTGGAAATTTCTTCCTATGACTGACTATGTGAAGTCCTACTCAGGCCAAGGAGGCCTCCAGAAAACAGGTTTATAAGCTTTTAAAGAAGTTTTTTTTTTTTTTTGGTTTTGTTTTTAAAAACCCCACGTAACTTTTTAGACACAATATGTCTAGAAATAAAAACTACAAAAATTAGGAATTACATTTGACTTCTGATGATAGCAAATGAGACCAGAATGCTTTAAGAAATTCAGTAGAGCTGGGAGATGGCCAGTCAGTCAAGCACTTTCCTCACCATTTCCAGAACCTACATAAAAATGCCCAGGGAGGTGGCACAGGTCTGCAGCCTCAGCTCTAGGGAGACAGGGACAGGGAGATCCCTGAGTCTCACAAGTCTAACTGGCGGGCTCCAGGCCAGTGAGAGCCCTGCCTCAAAAATCGTGGACGGGGGCTGGAGAGATGGCTCAGCCGTTAAAGCTTTGGCCTGCAAAGCCAAAGGATCCCGCCCGGTTCAACTCTCCAGGACCCACGTAAGCCAGATGCACAAGGGGCACATGTGTGTGGAGTTCGTTTGCAGTGGATGGAGGTCCTGGCACACCAACCCCTCCCCCATCTCTCTCACACACACATAAATAAATAAAAAAGTAAAGTTTTTTTTTTTTTTAAAAGGTGAATGGTGCCTGAGAGGAACACCTGAGGAGGCTGTCCTCTAGTGTCCTTATGCATGCACACACACCTGTCTACACACACATGCACACGCACAATTCAGTGAAAGTGCAACATGAACATTTCACACATATAAAGCTTATATTTCAAAGTGTTTATTTTGAGAGTTATATAATTAATAAAAATTCAGCAAAACTGTGAAGTTAAGTCCACTTTGTCAATAAACTGCAAATATATCAGATTATTTTGAATAATATTAAATTGTTTTTCATCATAGAGGAACTGGCCTATTGTTCATTATTTGTACGTCCATTTACTTTTCTGATTTAGGGTAATTAAGAGAAAAAAATGTAAAATGCCAAACATGGTTATGGTTTCTGGGTAAATGAATCAATAAGGTTTCTTTGGGGAATACATTCCTTTGAAAATATCACTTTTCTGACATGCGTGGTGGCGCACGCCTTTCATCCCAGCACTCAGGAGGCAGAAGTAGGAGCCTCACTGTGAGTTTGAGGACACCCTGAGACTACATAGTGAATTCCAGGTCAGCCTGGGCTCGAGTGAGACCCTACCTTGAAAAACTACAACAAATTTAAAAAACAAAACAAAAAAGGAAGCTATCACTCTTTGGATATTTTAGTCTTAATCACACTATCCCTCTTTATCAAGCTGTTAAGGAAAGAACTCACAACATGGCACATGTCTTGCTATAGACTTTAGCCACATCCTCACGAGTCGCAACCCAAACGGTGACTCTGGATGTTCAGGATGGCAGTGTACCAGCCAGACAAGGTGCTGTCCTTCTCTCTCTCTGTGACTCTACTTGTCACCATTTGCACCTATGGATAGAACCAGACAGCTTGATATCCAGCTCTGTTCCTCTACTTTCTCAGAACTCTGTGGGAATAAAAGAGTAAAAATGATGAGTGAGGGCCCTGGAAGGATTGTGAGGCCAGGCACCAGAGGATGGCAGGCACACCCCACCTCATGAAATTCCAATTAACTTGAGCTCTGGGTTGCTTAGCGCCCTTGTGACCTCATTTACTCCATCATCTTGGAAAACCACAGAAGACCTCACTGGCCTTCTGTTTTTCTCCCCACTCCCCACCCCCTGGAGACTATAATGGTGATATACTTCCAAATATTCACAGGCAAGATGTTGTGGATAAACAGAGATTCACTAAATTGGGGCCCTGTTCATGCAGGGCTCACGTGATGTGTCCCTTGTGCTGAAGTTATCTGTTGTCAGCTACATTGATTGAAAAAGCACTACAGACTGAAAAAAAATAAAATAAAAAAAGTCTTATTACAAGATGTCTCCAAAGCAGATAAGAAAGCAACAAGGT
Organism: Jaculus jaculus; assembly: GCF_020740685.1. NCBI lineage: Eukaryota > Metazoa > Chordata > Mammalia > Rodentia > Dipodidae > Jaculus > Jaculus jaculus. The sequence continues at coordinate 1,916,879 of NC_059104.1, read as the reverse complement.
CCTCCTGCAAACGAAGGTCCTTATCTAGATTTTAATATGGAGGTAAGCAAATTATAAATGCTTTTGCATGTAAGATAACTTGCATAGGAAAGCAGATATGTCTAAAGTTCCCATAACTCTATGCCGGTCATATAGTTACATTGCTGGTGGGCTTATTGTTCTGTTTTTTTTCCCAATACATTCCACAAAGGGCTGACATCCCAAGCAAGAGTCGGGGCACACTGTTATATAGTATGCCTTCTTGAACAGAGAGCTCAAGACCCTGACCTAGAATCTCCTCTCACCGTCATCTGAAGCATGTGTGCTTCTTTCTGGAAACTTCTGCCAATGCTGTCAGTGCTGGTTATGTGCCTGCACCTGACCCAGGGCACGCAGGCCTGGAGAGATTCTGACAAGGGCCATGCTCCTTGTAATCAGACTCCAACAACCTGTTTGCACAAGCCGGCCTCTTTGTGGCTTATAGGGTTAATGTGATCTCAGCTGAATCGCTGTCCCCATCACCTTCTGACCAGGCAGAGTTCATCGATTCAGCATTCCTGGGCCCTTTTAGTTGCTCACCATCACAGGCGTAATTTTATAAGGGAACAGCTTGATATAGCTAACAGAAGGGCTCTTAGCCATGTGTCAAGAATGTGTTCAGGGGGCTGAGGAGATGGCTCCCTGGAAAAAGCACTTGCCATGTCAGTGTGAAAACTGGAGTGCAGATCCCTAGCACCAAAACGAATGCCAGGTGTGGCACCCACCTATAATCCCAGCACTCAGGAGGCAGAGATTGGCAGCCCCAGGCCAAGCTGGCTAGTTAGATTAGTAGAAACTGTAAGCCCTGGGTTCAAGTGAGAGGCCCTGTCTCAGAAAATGAGATGGAGAGAAATGCAAGAATGCATACATACATGCATATACAACACACACACACACACACACACAGAGAGAGAGAGAGAGAGAGAGAGAGAGAGAGAGAGAGAGAGAGAGAGAGAACAAAAAGAATGCATACAGATGAGGGCCTAGCAGCTTATAATGTCAGAGGATGCCACCCTGAGTCTAAAACTACAGTCGTTACCATGACCTTTCTCTTGAGGTCCATTGGAACAGTGCCAGCTGGAGCACGGAGCAGGGCTAAGACGATGCCCTGAGGAGAATCCTTCCATGGAATCTTCACCCACAGGGTTGGGGCAGTGAGCTTGCTGCCGGATGCTATGGAGCTTTGCTAGGTACCGCAGGCTTCCAACGTTGTAGGGAGCCATGGCCACTCCAGATGTGGATGCCAGGGAAACAGCTGCCAGGGCAGAGATGGAAGGGAAGAAGAAGTCACAGGCTGGGGTCAGAACTGAAGAAAATTCTAAAATCTTTAATGCCAAAATTCATGTGCAGACAAGTTGAAAGCCACTCCAACTCAGCTCAAGGTTTCTGGCTGCTATCTTGGGTGGACTGACCCCAGCAGGTTCTCTTCCAGTTTTCAACAAACCGTGCATCTCTGCTGTGGCCACTGTAGCATCTGTCATATCCTTTCTGGGCAGGCATGCTTGGTCACCTGGGGCCACTCACATGTGAGGAAGGAAGGGTCGATAGGACAAAAGTGGGCCCTTACTCTCCTGCCCTCCTTATCTGATTCTCAGAAACTTTCCGTGCTCATGGTGATGTGAAGAGAGCCAAGTCTTCCAGACGTCCACCTGTGATCATGGCCTCGGTCACCTGGCCAGGCCCCTTCCTAAGCCATCTGGCCCCCTCATCTATGCTGAGCCTGGGAAGCAGTCACCAGGCCATGAGGCCTTTCCAGGATGTCCAGCTCCTTGGGTGAGGCTGCTGAGGCCACAAGAAGATGTCCTATTTCTTCCCTGCTGTTTTGGGAAGGGGCACTTTGGGAAGACTGATGAGGTGAGGGGTGGAGGCCCCTTCACTCAGAGCCAGACTCCCACCCATCTTGAGGGCAATCACATACCCGAGTGTGCCACACTGGCTCAGAATGTTTTCTGACTTTTCGATAGACAAAAACTGATTGCCTAAGTTATTATCTTGGTAGTATAAACTGCTTCTCCCACTACGATGGGCTTTTAATTAAATCACCAGCACTAAAACCATATGTATGATTTATGTTTAAATACTTACAGATGCTATTTTGCTGATTTCTTTAAAAAGAATAACATGAAATTAGTTTTAAAAGACTTCTTATATTGTGGTCTGGAGAAATACTTCCACTTTAAACTGTGTTGATACCAGCCTTGAATCTCCATGACTCAACAGCTCATGCACTTTGCCATGACACTACATCCTTTATTTGAAGAAGAGAAACTCATCTACTGAAGGCATTTTATTCCCTTGGGTTCTAACTGGTGGGGACAGAATGAAGGACAGTCCCTACCCATATGTCAGAGGAAGGCTAGCTACATGGCTCCCAGTGCACAGCCCCCACAGTCAGCACTTCTCATGGGCGAGCACCACCCTGTCTCTCCAGCTAGATCGCCCCAAGCTGAATTCCACATGGCCCCCTGAGGCCACGCAATGGTGAGGACTCAAAGGCAGCACTGGATTCAGGATCTGAATTGAAACAATGTGGCCCCCAAGTGCAAACTGCAGTCATTCACCACACTGTCTCATAGCCTTTGTGTCACTGGCTTTCTGTCACTTAAAAACAACTAGTAAGAAGCAAGACTTGTTTTGGCTCTCGGTTTCAGAGGCTCCAGCCCATGGTTGGTCTGCTTATTGCTTTTAAGCCTATCAGGGATAAGGCAGCTTTCTCACTTCCTGGCAGCCAGGAAGCATAAGGGAAAGGCAGGAAGGGGTGCCAAGGGTCTCAAACTCTCTGTCAAGGGCACATCCCAAGGACCTAACTTTTCCCGGCTAGGTCCCACATGCTGAAGTTCACGCCACCTCTTGATGTCAACTGTAAGCCATGTCTACATGTCTTTGGGGGACCTTGCTGGCAGACATGCAGAGAACCATCATTAAAACGAGGATCTTGGGCTAGAGAGATTGTTCAGCAGTTAAGGCACTTGCCTGCAAAACCTAAGGATCCAGGTTCGCTTCCCCAGTACCCAGGTAAAGCCAGATGCACAAGGTGGCACATGCATCTGGAGTTCATTTGCAGTGACAAGAGGCCCTGACATGCCCAATAAATAAAATATTTTAAAAATGGGGATATCTTACATTTCACCAGTCCTTATTGCTGAGAATCAAACAGTATCACCCTCTCCACTTACTGGTCAGAACTCACATGAACTTCATCCCTGAATCCCCCTGCATAACCTGGTTTCACTGCTTTGTATGTTATTGAAGGCCTTTGGCAAGCCTGGTTTGAGCAAGTCTATCATTTTTTGTACAGCTCACATGATGGCTAGCATTTCTTACCAATATAGTATTTTAAATTCATATATATTTACTTCTTTTTAACGACATGGTACTATTGCACACTGAGTAGACAGTGAAAACAAACAAACAAAAAACCTTGTATGCTTTGTCTTTTCACCAAATTTGATTTATGACACTTTCTAACCCCAGAACTATAATATCTCTGAGGTATGCTGCAGACACGATATGAAACCATTATGTTGGTGAGCTATGTGTGTGTACATTTTTTAAAGAACAATATATTACTGTTCTTGGTAATACAAACCTTGGGATAATGGGCTCCTGAACGGGGGGTGTCTTGGCAGTAAATGGTGATAGGTAAGAGTTACAGTTCAGCCCTGGAGGGTTTCTCAAAGTCCATGTGTTAAAGACATGGTTGCCAGCTGATGGCATGATTGGGAGGTGCTGGAAGCTCTAGGAGGTGAGGGTGTGTAGCGAGAGGAAGAAAGTGATCAGGGCTGTGTCCTCATCCCCAGCCCCTTCCTCTCCCCCTGCTTCCTGACTGCCAGGACGTGACCAGCTTTGCTCACAGCCATGGCCATGACTCATCACAGACAGAATGGAGTTAGGTGACCTCTGAAACTATGAGTCAAGATACATCTTTCTCCTTCTTGAGGTTAATCTCTCAACTGTGTGTCACAGCAACAGAGTTGACTAGCACCGTGATGGTGGCCTCCTGTGCCTTAGCTCCTGGGCTCTCACTTGCAGGCTCGACTCAAACACTAACACTGTGTCCATCTGTAGACAAAGGCCCTGGCATGGATGGTCGGGTATGTGGACAAACTAACAGAAGGAAAGGAGATGAAGAAAGCTGCTCCCTGCTCAAGAACACACTGTGGGTACTCAGGACGTTGCTCCCACAAGGTGGGGCACCTTGCTTAGCAGGTCTGGTGCTCCAATGAGGTACAGAGAAAGATGAGAGGGCTGGGCTTGGGACACTCCAGCTAGAAGGGAGAGTACTAGCTTGGGTTGAGTCAGGTCCCACCTACAAAGGTATGAAATCTTAGCCCCCAACCTCCTCCCTCAGAGCATGTCCATATCAAGGCTATTACTACAGGGTTGCTCAGTGGTTAAGGGCACTTCCTGCACAAGCATGAGGGTTTGAGAAGGGTCAGATCCCATGTGAACAGCTGGATGTGGCTACGTGTGCTTGTAACCCATTGCGCAGGGCAGGGGAGCAGAGACCCAGGAATGATCAGACAAGGTCCAGAATAGTCCAGCTTAACCTGGACCAGGCAGAAGAGTGATGGGGCATGCCACCCATGTTCCCCTCTGGCCGTCACGGGCAAGCACTCTGCTGCAGGCGAATGCATGGGGTGCTGCATCACACCACACCATGCACACATGAACACGCAACAACAGCAGCAAGACTATCATTGCACATATAATGAGGTAAGATGAGATGAAATCCCACTGAGAAAGGTGGTTCTGAATGCCAACATGACAGGTGCTCCTAGACTAAGAGAGGAACCACAGAAGGAAGAAGGCTGTGTGAGGAGTGAAGACAGAGGCAACAGGAATGTGAGGAACTGGGCTGGAGAGATGGCTTAGCATTGAAGGTGCTCTTCTGCAAAGCCAAAGGACCCAGGTTCAATTCCCCGGGATCCACACGAGCCAGATGCACAAGGTGGTGCATGCATCTGGAGTTTGTTTGCAGTGGCTGGAGCCTTGGTGTGCCCATTGTCTGTCCCTCTTTCTCTCTCCCTCTCTCAAATAAAAAGAAAATATAATTTTTTAACAAAAAACACTCAGGAACTATCAGCAAAACCCACAGGGAGATGGGAGGAAGACCTCTCCAGAGCTCCACTCCTCTAGCCCAGGTGCTCAGACCTCTGCTCACAGGGTTGTGAGGAAGGCATCACAGATGCCCCAGGCAGGGAGTACCATGGTGAAGAGGGGAAGGTGGCCCTCATGCCTTTACAACTCAAGGCAAACCACGGCTCCGGTGCCCATTCCCTGCAGAGATTCATAGGGACATTCCTGGTGCTGGGCTTAGGGTCAGAGACCATGGAGGAGTGGCAAGGAACAGATAGTACTACGAAGCAAGAAGCTTCCAGAGGTTCTCAGTGCTGCAGCAGTGCAGTGGGGTGAAATGGAATGCCCAGGGCAAGACGTAAGAGCAGGAGGCAGCTGTGTGTGTGTGTGGGGGGGGGGTCATACTGAGAAGTGGCCTTCCAAGGAGCGGATGGCTGCTCTCACACCTCCAACCTTGCCAGGGACCAAGATCACCCCTGGCCGGGGTCCAGGACAGGGAGCTCTGGGCAGGTCGTCTTCCTTACCTGCAAGGTGAGAGGCTGTGCAGGCCTGAGGTCTACAGCAGCTGCCGCTGGGCAAGCCTCTAAAGAGGGCAGTGTGGGTGGGGTGAGGCGGACCAGCCACTGCCACTTGAACAACTGGCCTGTGTGATCAGTGAGCAATGGTTCATGGGACTAAAGATAGACGGGAGCTCTGAAGAGAAACATGGATGCATCGGCTCCATTGCATCTGAATTTTCACACTGACTTCTCCCTCAGCACTTGTTTTTCACTTATTCCCTTATGCAGCCCCATGACACTGCCACTCTGTCATCTTTCCCCGGTGCTGGGCCCTGAAGCCTTGAAAATAAATTAGACTGAGAGGGCCACCTACTCCAGCACCCCAGATTCTGAAGCATATTGGGTCGCTAAGCCATGGTTGCATGGCGGAGCTGCCCCAGCATAGTGACAGGAGGGGCTGATTTCAGATCTGATTGCAGGGCAGTATAATTGCCAATCAGGCCAGGAGAGATGAGATTCAGAGCCGCAGTCACGAGCTGGGCCCCACCTCAGAGTCATTCCAAGCGGAGGCAGTCCGCTACACGCTGCCACTCAGGCCCAAAGCCCCACCACTCACAGAGCCGATCCGCAGAGAGGCCCTTGCCCATTTTCCCTGCTGAGCTCCAGGACCCCTGCTGGGCCCCACCAGCCCCAATCAGTGGCCTCTTGCAAAGCTGTCCCTTCATGAGATTGCAAGGGGGCCTGAATGGCCTCGGGGTCTTTAATGAGCTCAGCAGCTGAGCGCTCCTTGCAGACCTGGGAGTCTTGAAGTTGCAGCTGACACGTCTTGTGAGGACAGCCACAGGCAGGCGAGGGGCTGTCACAAGCCACATTCACCCTAGCCTGAGATGGGTTCACACTGGGACGCCACCAGAGGTGAGAGGTGTCCCCATCTCACTCCAGTCCTCTGCAGAACCCTGAGTGAAATCACACATTCTGAATTTGAATATGAAGACCAATAAATGAGAACTGAAATCCAAACTCCTCATATATCAAGTGCTCACTGTGCAGCAGACAGGACTTAAATAGATCCACAGAGACATATTTCAAAACGGGTAATTTGGATTTGAAAACTCAAGCGGTGTCGATGACTTTGGTGAGCATGCGCCAGGGCTGACACTCGGTCGGATTTGTCCTGCTCCTGCCCAGACAGGGCTGGTTCTGTGACTCTGAAGTGTTCCTCTGCACCTATATCCCTACATTGGCACCACCTTCTGCCCGGGACCGTTGCTTCCTGCTGGGACCCGTGTCATCAGAGGCTTCCTGGCATCCCCTGGGAAAGTGCCCTTAGCACCGGTCACACTGCATTCAAGCATACGCTCAATGTCCTTTGCCCCCTTTTCAGGCAGCATCATGGTCTTGAGGTGACTTTGTCTCCCTTGCAGCATGCTGGACTTGGTGGTCTGAGGGAAGGAGGAGCGAGGAAGTAAGAAGGAGAGACGAATGCTCAAGGAAGGGAAGGAATGAGGGAAGGGAGGAAGGAGGGGAACACAGCAAAGCAAAAAGCAGGAAAGATGTCAAATCGCCAGATACACGAGTTGTGGTTGTAGGCCTGTTGCTTGAAGGGCTGGGGACAGGACTAGCTAATCAGGTGTAAAGCAGGTAGCACAGAGGTCTGACATGTTTCCTGCCACCTGCTGCCTCCCACAAGGGCTGCTTCTGCACTGGACACCTCACAGACACCTCCTCAAGTAGCAGAGCTTGTCCACAGAGCCGGCTGGCACAACTTGTGAGAAGTTATAATGTTTATTTTTGTGTCCCCTCACATGCCATTACTTTAGGGGTAATTGGGAAGTACAGTTAGAAGCTTCAGGTGGCCCTCCAAAACACATGCAGATCCCCCCAAGTGTAATTACTAGGGGCACAGACATACACACAGGCTGCATGAGAACTGCGTGAGAAACACTCTGGTGAAATTCAGAGCAGTTGTAAATTTGCCAGTGTTCCTGGAAAGATGAAGACATCGACTTTGACCTCAGTGCAAAGCACATGAATCTGCCTTTTTCATGTATGCAGCCATGCTAGCTCCGGGTCTGTCTCCGTCTAAAGCCTGGGGCTGTGGCACTCTAAACTTGGATTCAAAGAGCTCTTCTGATTAAGGGAAGCAAGACATCCTATACCTTTTTTGCACATGTATGTGTCTGGGGGTGCACATGTGGGGAATGCATGTGCACAAGAAAACCAGAGGTCCATGTTAGGTATCTTCCCCAGCTGCTCTGCACCTTATTTATTGAGACAGAGTCTCTTGCCAAACCAGAGCTCACCTGTATGGTCAAGTCAAGCGAGCCAACTTGCCCTGAGGTTCCCTGGAGATCCACTTTTTAGCACCTCCTGAGATCTGAGATTACAGGTGCCAGGGATCCAATCAACTCAGGTCCTTACCCTTGAGTGACAAGTGCAATGCTGACAGAGCCATCTGCCCAACCCTGACATTTTACTCTTGACTCAAGGTCATGGACACAGTGCTTACTTACATAAAGAAGGGGGTTTCCAGGAGTGAGTGAGGGTAATGTGTATGTCCAGAGACCTTGGAGACACGTCCTTGAACTTCCTGTCTTTCTGGAGGCACCTGGCCTGGCATAGGTCTTCTTCTACTTGGCTTTGTGTTCAGACAGGAGCACTATTTTGTGCCAGACATGGCATTGGAGGCAGCTCCTGAGGGTGTTCCAGAAATTTCCAAATGCAATGATTAATGGTAGTCATTTTTAGGTTTCATGAAAACAGTTGCTGACAAGAAAATGGCATGAAGGCTCTCTGGGATCATGCTCATACTATCAAAGCACAGGGGAGCATGGTGCAGTTGCTACTGGCTTTTGGTTGTTTGACTTAAGCACTGAGCTCATTTTGCAGCCATTTCAGGACATGGCAGGAGAAATGACCAATGTAATGACTGACTCTTACTATGTCAACACACACGCTCCCGTTCTATGCCAGGTGTGTGTGTGTGTGTGTGAGTGTGAGCATGAAAAGGAATGCATATGTTGGGGGCAGAATGCATGCTCTAAGTGTGCATGAGCATTTCTGTGAGTGCAAGAGTGTGATTGTGCACACACACACACGTATGTATGTGTGGCTCTGGGTGTGCCCATGATAGACTCAACCATCACACACATGCAGCTCACATGAGTGTACCTCATTTACTATCCCATTCTGTGTGACAGCAATTTGTGTTTCCAGTTGAGGGGCACTTTCTTTTTGGAGATATCATAATTTTTTTTCAAAGTAGAGTCTCACTCTAGTCCAGGCTGACCTAGAATTCACTATATAGTCTCAGGGTGGCCTCGAACTCATGGTGATCCTCCTACCTCTGCCTCCCAAGTGCTGGGATTAAAGGCATGTGCCACCATGCCCAGCTAAGGGTAGCATAATTTTTTCAAGTTGCCCAAACATTTGTGAAAGTGATTTGTTGTAAATACAAGTTTTCATTCATTTGAATAGAAGCAAGATGGTGAGTTATCATAAGATTTTGTTTAACTTGATAAAAAAATCTCTGTTTTCCAAAAAGTCTTGCTACTTGTATTATGTGAGAATTCCAGTCTCTTTCCATTTCCAACATTTAAATTTGAAACAAAAAATACAAGAGACAGGTCTACCAGATACATCAAACGCAGCTACATTTTATGCCAGCTCTTGATGACAACGGGCCTGGATACTTCATGTGTTTCTTGGCCATTTGTGTATTTTCCTTGCTAGTTTCTGTTCAAATGCTTAGTCAATCTCATTACTGGTGGCTTAGTTTTATTGACGAATTTTGAGAATTCTTTTTTTTTTTTTTTGGTTTTTCGAGGTAGGGTCTCACTCTGGTCCAGGCTGACCTGGAATTAACTCTGTAGTCTCAGGGTGGCCTTGAACTCACGGCGATCCTCCTACCTCTGCCTCCCGAGTGCTGGGATTAAAGGTGTGCGCCACCACGCCCGGCTGAGAATTCTTAATATATATACTTTGTATAATTTCCCTGTCAGGCAGGTAATTTAAAAATATCTTAGTCCAATCTGCATGTACTTCCATTCCTTCAGTAGTAATTTGGGTAGTACAGAAGTTTTTAATTTTGAAATTTAAAATTTTTTCCTTTATGGATTATACTTTTAACATTGTGTCTAAGAGCATTTCACTAAGCCAAGGACACAATATATTTTTCCTATTTCTTCTAAAATTATTTTACAATTAGATCTATGATGAATTTTTAGATAAGAGAGGATTTTTTTATACAGCTGTCCAGTGGTTACAGTGCCACTGGTTAAAAGGACAATCTTTTCTGCTTTGAATTGTCTTTGTACTGTGTTCAAAGATCAATTGTGTGAGTCTATTTCTAGACTCTATTCTCGTGTATTGATCCACGTCAATCTTTCTCCCAGTACAACATTGTCTTGATTATAGTAGCTTTAGAGTAAGTTTTGAAGTGAGGTAGTATTAATTTTGTTCTTTGTCCAAAATATTTTTGTGATTCTAGTAACTTCTCTCATGTAAATATTAAAATCAACTTGTTTGTTCCAGAAGAACCCTGCTAGAGTTGAGCAGGATTGCCTTGGTTGTAGAAGAGGCGACACGCTAACATGTCACCCAGTCCATCATGGCTATGCCCTACTTATTTAAGTTTCTGATTCTTTTTTTTTTTTTTTTTTTGGTTTTTTGAGGTAGGGTCTCACTCTAATCCAGGCTGACCTGGAATTCACTCTGTAGTCTCAGGGTGGCCTCCAACTCATGGCGATCCTCCTACCTCTGCCTCCCGAGTGATGGGATTAAAGGCATGCGCCACCATGCCCGGCTGGTCTCTGATTTCTTACATCAACACTTTGTACTTTTTAACATACATATTCCATACTATATCCTATGGTACAAACACCTAAATATTTCATTTTGTGGTGTAATTGAAAGAGTAAGTAAAGGTTAGTTTATATTATTTATTCCTATTTTCTGTTTCTGTGTATTACCCTTCTAAATTTAGTCACTAGTTTTAGTTTGGGGACATTTAATGGAGCTTATTATATTAATGTGGAAACAAGATTTGTATGTATATAAATGAACACATTACTGGTGAAGAGAGGTACTTTTTCCTTCACAACCCATATGTACATAGCATGTGTGCATGTGTGTGTGTGGAGTATTGAGCAATGTGTGGTGTATGATTTGTTTGTGCAAGAGCAGGTGTAGATGTGGGTGTCCCATGTAGATGCACACCGAGGCCAGAGGAGAATGAATGCTAAGTGGGAGCTCATCTGCAGCTATCTTTCCTTGAGATGGTTTCTCTCCCTTAACCCAAAACCACCGTTAGCAAGCCCAAGCAATGCTGTGGCCTCCACCTGTTGTGCACAGGGGTTACAGTTGTGTATGGCCACACCCAGCTTTGTATGAGAATTCTGGGGAGTTGAACTTGGCAGTCTCTGGCCTGAGAGGACAGCAAGCACTCTTAGCTGCTAAGCCATCTCCCCAGTCCACAGTCCATATATTTTATTTCTTTTCCTTGTCTAATTTCACTGGCAAAGAGTTCTGATGTTGAATAGAAAGAGAAGTGATAGGATTGGATGTCTTATCTTGGTCCCTTTTGATTTGGATTGTTTTTCTCAGATAGTGTCTTACTGTGTAGCCCAGGCTGGCCTAGAACTCATGGCAATCATCCTGCCTTACCCTTCTCGGTGCTGGGATATAAGCACATGTCACCATGCCCAGCCTGTTCTTGGTTGTTCGAGGGAAGCACTTGACCAGCAGGAGTCAGCAGGAGGCAGGCCGCGAGCTTTGCACACTGCCTCTTGGGGTCTCGGGAGTTCACTCCCACCCCTGTCGGCTGCGAGTCTCTACTGAGATGTGATGTGTGAGCTTAGGCAGTGCATTGGCCTCCCTGGGATGACCATTGAGCTCTCATGGTTGTTGATGTGGTGTCATGTCAGTTTTTAAATGGTGAGCCCTATTGCATCTGGGGACGAGGCCTGCCTGCATGTGCAGCTGTCCACACAGAACTGAGGAGCTACCTGTTGAACCCTTATCTCGGGGACCCTCCCAGATTCAGTAACACTGGGGGCCCCTTTTCCCAATGTGTCTATCAGTGGCCTCCCAGAATCCCTCTTCCACACTCCTGCAATTTCTAGGCCAAAGGCCTCTATGTACTAAGGACTTGGCTCCTTCACACACAGGACAGTGCTTTCTCCAGCCATATCCAAAGAGCTGTAGGTTCTCTTTGGGTCTTGGGCAATGGCGCCATTCCCATAATAGTGCAGACATGCCATGGGCTTCCTGGCCCTGAACAGGGAAGAAAAGTGAAAATGGGTATCATCGCTTCTATCTGCTAATGGGCAGACTCTGCCAGGCCTCTGGCCACACTGCTGAGCTCCTGGGCTCTTGCTGCCTGAGTGTCTGTCTCTAGAGTCTTATGTTGAAGTGTTATAGAAGGTGTGGCCTTTGAGGAAGAAATGAGGTGATAAGAATAGAGTTCTCATGAATGGGACCGTGCCCTTACAAAAACTTCCAGAGAGCCCTTTGCCCCTCCCACCCTCCATGTGAGGGCATAGCAAGAAGGCACTGCCTGTGGACGAGGAACCAGCCCTTCATTAGACATCAACTCTGACAGTGGCCTGATCTTGGACTTCCAGCCTCCAGCACTGTGGGGATAAATCCACTTGGTCTCTAAGACACCCTGTCTATGGCATTTTGAAATAGCAGCCCAAATAGTCTGAGAGTCTTGTCCTTGGTCAAAACTAACTGATGTAAAGAGGAAGAAACACCTGAATGTTCTCTACTGACATTCATCTATTAAGGAGGAAATACTTATTTTGACTCATTTGCAGAGATCTCCATCCAGTCAGCTGTCTCCATGGCACTGTGGTGAGGAGGAGCGTCATGGCACAAAGGGCATCATGCAGGGCAAAGTGGAGCACAGCACCATGTCACAGAAGTCGGGAAGCAGAGCCAGGCAGGGCCCAGCCTCAAAGCACACCTTAAAGCTTCACTCCCAGTGACTAGTTTCTTAAATGAAACTCTACCTCCTAAGAGCCCATCCAGGGGAAACTTCATTGATGAGGTCAGCCCCAGAACCCAGTGTTCTTTCCATAGCACTGCCAGCTGGGGAAAAGGCTTCCAACCTCTGAGCATGGAGCCATTTATCTCCAAAGCCTGACACTTTCTGGTTTTGACAGCCCCTGTCCACTGTCTCCCATTGGGTTTCAATGGGCATCAGGTTGTTGAGTTTGTGTTCTGCACAGAGATTCTGGCCTTATCCATGAGCCGTGGTCAGAAGAGGACTTGTACCTCCATGATAGATACCAGAAGAGCCTTTTCTAAGAAAATATCTGGCTGTGGTTAATTTCTCATAGCCACAACAAGACACCCCACCAACAAAAGCATGGGATGAAGAGAAAGGTTTCAGCTTATTGTCCCCAGGGGAAGCTTTGTCAAGGCAGGGAAGGGGTCAAAGAGGCTGAGCATCACATCTTGCTACACAGCTTGCAGGAAGCAGCAAGAGTGAGCTGACTAGCACAGGCAAGCGAGGCTAATAAACTTCAAGGTTCACCCCCCAGTAACTTGCCTCCTCTTGCAAGATCTGCCTCCCAAATTGCACCAGCTAGGGACCAAGTGAAGGCTATTGGGGACATCTCATTCAAACTATCACAGACCTCCAGATCATCTGCTCGAGATCTAAAATCTACCTTTCTGGCTTATATTGTCAATTTGACAGAACCTAGAGTCACCTGTGAGGGATTGTCTTGCTTGGCCTAGCCTCTGAGTATGCCAGGAAGGAATGATCTGCATTAGTTTAACTGAGGTGGAAAGACACAGCGTAATGAAGGAAGGTGCTCTTCTCTGTATACAAAGCCAAGAACTAGCTAAGTACTAATGTTCTCGCTGTTTCCTCACTCACTGAGACGATATGACCAGCTGCTTCATGAGCCAGCCTCCATAGCGACGCCCCCCTTTAAGTGATTTTCGTCAGGTATTTTGTCTTAGCAATGAGAAAGGTAACTATGACAGTGCTTTTTCTCCAAGGAGTCTTGCTCCTGTGATGGAAGATTCTAGAAATGTATAGTACTCATTGCCAGTGGTGTGTAACATTCTTGAGGTGGGCAGAGTGAAAAGTTGGGAACTGTGGGTCTGTCTGGCATCTCCAGCTTAAACACGACAGCACAGAGCTCTCCTCCACCTGCCCCACCACATGTCCAGCTCCCTGCTCATGTGGATCTCCAACATACTTGCTAATTACCTCTGTGGCCCAACACATGTCAAGAGTTCAAGACTTCCTGCTAGTTCTGTCTGTTTTACATGGTGCATCAACTGGGGTTCTCTAGAGGAACAGAACTGATAACATGCATTTGTACCACAAATTATATATATATATATTATAAATATTAGACTAGCTTCTAGGATAAAAGTTGAGTAATCCAACAATAGCTATCAGCAGGCTTGAGCATCAAGGAACCTGATAGCTACTCAGTCCAAGGGGCTGGATGCCTTGGTAGTCCCAATCTGGCACTGAAGACCTGGAGGATTTCCGGAAGAGCCGCTGGTCTTCAGTCCCCACTGGGAGTCTGATGCATCCCAATTCTAGTGTCCACACAAGCTTGTTGAAGCAGGGTAGATGCATGTGCCAGTGAATAGTGAGGGCAGCTAGGTAAGAATCACTGGGCGGCAGCATGGGCAGCCAGGAGAAAGGGCTGTGTTCTCTCAAGCTGCTTTGTACACAGTCTAGGCCCTCTCAGAAGGCCTGCCCACTCTGGAGAAAGGACTTCCTCCCTTGGTTCATCCTTCCTAGAAATAGATTCCTAGACCTGCCCAAGAGGCAAGTCTCTTGAGGCCTAATCTCATCAAACTGACAACAGAACCTAACCATCACAGGTAGGTTAAAAATAAGAAGTCTGGGGCTGGAGAGATGGCTTAGCTGCTAAGCACTTGCCTATGAAGCTCAAGCTCAATTCCCCAGGACACACATTAGCCAGATGCACAAGGGGGCGCATGTGTCTGGAGTTCGTTTGCAGTGGCTGGAGGCCTTGGCGCACCCATTCTCTCTATTTATCTGACCTCTCTCTCTCTCTCTCTGTTGCTCTCAAATAAATAAATAAATAAAGTAAGTAAGTAAAATAAGAAGTTTGTACTGATCCTCTGGGGAGCCTTGGTCCTATCCCCTTTCCTTCCATCCAGTTTCCATCTGCATGGCCTTTCTCTTCGCTGTGATGAAATACATGGCTAAAGAAATTTAAGGAAGGAGGGCTGGAGAGATGGCTTAGCGGTTAAGCGCTTGCCTGTGAAGCCTAAGGGCTCCGGTTCGAGGCTTGATTCCCCAGGACCCACGTTAGCCAGATGCACAAGGGGGCGTATGCATCTGGAGTTCGTTTGCAGTGGCTGGAAGCCCTGGTGTGCCCATTCTCTCTCTCTCTCTCTCTCTCTCTCTCTCTCTCTCTCTCTCTCTGCCTCTTTCTCACTCTGTCTGTCGCTCTCAAATAAATAAATAAAAGTAACAAAAAAAATTTAAAAAAAAAAAAGAAAAGAAATTTAAGGAAGGAAGGATTAGTTTTGGCTAACAGATGGAGGGACCAGTTGCTCATGGCCAGAGAAAAGGTGACCACAGGAGCATGGAGCAGCTGTTCACATTGTGCCATAGTTAGGAAATAGAGCCATGATTGCTGGTGTTTCAACCCACTTCCTTAAAAAAAATATTTTATTTATTCATTTCAGAGTGAGCAAGAGAGAGAGCGAATAGGAGTTCCAGGGCCTCCAGCCACTGCAAACAAGTTCCATATGCACGCGCCACCTTGTGCATCTGGCTTATGTGAGCACTGGGGAATCACACCTGAGTCCTTAGGTTTCTCAGGCAAGCGCCTTAACTGCTAAGCCATCTCTTGAGCCCTCACTCCCTTTTTATTCAGTCCAGGAGCCCTGCCTATGGGTGCCCACATTAAGGGTGGCTCTTCCTTTTCAGCTAAACCTTTCTAGAAACAGCCTCAGAGACACTCAGAGGTATGTTTCCATGGTGATTCTAAATCCAGTCAAGCTCACAGTGAAGGTTACACATCACACCACCTCCACCTGCCACAGGTGACACATACTTTGGTTTCCTTTTGCTTTATCCAGCCTGTGTTTATTTTAACAAAATATGGAGTGAGTGGGAGCTGGAGAGATAGCTTAGCAGTTAAGGCACTTGCCTAATGACCCAGGTTCAATTCCCCAGTACCCACAAAAGCCAGATACACAAAGTGGCATACGCATCTGGAGTTCATTTGCAGTGGCTAAAGGCCCTGGCATGCCCGTTCTCTCTTTCTCTCTCTCTCTCTCTCTCAAATAAATAAATAAAATCCTAAAAAAAAAAAACTTTAAAAATATGGGCTGGGGACAAGTCTTATTTCTACCTCCTGCTTTTAGAAAAGACAACACACAAACATACTCTGTAATCATTTTTAAATTTTAACTTACCTTGCCTAGAAATCACTTCCTGCTGTCTCCCAGCCATGGAAGGGCCTTGGGATACAGCCCTGTGGGGCTGGAAGGATGTCCCAGCTCCGAGACTCAGAGCTCCCAGCGCTATCCCTTAGCCAGAGCTGCAGGAGGGAAGCTCCTTACCTTCCGGTTTCTCCTCCACTGGTGGAGTGGGGCGTAGGTTTCTCCTGTCCTTTTTCCTTCATGTAAGGAAAGACACAACCACTCTGGAGCGGCCACTCACCAAAGCTAGCCATTAACCACCAGTTCACCACCCTGAGGCTACAGCCTGGCCCAGCCCTCCTTATCTCCTCCATGTCCCTTGCTGATTGGTTCCAGAAGAAACACTCAGTGTTGTGCAATTTGCATATGCATTCGCTTGAAATCCCATCCTAAGCACTTCAGAGATGGCTCTTTGACAACAAAGTTCCCCTTGCAGGCAAGGCCTCAAGCCTTGGTGGCCTTGTGTCCCGGAGACACAATTAGGAGGTCTGACATCAAGGGTGCTGTGTGTGTTGGCAAAGCACTGTGGTGATGAGGAAGCAGGATTCCTGACTAGCTGCGGGATCCCAGGCCGAGCCCTGGAGAAGAGGCCTGATGCCCCAGTTTTGTCTTCCTCAACAGGACCTGGAGTGGGAGCTCTTCCAACAGTTAGGAGCTTTCTTACCCTTAGTTCTTTCCAGCAGCCCTAATGGCAAATCCTTTTCTTGCCCCTGGGGATACATTGCTGTAATTAATTACTGTGCTAAGCGGCCCGGGGGCACCAGCTGAAACAGAGACAGAAACTCGGCCCCATCCAGTCGGGCTCACCTTCCCTTCGGCCCTGCGCTGTTCTGAGCCCTCCTCACTCCTCACCTGCCTCTTGCCTTGCTTCCAAATCTATTCCCTTTGCTCTGACACCACTGCCTGACTCAGAGTCTTCCAGTCTGCTTCTCCAACTTTTGAGTTAAATGAAATAGCATCTTTCAAAAGCTCTAAAAACACACCCTCAGAAAGTAAACAGATCCCAGAGAGTGGGAAGCTCAAGAAGCCAGGGCAGGGGGTGCGGGGCCAGGGGATTCCCGCCTGTGCCTGGAGGAGCGTGAACAGTGCGGCTGCATGGAAACCACCATGCACACACGCAGGCAGTCCTTGGAGGAATTCAAAACAAACTACTGGATCAGTGAGCTCACATCAAGGTGTGCATCTGAAGGACTGGAAATTCACGCGTGGAAGACCCACCTGCAGGCTTGTGCTCATTTCAGGATTATTCACTCGTGATATCCAAGATGTGGTTCACCTAACCGTTCACAGCTGACAAGTGCGCAGATCTAAGGTGGTACATGTACCCAACGGAGTGTTAGCCTTTCAAAGGAAGGGAATGCTTCACTTATAGCAACATGGTGGAGCCTGGAGGGCACGATGCTAAATGGAATATACTAGGTGCAGACAGAGAAACATTTCATGATCTCTCCTACAGGTACATTCCAAAACTATGAACTCACAGAAGCAGGATATAGAATGCTGGTTTCCAGGGGCTGGGGTGTGGGTAGAAATGTGGTCAAAGGCATAATAAAGCTTCCATTAGACAGGAGGGCTAAGTCCAAGTGACCTACATTCAACAAAGTCAATATACTTAAGGATGACACATATAGACTGTGGTGGTTTGATCCAGGTGTCCCCAATAAACTTAGGTGGTCTGCATGCTAGGTTCCCAGCTGATGGAGATTTGAGAATTAACGCCTTCTAGAGGCAGTGTATTGTTGGGGGTGGGCTTATGGGTATTATAGACAGTTTCCCCATGCCAATGTTTGGCACACTCTCCAGTCGCTATTGTCCACCTTATGTTGGCTAGGGGGTGATGTCCACCCTCTGCTCATGCCATCATTTTCCCTGCCATTGTGGAGCCTCCCCATCGAGCTTAAAATAAACCTTTTTCCCACAAGTTGTTCTTGGTCAGGTGATTTCTACCAGCAATATGAACCTGACTGCAACATAGACATTTAGAAGCAAAAGAAAATACAACATGAGATGATACAAATGATTTTGCATTCAGTATTTTGCCATCATTGACCAAAATACCTGACAGAAATCACTTAAGGGAAGGCTGATTTTTAGCTCATAATTTCAGAGTAGTCCAGACCATCACAGCAGAGAAGATATGGTGGCATTTATGGCAGTGGAAGTGTGTGGCAGAGACTCCTCCCATCATGGTAGACCAGGAAACACAGAATGGCTAGGCCCAGCAGCAGGCAATAGTTAAAGGCCCTCCTCTCAGGACCTGCTTCGCCAGCCACAGCCCACCTCCTAAAGGCTCCACAGCCTCTGTAGCTGGGATACAATACCCAAGCAGAAGCAGCTTGCAGAAGGAAAGGGCTAATTTCAGCTTACAGTTTCAGGCGCACATTTATGTCATTGTGGAGAAAGTATGTCAAGATCAGACAGCTGACATCACATCTGCATATTAGCATGAAGGAAGTAGGAAAATCTCAAAAGCACTAGGCAGGGCTGAACTATAACATGCCAAGGCTCACCTTCAGCAATATACCGCCTCCAGCAAGGCTCCATCTCCCAGTGGCTCCACAGCTGGGAATTAATAATGAGGCTTAGTCACAGACACATGAGGCTATGGCGGACGTTTTACATTCAAAGCACTACTGCCTCCTAGACAGTGGCATTGACTAGCGGGTCTGGATGTTGCTGGTTGTGAAGGATCCCCTGTCGGGAAGGAGAGGTCAGGAATATTCTAGCTGTAGCTTCTATCTTCTATCCAGCTGGGGTGGCCCCAGGTCTGATGGTTATGTCTTCAATTTGCACTTCCTGAATCTGCACTGGAACTCGGTTGACACTAAAGGCCAATTGCTCTTGGGCACTCCAGCAAATAAGATTCGAACCACTGTGCCTGTATGGAAGTGATGCTCAGCGCTTGAGATAATGAACCAAAGCTGCCCAGCCACCCAGTACTGAAATGTGTCTGTGCTCCTGTGCTGCTGGGTACATCACAGCCACTACTTTGGGAGCTGGTGTCTCAAGGCACAGCATGGTGTCCAACCAGGTTGAGCCTCACCCTCCTGGGCATCAGTATGCCCATCCTTCAACCTGAGGTCAGAACCTGGAGTCCTTCTTGAGCCATCCAAGTTTCGTATCCCACATCCCAAATATGTCCAAATCTACTTGTGCTATTACCCTAGTTCCCAGGCTGTCCCCTCAACACCACAGTGTCTTCAGTTTATGTTCTCCCCTTTTCCCTGCCTATTCCCCTACAGAGCCTCAAAGATGACTTCTGAAAACATCAATTACAACAGGGCACCTTGCCTGAAGTCTCTTGGCTCCCTTCACATGTGGGTTGTCAAACCCTAGACGGGGCCTTGGAAGGCTGCCCACTCAACACTAGGGTATAACTGTCCCAAACTCTTGGGCTTCTGTAGAGCCAGTTTCTTTTTTCCTTTTCTTTTCACCCATGAAATCTGCTATGTCATGAAAACACAACTGCTCACCACAGCAACTCCAGACATGCAGGGTGGGGCCCAGCTCTGGGCCTGTGGCTCCTGCAGGCTCAGGACCACAGACATATGAACTTCATGGCTGCTCTGCACACACTCCTAGGATGAGTGTCATCACTAGGATGAGGGTGCTGTGGAATACCATCCTCCAGGCATGGCCACTGCCCTCTTGAACTCTCAGCAGTTGTGATTAACAGGTGACCTTCACAAGATTGGGCCCATTAACATTCTGTCACAGAGAGGGATGGACTCATGAGGTCATGTTCCTCCACGAGACTATATAAGCAGTTTATAGTTGCCAGGAGAGAGAAAGAAGAGAAGAGACGAGAAAGGAAAAGAGAAGAGGGGAAGAAAGGAGAGGAGAGCAGAGGAGAGGAAAGGAGAGGAGAGGAGGCATTTGCTTCAACAGTATAGTTGCCTGTAAATTGCTCATGCTTCTATCTGTATGTAACCTTTACACATGCTCCTCTAAGTAACTCCAATTTAACTCATTGATTCACCCTGCTAGACATGAGCAGACAGTTTCTTTGATCTGCTTTTGCAGCTCTGTCAGATGGATATGTGTGGTGGTTTGATTCAGGTGTCCCCCATAAACTCAGGTGTTCTGAATACTAGGTTCCCAGGTGATGGAGATTTGGGAATTAACACCTCCAGGAGGCAGTGTATTGTTGGGGGCGGACTTATGGGTGTTATAGCCAGTTTCCCCATGCCAGTGTTTGGCACACTCTCCACTCTCCTGTTGCTGTTGTCCACCTTATGTGGCTCAGGGGGTGATGTCCATTCTTTGTTCATGCCCTTGTTTTCCCTGCCATCATGGAGCCTATAAGCCAAAATATACCTCTTTTTTTTTCCCACAAGCTGCTCTTGGTTGGGTGATTTCTACCAGCAATGAGAGTAAGATGCAACAATATGTTTGTTCATTTTCTCTCAGGAAAAGTCCATGTGACATTGTTGCCCAAACAAGGATTCAACAGAACTAAAGATGAATTTGGGAGGAGAACTTACATGGTCTCTGCTGTGGAGGAAGATGAGACAGCAAGGGAAGCTAAACTGTGTGAGCGTGAAGCATCCAAGGGGGGCATCCTGCCCCATGTGGTATGGAATAGATATCTCCTTGCTGCAGTAGCCATTGCACTGCCCTTGCTATAGGGGTGTAACCACATGTAACTTGCTTCTGTATGTAACCCTTCACCCATGCATGTAACCCTCACACATGCTCCTGTGAGTAACTCCAAGTTAACTCATTGGTTCCCCCATAAGTGACCCCAATTAAACTCAAAGATTTACCAGGGTAGCCTTGGGCAGAATCATTTCCTTGGTCTGTCATTTGCACCCTATGAAGAGTGATTAGACACATTCACATCTATAGCTCACCATGCACATGGTTCAATCAGGAAGGTGCCACATCTGTACCTTTTGCTGTGTATACTTCTGTCACAGCCCATGAGGACCAAGTGTAGAGCTGGACTCAACTGTGGCCTGGCTTTATCATCTGGGCGGATGCCACTCGCCTTCTTGGGTTCTCAAAAAGGGATGCTATGCACAGAGTTGATAGCCTCTGAGAATTAACAATAAAAAGGACATGCGAGTTCCTCAATGGCCCACAGTTAGCCCACACATCGCGCTCCCTCCTTCACCTGGCTCAGAGACCTCTGTCGTTTAGCACATTCATCATCTTTCACTTCTGAGACAAAGTACCTAAGCATCGGAAGAGAACAGCTATTACTCGGTCTTTGGCTCTGTTGCTCCCGTGTTGGCCTGTGTGAGGCAGAACAGCATGGTGACAGGAGCACGTGGCCCACACAGTGGCAGGCAGGAGGCAACGAGAGAAGAAGGAACCTGGGGCAGGTCTAACTTTTCAAGTGCCCCCCACACCCAGTGACCCATTTCCTCCCACTATTCCATTCCTGCAGAAGTTTCCACCACCTTCCAGAAGAGTGACACCAGCTGGAGACCAAGTATTCAACATATGAGCCTGGGGGTGGAGAGGGGGTCGCGACGGTCACTTCACATTCAAATTATAACATGGAGGAAAGCTTGGATCTCAAAAACCACAGCCAGGGCCCTGAGGTCTATGGGTCACTGAACCACCAGCCCCACCGAATTCCGTTTACACAGACCAGAGGCTGCACATCTTCCCCAAGTCTGCTCGGCACTGACTGCCATCTCCTCCAGCCTCCGGGCGCTTGTCCTCAGCTACAAAATGAGTGACCTCAGTGGCCTCAAGCACACAGGGCTGAGCATCCCGTGCGACAGGTCCAGGAGGAGCAGCACATGCTACCATGGTTGATAGCGTGATGAGGAGAACATCTGGACAGTCTCAGAGTTGTGGTGCCCATACAGATATGATGCTGAAGGCTCCCCAGCAGGATTCACTGCCCGCAGAGGTCTCATGCAAGTACACCACATGCAAGACCAGCAAAGACATGCAATGCCTAGGGAGGCACACAGCCTTCTGGATGAAGGGAAGACTGTGAGCCCATCACTGTGACTACACATTTGGCACACAGCCTGACGGTGATGAGGATATATTTCCACTACTCCAAGAGAAGCTGAAGTTCCCATGTGCATGCACAGAGGGGTGGAGGAAGTTTCCGGAAGGCATTACTGGTCTCGTTTGTGAAACACAGAGAGCTGGACTTCATTGCAATGTCCTAGTGTTGTGCATTTGATGAGACATATTCCTCTGTCATTGTCCATTACATCACCCGCTGTCTCACAAAGGTCCCTCAGCCAGCTCTCCAAGGCACAAAACTGTCTGCATAAGCTCTGGGGCAAGCCTGGGACAGACTCCCCAGGCCACATAGCCAGGCTCTGGAGGGTTTTTCTTTGTCTTAAAACCTAGAGGATGGGCCAGTCATAACCCACAAGGAGGATGTTTTCTAGCAGTTAGCAAGTGACAAGAAGAGTTTAAAATCCTGGAGTGAAATTAAAGGCCCATAAGGAAGAAAAAAAAAGTAAATGAAAATGACCAGCTGGTCATTAGTCACCAGGAGTTGTCTGACCTGGGGGTACGGGCAGTCTTACTGCTATTATGAACTATACAAATGTGAAGAAGAAAGCAATTACCTCCTTTAGACCCTGAAAAGTTAATGTTGAACTTCCTGTTGCCATGGACACGCAGAGTGGTCTTTCGGTTGTTCAGTAACCGATAGAGCAGCATTCCTCCCACAGCCATGGACGAGGCTCTCTCCTCAGCGTACGCTTCCCTGGCAGGTAAGTCTATTGCGCATGCACGTGGCTGGGCCAATGAACACACAGAAGAGAAAAGGGCGAGGCTGAGGTCCAGGAACCCACTAAGCACAGACGCCAAACCTCAGCTCAATGGGGAAGGAAGGAAGAGAAAGAGAGAGAGTCAGGGAGAGGAAGAGGGAGACAAGAGAGAGGGAGGAGAAAAGAGGAAGGGAGGGGAGGTGGGGAGAAGGAGGGAAGGGCCTGGTTGGGAATGCTGCCTAAGAGCTGGGAGACTCGGACATGTTTCTGTGGACAAACACAGAAGAAAGAAAACAAAACCTGCTTATGAGTGAAAGAAGAGCTTCCCAAGGCCTCTGTCATCAAATCTTGTTTAAGTGTCACTGGTCATGGGTGTTGTGGCTCCTATCTGTAACCCCCAGTTCTCTGGGAGGCTGAGGCAGGAGGATTGCTAGACTCCATAGTGAGTTTCAGGTCAGCCTAGTTCTAGTGAGGAATTGTCTCAAAATTGTACCTCCCATGCCATTAGTTTTTCTAACTGTAATGTGGACACACATCCTCGGGGACAGATGGAATGGTGGCTTAATCTCAAGACAGCTGCACTTAGTGGAGCTGAATGTCCACTTTCTGACCACGGTCAAGTTTAGTGAGCTTGGGTTTTCATCCCATTTTGTGTTCTTGACTGTGTTTCCCCTGAAGGAGCACTTACCTAGTTGAAAGTTCATAACCATTTTCCCCCTTTATTGTAAATGTCTCAGTGCAGGAAGAATGATGCTGTCAGAGGTCAGCAGGCCTTGGCTTCATGACCTAAAATGACCACAGTCACAGTGCTCCACACACAGCAGGCCAGGCCAAGGGAACCATTGAAAATGAATACCTTCCTCTCCTTAACATCTGAGCATACATCACACTGTCAGTCCAGCTCTGGGCAGATTGTAATTCAGTCTCCCCCAAACTCAAAGCTGGTCCAAGACTGCCCAGCTCCATGGCCTACAGAGGCCCTGTGTGAGGAAACAGGCAGGAGTGGACATTGAGAATTTCAGACTTCTACAGCAACTTGACAAGGCAATGATGAGCGCAGTCTCATAATAAAGAAAACTATTACGCCCAGTTCTCGGCACTCCCAGTGACCACCAAGGAGAACCATACACATATGCAAGGACAAGGAGCTTTATTTCAGGCTTAAGCTCGGTCTCTTGACTTCACCAACACAGTGGATCAATACAAGAGCCCCGAGTAGCAGGAGGGTAGGGTTTATATAAGGATTTGAGCAAAGAAGTAGGGGATGGGTACATGATTGGTTGCTTTAAACAGTAACTGCACTTGTACTCTTCTGATTGGTTTGGGATTTGGGCGGGCAAAGTTGGGGGCAGGAGCTAGGAGGATCTCTAGGCAGATGAGGTAATCTCCATTGCGACTGGCTAAGCAAGTAGCCATAACATTTGTATGCTTTCGATTGGCTGGGGCAGAAAGGCATGTCCTGGGCACATCTAGGAGTGACTCAGGCCCTTGGGTGAATATCTCTCCTGTCAGGGTGATTGCCTTCTGCTTAAGCAGGAACCTGAAATTTAGGCCTAGCCAGGGCAGCAGCCTACTGAATCCCTTCATGGCATCAGTTTAGTTTCTGGGTCTTTCAAAACCAAGCACGATGGTTACTTTCACTTTTTCGTAATTCATTTTCATGTGCTTCCTGCACAAGCATGAGGGCCTGATGGGGCCTGAGACCACCCAAGTTTAAATTTCCAGAAACCACAGAAGCAGCTAGCCATGACCATGTGTACCTGCAATCCCAGTTCCGTAGGGGAGCAGAGACCATGACATCCCTGGGGCTCATGAAAACATGGCAAGCTCCAGATCGGTGAGAGACTCCACTTGAGATAAGAAGAGTGATGATGGAGCAGGGCACACGATGGTCTGCTCTGGCCACCACAGACAAGGGTGCCAGCTGCAGGAGAGTACGTGGGGTGCTACTGGGAAAGCACACGTGCACATATCACACACACCGCACAACACACACACACGCAAAAACAAAAAAAGAAATGCTTTTGCGAGTAAATGTGTCAGTTCTCCACTGCTGTGACAAAATGCCTGAGAAAAATCAAAAAATGTAATTTGGCTCATGGTTTTGGAGGTATTGGTCAGTTTGTCCCATTATTTGTGGCCTCTGGCAAAGCAGAAAATCGTCGTGGCACCATGTGGTGGGAGAAAGTTTCTCACGTCATGGTGGCCAGAAAGCTGAGATACAAGGGAGCTGAGGCTCCATACCCTCTTTGAAGGTACATCTCAAATGATCTCTCTTTAGGCCTTACTTTTTAAAGGTTCCACCAGCTCCCAATAGCACCACCCTGATGAACAATCCTTGAACACACAGATACCCCAGAATCACCACTAGCCTTCCAATTTCATCCTTTTGGCACAAACACCCCTGCATCCCTGTAGCTATAACTGGAAACTGTCCCAAAGACCTGCTGCCACCAGAGTGCAAAGCTTAAGAGAAGTGTTCAGAGGCACTAGGAGACTGCCTTGCAGTCCCTTGTGGGCTGCGGAAGCTGTGGCCACATATGCTGTGCTCAGCCCACAGTGCAGCTGCGTACAGGACCCTCTCATGCAGAAGGTGCCTGCAGACTCGCTCTGCAGGAGTCTGCTTGACGAGGTGGAAGGTCTCACTGGTGGCGCTGATGTTCTAAGGACCAAGACGTCCCTTTCCTCACCTACTGAAGTCACTTCTGCCTGAGGATAGGCCCAGCTCTGGGAGCTCCTGGGAACTGAGCTGGGACTTGCCCCTCTGGAATATTCTCTGCTGCCATGGCCAACACGGCACCAGAAGGGCACACATCCCCTGGAAGGTGGTGCTCTCCCAAGTTCCCATGCCACCACATTTGGGTGACCATAATGGAGTCTGGGAGCCCAAGGTGACATCATCCTCCCAGAATTTCTTTTTTTTTTTTTAATTTTTTTTTGTTCATTTTTTATTTATTTATTTGAAAGTGACAGAGAAAGAGGGAGAGAAAGAGACAAATAGAGAGGGAATGAGCACGCCAGGGCTTCCAGACTCTGCAAACAAACTCCAGATGCGTGCGCCTCCTTGTGCATCTGGCTAACGTGGGTCCTGGGGAAATGAGCCTCGAACCGGGGTCCTTAGGCTTCACAGGCAAGCACTTAACCGCTAAGCCATCTCTCCAGCCCCCAGAATTTCTTTATGTTTTTGTACAAGTAGGGAAAGTTAAAAATAAGGCTTTAACTTCCTTGTGGCTATTTCCGCTTCTGTACATTGTCAGGAATTGTTATTTCTTCCAACTCAAAGCAAAGCTTGAGCTTTGATTCACTAAACAAATCTCAGCGTTTAGCTGCTTTTCGTATTCCTCAGCCTTTATTTTCACCAGCACAGTGATATTTAAATGTGCTCATGTTCAGGTATTAAATTAAGTGGTTTACATTTTGTTTGCTTAGCGTTCATCTGCATCATCTCGAAGTGCAGTGAGCACATGAAGCCCTCACCAGCTTCCTCATGGGTCTGCAGACAAGATGAATGCAACTCTGTCACACAGGTACTGCTGTGCCCAAGGCTGTCCCCAGCCTGTGTACCAGGGAGATGGGGGGAGGGATGAACACGCTGCTTAAACAAAGACACTTGAGTTTGCAGAATCATGTTTTTTTGTGGTAGCAGAGAATAAAGTCTCAACAATAAGTGCATAGTTAATTTCGCTCGGATCCTTTTTTCACCCTTAATAGAGCTCATTATGCAAACAGAAGTCACAAAATGCTTTCTGCTTCATTTTGTGTTGTTGCAGCAATGTTTGCCAAGATTCAGGCTCCCCATTGTTTCACTTCTAGCTAACCGTCAGGAACCAGGCGAGGCCCGCAGCCTGCTTGTGTGGGGTTTCTGGGATGGAACCCTAGGCTGAGGAGCTAGGCAATGGTCCCAGACTCCGGCAGAAGTTTCTGTGTGCCGTTTCCTACAAAAGTGGGTGAAAGTCAAGTGCAAGAATTCATGACAGAGTGATCAATGGAAGCAAAAGCACACTGATGCATGAACTTGAAAAGCAGTTTCCTCTCCCAGTTAATAAGCAACAAGATTTTGTTGTCAGACTGGCAAACGGTCTGGCTTGTGAGACTGCCCACAGTTTTCTTCCACAGCCTGGAGCCTGTGGCGTGCGCACGCACAAGGTGGAGGTGCGCGATCGCAAGTGTGCCTTGGCTACAC
Source organism: Jaculus jaculus (assembly GCF_020740685.1). Taxonomy (NCBI): domain Eukaryota; kingdom Metazoa; phylum Chordata; class Mammalia; order Rodentia; family Dipodidae; genus Jaculus; species Jaculus jaculus. The sequence continues at coordinate 1,889,970 of NC_059104.1, read as the reverse complement.
GGCACATGCAGACATATACCCACGTAAGGTCCTGTTTGCCAAACTCATAGTGATTTATGTAATTATGCCCAGAATGTATTTTACCAAACACACAAAGAAGATCTTTCTGCTGCCACTTCGGGTCTAGATTGAACTTAAACCACTACTTAGTCGATCTCTCTTAATAGGATACTAAAAGGAAATTTTATGACAACATTATCAGTAGCATTTTGCTGATAATTAGAATAACAATAATAATACCAAGATATTTTTTCAGTAATAATGGTGTTATTAATGAGATTTTTATGAAAGACAGACTTCTTTGCTATAATTATGAAAATTGATCTTTTGCATTTTACTTATTCACTGAAATCAGATAAGTGGCTTAACTACATGTATTATTTCTAATAAATATTCAAAAGAATGCATTTAAACAAGGCTCCTCATTCTATTCTTGCTCATATTCCTTGCATTTAAATAAAAGTGTAATTGCTCTGCTTTTTAAGCCGCCAGTTTGGATTAGCTGTCGAACCTGCAGTGTAGCTGTTTGCTGTTTGCATTTTTAATAGCTTTATTACCATTTGGTGAAGCCTTAATTTCTGACTCCCTTGAAGAGTCCTGCCTTTAAGTCAGCACTACAATTTAACCAGCAATAATCTGTCAAGATAAGATAAAGACCCGTACCAGAGGAAGTGCGGTGTTTCTCTGTAGCATTCTGTCATTGTTAAAGGCAAGAGCTGAGTATGTCAAAATGCAACCTCTGAAAGTTTGCTAAACTTTGCAGCAGAATTTCACAGTTCATGTTTTTCTTCAATGGCTCCCAAATGTATTCTCTTCTTCACTAGGGAAAACAATTAAAACCTGAGTCCAGTTCTCACTGAGCGTATAAACTTGAGGACATTAGCAAGATCATTACGCACGCACGTGCATGCGTGTGTTTGTGTGTGTGTGTGTGTGTGTGTGTGTGCGCGCGCGCGCGCGCGCGCACGCTCATAGAAGCTGTAAGCAGGGGCAGAAAATAGGTTCTTCATCAGTGGAAATGATTCTGTTTGCTAAGACTCTACGGCACACATGCGCACGTGCATGGTGTAGTTTAAAAGCCACGTCAACAAGTACCAGTGGAGAGGAAAGTGTGGTGGCCCACTTTGGACAGGCCATCCAATGATAAAAACAAACAGTTCTTAGGGTTTCATCTATTCCTCTCCCCAGCAAATCTCAAATGTCAAGGGATGTGGATCTTCAAAAATTAGAAATCTTTTCTTTAAAATCAAGATTATATGCAAAGTAACACTATTCCTTACTACCTATGTACCTTATCAGTAGTGATGTAAGTTTCCAATTAGCTAATGGCATACATTTGGCATATATATGCCATACATTTTCTTTATTGTTTTGTTTTTTTTTTTGAGGCAGGGTTTCATTGTATCCCAGGCTGACCTGGAGCTCACTCTGTAGGCTTGAACTCACAGTGATCCTCCTACCTCAGCCTCCCAAGAGCAGGGAGTTTAGCAAGAGCAGGGATTAAAGGTGTATGCCACACATCCAGCTAGTTTGCTTTTTTCATATGTTGGAACAAACATGAAAATAAGACTCTTACTCCTGCAATTACTTTAAATGTTTGCTGACTCTTTTAAGCTGTAGGTCTCACCACCATTCCTTCTTTCTCCCTCATTTCCTTATAATTACTTGCTAAGAAACTGGCCATCTGTCCTGCAAGGTGTCCATCCACATTTTGGATTTTCCCCATTGCATTCAGTACTTTAGTCTGATGGGGCTCCGCCCCTGCACATCTCTTAAACTATAATTAGATCTGGGAACCGGTCAGATTCTGTTTCAGAGTGGGAAGAGGATGGATAACTTCCCGCAGTTCTTCAATGTCCTTGATCCCTTTTTGTCCCGTTAGTGTCCTTGCTGCTCAGCATCGTGACATGTGAAGAATGCACTTCGGGTTGCAGCTTGGCCAGACCCTGAGTCTGTGTCTTATCCACTGACTAGCTGGACACTTGTCCAAGAAGAAAACTTTCCTCATATTAAACACCAGTTAAGCAGCATATACTGATAAAAGAGAATAAATATTTGATGCCTCCTCTTTGTTTACTGGTGTCAAAATAATGACTCATTCATTAGCACCCTCCACAGGTCTCGATTATTATTACTTTTTCAGTTTAATTAATGATTTAAACATATGCATTGAGTTCTGATCCACTGAAGCTATACTTTGATGATTGAATCATCCAGTCTTGACCACTGGAAACTTCTGTGCGGTCAGACTGTCCACACTTTTCTTGCCAACCTCTAGCCTCAAAGAACCACTTTTCCAAGGAGCCTTGGCTCCTTTATGAGCCAAGTCATTGAAACCACTGCCTAGACACAGGATGTATAGCCATGCACAGGCATATGTGCACACTCTGCATACCTTCCTATCTGAGAACATCCACATTCATCCCCAGTAAAAATCAAACACAGAAGCTGGCATGGTGGTACACGCCTTTAATCCCAGCACTTGGGAGGCACAGATAGGAGGATTGTTGTGAGGTCAAAGCCACCCTGAGACTACAGAGTGAATTCCAGGTCAGCCTGGGCTAGAGTGAGACCCTACCTCGAAAAAAAAAAAAAAATCAAACACAGAGCAGCACCTATTCATTGTCATCACATCTACTGCATTAATGCTCATCTTAGTACCTGAGGGCTGAGTTTCTCCACAATCCATGAAACCAGCAATGAGCAATTGGATGGGGCTGTCAACAGGTTAAAAATATTCTTCCCTGATTTATCACAGATATTTCTGTTGCCAAATAAAGCCATAGTACCATAATAATCCAAACACTATGTATAAGAGCTAGGGCATGATTTTAGGACTCTCAAAGCCTTTTTTAAATCTCACAGACTCTTCTCTATTTTCTGAAGGACTAGGCTCTGCTGAAGCCAAATTTTTCTGCAGCAGTAAGCAAAGTCCATGGGGAAGAAAAGCTCAGAAAGATGGCCCCCAGAGAGAAGGAAGAATCCCGTGGGCCCAAAGCTGCTGGTGGTAGATGGCGCCTGTGAGCTTGCAGGACTTGATCAATGTGGTGGAGAGGAGGAGGAAGGCAGGCAAAGGTAGGCTGGGGAAAACTCCTCAGCGTGCTCTGCTCCCTGGCTTCAGCTCCACCTCTCCAAGCAGGGTCTGCGCCCACCTTCCAGCCTCACTGCCGGTGCACATTTGCTGAGGTTTCATTGCACAGAGGGCCGACTCCTGTGCAGTCCGCACCACACTGACTCTACACGCGGCCCAGCCTCCCTCAGTGGGGCACTCCTTCACTTCCAGACATACAGTCCTGTCCAGATCTCAGAGCTCTGGCAAGGTCTCCCAAGCGCACAGTGGCAGTGGCCACCTTACACTCCCCATGGGTCCTCCCTGCAGGTCCCAGGGAACTTTCACAACACTGAGTTTGTTGACCCCTGATTTCTGCTACAGGCTGTGGGCACCACACGCTGGGTAGGTCATGGGGAGGGCTGAGCTTCTCAGCTCTGGCAAAGTCCCTTAGGGGTTCATCTTTGGCTCTTGGGAGTGACAAAGTCACCTGCACTTTGCTCCATGTGATCAGCAACACTCCCAGCCAACAGAACACAGCCCCGGGTGGGGAAGGAAGCCTGGCTGCCAATCCCTAGACTACCATGGTGACACAGTTACAATGTGACCTGTGCTCTTCACAGGGGTCAGAAGCACCCTCTCTCTGCTGGGGATGGAGGACATAAGGAAGCCACCGGAACAACCGCTGTTTTCAGTTGTGACAGGATGCTTATTAAGGAGGAAGGGGAGAGAACTTTCTGCAGAAGAGACTCACAGTCATCCAGGCTGAGCAAGGTTCCCCAGCACTCCACTGGTGGGTCAGGCAGATTTTGCTACATCCCCGTGAGAACTGGGGCCATAGGTTTGTGTTGGGAGGTTTAATGACCTTGACGTCTATCCAGGAGGCAGCTGGCACTCATTCAGAGTGTGAATTAGTAAAGGGGCTCTGAACCAAAGAGACACAGTCCTCCCAGAAGCCCTTGGAAGCAGAGTCATAGTTATGTGAAGTTAGTGTCTGTGCAGCAAAGCACTGGTAAAGGTGCGCGTCTGTCAGTGGTCCTGGCTTGCTGGGAAGAATACAAGGCACTGAAGGCCAGGCTCTCATGAGCCAGCCCCAGCAATGTGTTAGGGAGAAGCAATATGCCCAGAGCCAGCGTCAGCCTGAGCCAGGCTTGGGAGGTTGTGCTCCCCACCTCAGAGACTTGGGAAGCTTGTCCTCATGCCTCAGCCTTAGCGCTGCACCCCCTTGTGGCAGTCACAGGAATAGCACCAGCTGGTAGCAGGTGCTCAGTAAACAGCATTACTATACGGTGGCGGAGGAGCAGTGCAGAGATTCCAACAAGACCCTCCCTCGCAACCACCTAAACATCCCAGAAGACTCTCCATGTAATAACATGGAATAAACATACATGGTCCCAGCAAGACAGACACCTTCCTAAAGAACGAAGGAGGTTTTGGTTTCATTGTGTCTGGGCTTCCCCAGCCTGCTTCCTGCAAGGCTCTTTCCAGGTGCTAAGCAGTGTGAACGCATGCCATGAACGTGGGCAGTTCAGGACCTACCATGTACTTTCGGAACACATGCAAAGTCTGCCACAGACGTGGGAAGCTGACCATGGCAACATCACGTTACCACATTTTGAATGGCATGGTGACAAGGAATAGGAATTGGAAGGAATTGGGCCCAGAAGTTGGCAGGCATTCTTGAAGGTGCCCCTCTCATGACATTACTATAGGTTCAGGGGAACCAGATATGGACTGAGGCAAAACTACACACAATGAACTTGACAGACGGCCAAATTTCTGTTTTCAGCCAGTTTAGGGTTACTCCAATCTCATTATAAGAAGACAAGTAATAGAACCTCATGTAGCCGGTCCGCTCTCTGAGGTCTTCCCCTGGTTACCTGGCCACCAGCTCAGCTTTCAGTCACTCGTCTTGCAGCAGAATCATCTGACCACAGCCGGGTTCTCCTGCAGTCAAAGTTTCAATGCATCAAGCATCACATGAACCTTTGAACCCCTTCCTGGGAACCTCGCACTAATCAGAGAGTAGTTTGCTTTTCCAGTGCTGGGGCAAATGATGAAGAAAGAGTTCTGTCACTCAGAGCCCAGCCTTGGGTCACTGTCCTTCCTTTGAGATACTATAAAGTTGCATCAAAGCTTGGCTCCTCCATTTATATCAACAAGGAGGGGCCATTGGGAGGGGGTAGGTCATGGATGAGCCTAAACAATGGTACCAAACTGCCTGTATTTGCTGAAAAGAAAACTAATAAATTAAAAAAAAAAAAAAGCTTGGCTCCTGGGGCTGGGGAAGAACTAGGTCTATGAAGTGCTTGCCTTGAACTGGAGGAGATGGCCCATAAGTTAAACGTACTTGTTTGCCAAGTCTCCTGACTCAGGTTCAATTCCTCAGTACCCATGTAAAGCCAGATGCACAGAATGACACATATATATGGAGTTTATTTGCAGTAGCAAGAAGCTGTAGCATGCCCATTCTCTCTCTTTCTCTTTCAGTCTCTTTTCCTCTCCCCCTTACAAATAATGAAATACTTGAAAGTAATTAATTAGTTTGTTAAAGTGTTTGCTTTGCAAGCATGAGCACGATTTCAGCCCACAGTCCTCACATAAAAATGCTGCGCGCGGGGCTGGAGAGATGGATCAGCGGTTAAGGCGCTCGCCTGCGAAGCCTAAGGACCCATGTTCAACTCTCCAGATCACACATAAGCCAGACGCACAAAGGTGAGGCAAGAGCAAGGTCACCCATGCCCACAAGGTAAGCACAGGCATCTGGAGTTCTATTGCAGTAGCTGAGGCCTTGGTGTGCCATTTCTCTCTCTCTCTCTCTCTCTCTCTCTCTCCCTCTCCCTCTCTTTTTCTAACATAAAAAGAATTATTTCTTTGTTAATGCTGAGTGTGGTGACAATATAATTCCAATGAAGAGACAGGAGGATTCTTAGGGCTCACTGGTCAGCCAGCCAGTCGAATTGGTAACCTCCAGGCCAATGGGAGACTGTGTCTTTAAAAAAAAGTGGGAGACACAAAACTGGGCCCAAATGGCAATGGTGCCATAAAATTCTACATCCTAAAAGACAGACTAAATGGTTGAACCTTCATCTGGTCCTTAGAGGGAACCCCTGAATCACAGGGCCCTGGAGAGGGTATGACTGACCTTAGTCTTCTCCTGTTTCTCTGTCTCTCTTTCCCTCTTCTCTCTATCGCTTTCATATTACCTATATTTTTCTTCCTTCTTTTCCTTTGTGTTGACACATAACTCCCAGTACCAGCATGTGGTTAACATCCATAATGAATAGTTGATCAGAGAGACCAACAACATTTCCTAAAAGAAGACAGATTCCTGTCAGAATACTTGATGACCACCAAAGGTTAGGGGTAAGACCCTACTGCTAAAGATTCCATATGCTGCTGGTACGGAATATGGAGTGACCTGGTTGGAATCTGAAAGAGAGTCAGTCCCCAGACAGTTAGCTCATCTACTGCCAGAAGGTGCTACATGAGTGACTGGGGAAAAATGACCAACATCTGTCCAAGCAACTTGTGGTTTAAGCTACTCAGCAGCAAACAGCCTGACATGATGCTCACACAAATGCAATAGTTGCACACAGTCATGGTGAGAAACTAACTGTTCTTAATTTGGCTAATTGATCTACTCAGTGGAATGAAACCCATAGCTGGAGCTGGTAAACAAGTCAGAACCATATCCAAAAAACAACCCCACTCTCCACTATAAAGCTCCCACCAATTATGGGCTACAAGAGGGCCTACACCTATTAAATTCCCTCTAAAATAATAATGGTTATCCCATTTATCTGGTGCTGACTTTACTCTCCATTGGAGAATTTGCTTCTTTTTTTCAGATGGACACAGAACCTGAGGAGATAACCAGCTCATCACACTTCACCAGGGCCTCAGCTGAAACTAAGAGTCATTGGGGAAATGAGAAAGAGTTCTGTTTTTACTTGGTGAACTTGGTACCAACACAAGGGTGAAGGAGATAGACACAGAAAATACTCAACTCCTACCAAACCAGATATCCACAGCCACAGAGGCTCCCATGACCTCATCACTGAGGTAGACCCAAAACAAACCCAACATGGCTGAAGGAACTTTGCCGAAGAGGGGGCAGAAAGATTGTTAGAGTCACAAGTTTGGGCACTATGCACAGAGACATTGCCTCTCCCCCATAACTGATGGCTACCCCCACAATGCATAGCCCACAGTCCCCAACAAGGAGGGTCCCTTTGGAGGGAGGACTGGGAGGAGGCTAACAAGGGTACCAACATGACTGTATACACACTGTGTTTATAACTAATAGAGAAAAAAATAAAAGTGAAAAGTGGGTGGTGTTTGAAGGGGTGACACTCATTATAGCCTACAAACACACACACACGCGCGCACACACACACACACACACACACACACACACACTTCTCCACACATGAACTTGGGCAGCTCAGAGATTTTCTTTTTGGGTTGCTTTCATGGTCCAGATGACACCAGCACAAAGAATTCCACATTCTCTAAAGATGATAGAACATATTGGACAAATCCGGGGTAAACTTGATGAAAAAACGCTTTCATTAGGAAAGAGATGTGCAGGCAGGAAGAGTTCCCAGGTGCAAGGTTGTTCTCAAAGCTTGACGCATTTGGTCTAGTCTCAGAGATCCAACTTTGAGCCCTAAGTGCCGTCAGGCTTAGCAGTGGCAAGATAGGGCTTGACAGCCTTCCTTGCAGTGGGGTGTGCGGCTGCAGGAATGCTGTGGGTGGAGGACCCCAGCGTATGCCTGGGGTTCTTAGTGCTGTAAGCGCCGAAACAGGGGAGGTGCAGGGCTTGAGAAACCCTGGTTGTCTGGGCAGTATAGGCAGACCTTTCTGCAGGACCTGAGGCTGGCACTATGTGCTACCAGGACCCATATGGTTAGCCTCATGGGTGCCTCATGCTTAGTGAGGGAGAGGCAGAGACCAGGAGCTGCTGTCTGCACTGCGCATGGTCCACTGTCACCAACACTGACACTTGATGTGCTGGCTGGGCTCCAGGATGCGTAGGGAACCAAGTTTGGCCTTGGTATAGGGTGCTTTTTTTCTTTCTCTCAAAGTGGCAAGATCTCCCAAGATCATGCAGAGGATATAAGACAAAGATGGTGATGGCAAGGTATGGTGCTGGGCTGCCTCCAGAAAGCCATGATGTTTGGCATCTCAGAAGCAAGGTTGAGTGAGACATTCCCCCTCTAACACAGAGGAGTCCAGGCGGGCAGCCCAGTGCCCTTTGCACACCCAGCCAGGATAGCTCCTGGTGCTGGATGAGTTGAGAACACTTCCGGGCCACTGTGACCCGGTTCTGGACTTCTCATTCATGCCACACTCCTTTGACTTACTCAGCACAGGGGGTGAGCCTGGGGCAGCCCCGACAATAGCCCACCCCTAAAACCACAAAGGTGAGTAGCAGTTATTTTCTCGTTGCTGGGGAAAAATCATCCAACCCATACAGCTTATGAAAGTGAAGAGTGTATTTCTGACTCACGATTTTAAGGGAGCCAAAAGGGATAGGCCTTTGGGAGAAGTTTCATCGTGGTGGGGAAAACATGATAAGAGTAAACAGCCAGGCATGGCATCTACACAACATCAGGAAATAGCAAGAGCAAGCTAGCTGAGTACAGCCAGGATGTAATACCCAAAGATCTGCCCCTAGTGACACATTTCCTCCAGCAAGGCTCTGCAGCCTTTCTGAACAGTGCCACCCACTGGGGATTAAGTGTTCAAATACATGAGACTGAGGGGAACACCTCACATCCAAACTGCCAGTGAGGTATAGCATTAGTAAATAGACCCATTGTCCTGATGTCTCTAGATCCTCCTCAGAGACCCCAGCACACCACTGAAGTGAGCTGGAAGTACTATTGACCACGTTAACATGAAACCATCCTGTGGGGCTGGAGAGATGGCTTAGCGGTTAAGGCGCTTGCCTGCAAAGCCAATGGACCTCAGTTCAATTCCTTGGGACCCATGAAGGCCAGATGTACAAGGTGGTACATTCATCTGGAGTTCGTTTGCAGTGGCTAGGAGCCCTGGCATGCCCATTCTCTCTCTCTCTCTCTCTCTCTCTCTCTCTATCTCTATCTCTCTCTCTCTCTATCTCTCCCTCTCTTTCTCTCTCTCTCCCCCTTGCCCTCTCTCAAATGAATAAAGAAAAATAAAATATCTTTAAAAAAAAAAACATTCTATGCAGGAAGTCTACTGCTGATTCTGTGGAATGAATGCCCAAGTCCGCTGAAAATCCACACACTGAGGCCCCAACACCCAGTGGAATGATGTTTGATGATAGGGTCTTTGGAAACAACTGGAGAGAGAGAGAAAGAGAATGTTATGGGTGAGGAGTTCATGATGGAGTTAGTGCCTTTGTCAGAAGGCACAATGCAAAGTTTGATCCGTCTCTCTGACACAGAAGGTGACCATCTACAAACCAAAATGGGGTGCTCAGTGGGAGCTGGCCATGCTGTGATTCCCTGGTATGACTTTGAACCTCAGGGACTGTGGGAATCAATGTTCGTGTCTGAACCCCTGGCCTATGCTCTTCTGTTTCAGCATTCCAACCCAACAGAATCAACCAGCACCGACATCTGCAACAAGCATGTCCAAGGGAGGCCTCTATGTGATTTGTGGCTAGGTTCAGGCTCTGACCTACGAGGAGGAAAGTGTGCCCTGTCTTAGGACAATGTAACCAGCTTGTCAGCTTTCCACAGAGAAGACAGAAGAAATCAGACACATTGTGATTGCAGCACATTTTCCTCAGCTGAATATTAATATGAAGTATGAGAAGTGGGTGAGCGCATGCCAAGATGAGGTTATTAATGAGAGAATGCTCCGCAGCTGTGTGGCACTTTTCATCCAAGATGAGGTTTACAAAACCAAACCTGCACAATACAAATATGCATGACTGCCACCTGCACTTTAAAGATGAAGAAGAAATCAGCTAAAGACGTGAGAAAGCACAGGGAGACTTCCCAAGGTCACCATCCAGGGAGCAGAAGAGCTGGAAATAGCATTCAAGTACCCGCTGCCCGCGCGCATCCCCAGTCGTCCCTCCTTAGCAATGCTCAGCGGCACTTAGGGGACAAAACGTGAAGTCCCCAGCCCCATCTTTCTGCTCTAAGGGCCCTAAAATTTCTTGGAACCATGTCCAAATGCTGTTTTCTTTCTTAGGTAACGGGCATACCTGTGTTCCTAAGAGTGAAGAGAAGGTAGGGAGGGAGAGGGGGGAGGGAGGTGGGGCCTGGGTGCTGAGCCTGCCACCATCTGGTGGTCCTGGAACCAGCCAGACAGGCAGCCGTTGGGATAACTTGCCCAGCACTTCACCCTTTCCTTCAAGGTAACTTGAAAGCTTTATGGTGCAAGCAAAAATGAGAAGAGCCCTACCACCTGTTTGCTCAAATCTCGAATGTCCAGGTGTTAAGGGCTCAACCATGTCTCTCTAGTAACATGTTGACATCATGTATAAAGCTCCCCAGCCTGTGACCCTGTTTAGAAATAGTCACTGGCATGTGTGATTAGCTAAGATGAGGTCACTTTGTAGTAGGGACCCTAGTTCCAGATGAATGGTGTCAATAAGATGAGAGACACACAATGAAAAATTCTATGCAATGACACAGGCAGGACCAAGGACCACAGCCACAACCCAAGGAATGCTGAGGGACACAGATGGATGCCAAGGAATCGCAAAGAACACTGAGAAAAGCTGAGAGACATCATGGAGGGGAGATACTGAGAGATACCAAAGGATGACAGGGGATGTTAAGGGACACAAAGAACAGATAGCCAATGCCAAAAGCTGGGAGGACTGAAGGATCTTCTCTAGAGCCTTTGGAGGAGTGTGCCCAGCCCACACATATCTGGAAACCCGACCTTTGGAAGGACATGCCTAGCCCATATCTGGACACCAGACCATTGGAGGAGTATGCCTAGCTCATACCTGGATGCCAGACCTTTGGAAGGGTGTGCCCAGCCCATACTTGGACACCCAACCTTTGAAAGGACATTCCAAGCTCATACATGAACACCAGACCTTTGGAAGGACATGCCTAGCTCATACATGGACACCAGACCTTTGGAAGGACACGCCTAGCTCATACATGAACACCAGACCTTTGAAAGGACATGCCTAGCTCATACATGGACACCAGACATTTGGAAGGGCATGCCTAGCCCATACCTGGACACCAGACCTTTGGAAGGGCACGCCTAGCTCATACATGGACACCAGACCTTTGGAAGGGCACACCTAGCTCATACATGGACACCAGACCTTTGGAAGGGCACACCTAGCCCATATACGGATGCCAGACCTTTGGAAGGGTATGCCTAGCTCATACCTGGACACCAGACCTTTGGAAGGACATGCCTAGCTCATATCTGGACACCAGACCTTTGGAAGGCCATGCCTAGCCCATACCTGGACACCAGACCTTCAGCCTCCAGAGCTGTGTGAGGGTCCATGCTGGAGTTTGAAGCCCCATCATTTATGGTGAGTTTCCACAATAGCCTCAGCAAGCCAACACACTGAGTTCCAGTTATGGGGTTGTAAAGTCTGTGATTAAGTCTCCTACACTCTCAGGTGGAACAAGTAGCCCTGAAAATAGTCAAAGGCAAAAGCTGACAGTGGACTCTCGCTGACCCTCAGTTTTGAATGTCATGTGGCTAGGGACAGAACGGGCCACACGACAACCTCTGGACTTACAAATAGGAGGCCAGCACCTCATCAAAGCTATCCTGTGGAGTCTCTGAGCCAGAATCAGCCCAAGGAGACACTGGGATCCCACTCATGCATGGAGGCCAGAAGGATCTCGGTCCAAGATTAGGGTGACAAACAGCATCTAATATCCTGGCCACATGTATGGCTTCCCACTACCATCCACTTCTTCCCAAATTATGTGGATTTTATTTGTGACATTTTACTGATTTTCTCTGATTCTGAAAGCCTACCAAAACCTACCAAAAACAAAATCTTCAAATATTTTACAATTATATACTTCACAATTTTGTGGTTCCCTAATACCTCCTGCCAGAGTCAACTATGATTAAGAGTGTGGTGAAGTGGGCTAGAGAGGTGGATTGGTGGTTGAAGGTACTTGCTGGCAAAGTCTGACACCCTGGGTTCGATTCCCCAGTATCCATGTAAAACCAGAAGCACAAAGGGACACATGCATTTGGAGTTTGGTTGCATGATACCTCTCTGAGGACCCATGAGGGAAAGTGAGACTTAAGCAGCAGCAGGTATGACCAGACTCCAGGTGTGTGGAGTATTTCACACAAGGTATAGCGGGAGCACAGAGCTTGCCAAGCAGCCTGGGATTATTGGGGCAAGCACATCACATCTCATATCCTGCGTGGTCTTTTCAGAGGCCAAGGTCAAGCTGAGGGTATCTGCCTGGCCCTGGAGAAGTCCCCATTTTGATGAAGCTGGAAGTTTCCAGCGCTGAAGCCTTGGTGCCACTGGAGGGCCTGGGCCATCCCTCTCTTCCTGAGATGGGACAGGGACAGCTCAGAAAACACAGGCCTAGGAACCATGGCTGTGCCAGCATTCACTACCCAAGACAATGCCTGCCAGAGGAGACAACTCTACGCTGCCCAAGCAGGTAAATTGCGGGTTACTGTTGATAGTCAAGAGCGGCCTTCACTTAACAAAGGGAGTGTCACAGGACTGAAGGCTCCTCTAAGCCCTTGTCTCCAAGTGCAGCTAATGACTTGTTCAGAGATCATTAATGCTTCAGTAGAAAGGCAGAGGGAAGAAGAAAGGGAGACTTTAAAACTAAAGTGTGAGAGCCACTGCCAGTGGAGAATCAGTCAAGAAAGAAAAAGCAAACTGAAATGGGGAGCTAGTCGGCCGGAAAATGGGGTTGATTTGCATGAAACTCACAGATATGACTATACATGAAGCCAAGTACTGTCTTCTCAGACAAAAAAAGCCAAATACTTTGTTAAAAACATTGTTAGGCAGCCGGGAGTAGTGGCACACACCTTTAATCCCAGTAGGAGGATTGCCATGAGTTCAAGGCCACCCTAAGACTACAAAGTGAATTCCAGGTCAGACTGGGCTAGAGTGTTAGTCCTCAAAAGCAGGTCTCTATAAGACTTGGGGACCATTTGGAAAGTAGTTAGAGCTTTGATACAAGACCTCCTGCCCTTGCAGAATGGGCTGCCTGGTCTTTTGGGATACCTATTAATATCAGGGACTTTCCAAGGTGACTGACCAGCCCAGGGTGGTCTGTGTTGACTCTTACAGATACAAATACCTGTTTGCCTGTTCCTTCATTTTAAGATTTTCTTACCACCTTCTTAGAATAATATTTTTAAGCAATACATAATTGAGTGTTTTTAACACATTCTAACAATCTCTGAGTTTAATTGGGAATTTATCCCATTAACATTTAGTATAATAATTGATATATTTGATTTTGTCCTTCTACTTATTGTATAGCTACTATTTGTTATACTGTATTTTTTTCCTTTTTATCACTTTGGGCAGTTTGAGCTATCTAGCCTTTATTCCTATTTTTCCTCTGTTAATTTAGCATTTCTGCCTTTTTCCTTGTGACGCTACTCCTATTCCTCACACTTGTAACTCAAACACATTTTTTAAAATATTTTATTTATTTATGAGAGCAAGAGAATATGGGTACATGAGGGCCTCTTGCCTCTGCAAGTGAACTCCAAATGCACGTGCCACTTTGTGCATCTGGCTTTATGTGGGTACTGGAGAATTAAATGTGGGCAGGCGAGCTTTGCTAGCCTATAACCACTGAGCATCTCCCCAGCCCATCAGATGCATTTTCAAAAGTATTAAATAAAAGCTAGTGTTTTGAGGCTGGAGACATGACTTTGTGGTTAAGGCATTTGCCTGCGAAGCCTAAGGATCTAAATTCAATTCCTCAGGACACAAGATACCCAGATGCACAAGGGGATGCATGTGTCTGGAGTTTGTTTGCAGGGACTGCAGGCTCTGGTGCACTCATTCTCTCACTGACTCTCCCTCTTTCTCTGTCAAATAAATAAATAAATAAATAAATAAATAAATAAATAAATATTTTTTAAAAAAAAAAACTATTGCTTTGGGGCTGGAGAGATGACTTTGCAGCTAAGGCACTTACCTGCAAAGCCTAAGGACCCAGGTTTGATTCTGCAGAACCCCAGTAAGCCAGATGGTGGTGCACATGGTGGTGCATGAGTCTGGAGCTCATTTGCAGTGGCTAGCGGCCTTGGCATACCCGTTCTCTCTTATACTAAATAAATAAAAATAAATACTAGTGCTCAGTCGCCTCACACTTTCACACAAAGTAAGCATGATAAGAGGGTTTGGCTCTTGGAGTTGGCAACAGGTACAAAGCTGACACAAGTTTGTTCTATTCTATCATGCATTAAGTAGAGATGTATGACTACACAGCTTCACTATTTACAAAGACAACATAAAGCAGCACTGTGATTTTTGGCCAACTGGAAACAATCTAACTGCCCTCGCTGCCTTTATAATGGTCAATGTTTTCATAATCCTGTGTCTGTCCTAGCGGCCAGATTCAACTTTGAGCATTTTTAAAGTTCTCCCGGTCATTGTACATGCGCACATGCATGTGGTATGGATGACTATGCACATGCCTTCGCGTGAAGGCTCGCTATGCATTCGGCTAACTGTACACAAACCTCTCTATCCTTGCCTGTTGCTGGCTTTGTCCCAGCCTCACACCCTGTCCCCTTCAGATGGGCTTTGATACAGGCCTTTACACTCCTGTCCCAAGGGAGAACTTCAGGGCTCCAGTCTGCCCCTCCAGCACAGACTTGTCTGGCTTTTTCTCAGGCCTTTTTTTCCCTTTTATATTTTTTTAAATTCTATTGATTTATTTGCAAGTAGAGAAAGAGAGATAGAAGAGAGACAGACAGAAAGAGAGGACATGCCAGGGCCTACAGCCACTGCAAATGAACTCCAGATGCACATGCCCCTTGTGCCTCTGGCTAACGTGGGACCTGGAGAATTAAATCTGAGTCCTTAAGCTTCACAGGCAAATGCTTTAACTGCTAAGCAATTTCTCTCTCTCTCCCTCTTTCTCTGTATCAAATCAATAAATAAAATATATTTTTTAAAAAAGAGGCCACTGCCCCAATCTGAACACTATGGAAATGAAACACACATTGGTGCTGAGGGAGCTCACAGAGAGCATGCCTTTCTTCTTTGCCAGAATTGTTTCTTTAGAACTGCGGATCATGTGTGGACTTCATTCACCTTCATGTGAGAACTGCTGGCGGGTGGGCGTAGGGTCGGGGAGGAGCGATTGGGTGAGATTCGGCAGGGTGGTACAGGGGAAGAGCCTCTGGGATGTCTGCCCCCCTTCTTCTGAATGCCCTGGAGTGGCAAGTGCTGAAATTCCTTTCGTAACTCATCCTTCTCTCAGCCCGCATTTCTGAGCAGGGCCAACGGCAGGTGTGCTGGTGCGGAGACATGGATGAGGGAACGTCAGGAGAACTCAAGACCGCACTGTGCCTGGAGGTGCTGCTATCTCGCACCAGCTCCAGCTCATGCGCCTGCCTCTTGGGAAAGGCACTGCGGCCATGCTTAAGCCCTATGCCTTGGGCCTGGGCAGCCAGCAGACAGCACCTTGCTGTCACGGTCCCCTTTTGCACACTCTATGCCTCAGGAAAAGTTCAGGATGAAGCACGCAAACCCCGGTCAAAGGTTAATGGGAGAATAGCATGTTGGCCTTACTCCCACGCCAGAGGAAGAGTGGGAAGAACCACAGGACACTTGCATAGATCACAGCTCAGCCTGCTGAGACCCTGGCACCTGGCCAATGCTGTCCCCGCCCCCATGCTCTGCTCCGGACAAGCCCACTCCTTCTGTCACCTCAGGACATATCTGCTGCCTCTGGGCCTATCCCACATGGGAGCAGAATCAAACCTCGGTGCTCCCACATTCACCTGGACCCTCCACTTCAAGTGTCCCCAAGCCACTCACTAGAGTCACTGTGCTCCTGTCTATTCCATGCTGGGAGGGACTGCACAGGCTGCTGTCACCTGGAAGAGCAGCGCCTGAAAACTTAGCTGTCCCCGGCGTGAGCGAAGGACTAAATGACAGGCTGCTTGTTGATCTGCGTGTTGTGTCAGCGCCGGGCCTCGGGCACACTGGGCAAGCGGCCTGTCCCTGAGCCAAGCACCCACCATGTTTAGTAATTTTTTCTGGAAGATCCAGAATCAGTTTCCCCTGGCCCAGGCTGCTCACGCCGCCAGCCAGCTCCCTCTGGATTTCTCACCACTGGTTTCCCCTCCCAGCTCAGAGAGCCTGAGATCCAAGCCAGCACCTTAGAGCAGCCTCCCCAGGAGAGTGGGCAAACACTGCCGCCGCTCTGACACAGCCTGCGCAGCCTCCTTCAGCCTCCGCCCAAGATAGTGTCACTAGCTGTGAAACACACGTCCGAGGGAGAGTGACCTGGTTTTACAAAGTGAGTAAGGCCCACCCCACTCCCCATGCAATCTTAGAGATCAGTCACTGTGGGGACGTCACTCTGAAAACTGCCTCGCCTGCCCAGGGATATCTCTCCCCAGGCTGTCAGAGTGGGAATTCCTGCCACTGAAGTGGCAAAAGGTCGCTGACTCTTCACCTTTAAAAAGTGGGTTTCCATGGTAACGAAAAACCTGACCGACAACTCACAGTTCAGCAAAACAAAACAAACCAGAGGTTGGCCCGGGCATGGCTCAAAACTAGAGCCATGGGCACACTGCACCACCAACCCCATTTGCACAAACTGGGCAGCACACAGAGAAACCAAGGCTGGGTTCAGATCCACTGCCGGTGACCTGCCTGCCACAGTAGGTGAGATGGAAATTTCAGCTTGATATTCCTCTGCCTTGCAGCACGCAGGCCTTCCAGTAACGGGGAGGGAAAGGACAACCGGCTAGCAGTAGGTGGAGGAAGCGACGGTGGGAGTGAGCAAGCCGCCGGCCCTGCAAACCCGGTTCCGAAATCCCAGGTCGGTCAGGAAAACACGCAGAATCTGCGCCTCCCCCGTTCCATTGCGGGTGGCTTTTGTTTGTGATGTTTAATTACACGGCTAGGTCCAAACGAAGGACGCAATTTATAGATTCCTGCTTCTGGGAGAGGCAGAAAGTGATCTATTTGCAGCAGATAGATATTTTTTCAGGCACTTTAGGAGACACCCAACCCCCCTCAGTTGCTGACTGTAAAATAAGAAAACTATTACCCAGCCAGGCAACAATGGGCTCCCACAGTGCTTTTCTGCGCAGCCCGCAGCTGCAGCGAAAGTGGAAACTCAGCCGCGGGGAGACATTCTTTGCCGGCAGCCGTTTCTATGGGCAGGGAGGCCTCCCACTGCTCCCATGTATTTTCTATGCAAAACTGCAGAAGAAGTGACATTTTAAAAGTTTTGACCTTTGTTGTGTTTTTTTTTCTTTTTTCTTTCTTTCTTTCCTTCTTTCTTTCTTTCTTTTTTTTTTTTTTTTTTTTGCATGAACCAAAGCATACATTTTTTAAGCCTTCTGACAGGGTGTCTGTAAGAAACGGCAATAGCCATTACTGTAATAATAAAATGTTTCAAAATTTGAAAATTCCATATTGAATGTAATGCATGGAT
The DNA here is from genome assembly GCF_020740685.1 of Jaculus jaculus. Lineage (NCBI taxonomy): Eukaryota > Metazoa > Chordata > Mammalia > Rodentia > Dipodidae > Jaculus > Jaculus jaculus. Next base: position 1,872,300 of record NC_059104.1, on the reverse strand, counting down.
AACCTTTGTCTGGAAACTGATCGTGAAGTGGAGCTCAGAAACACTTTTGTATTGTTTCAGGAAAGCAGATTATGACAGGTTTCGGGCATATTTGGGAAACAAGATCCCTGGATGCGATGTTTTCATTTGCTAATTTAAGGTTTGCCTGTGATTTTTTTTTCCCCAAAAAAGGATTTACAAGAGGTCTGCCCTGTATTACAAGGTTTTTTTTCACCCATTTTTATTTAGAAAGCCACTCTTTGAATGATGAAAACATTTTTTTTTACATATTCAATTTGTGTACCAGTATATTTAGGTGGATTTTGGGAAAGTTTAACCCCTTTAAATTCAAATTTTCTGTGTTTTTTTAAAGAACAAAATAACCAAGGGACAAAATGATAGAGAACTTTCTTTTAAAGTAAGTGAGATTTGATCGCAACGAGAGATGGTGAAGACAGAGCTGGGTTCTCTGCTCTCAGGCTGCTGGGAGGCTTTCGAACATCAAGCCACATCCCTGGTATCTGTCTGGCAGGAGCATGGTGTCAGGCTACTCCTAAGCTCAGAGCTACCCAGTTTACCACACAGATAGACCATCCACAGTACAAGTTACCAGTCACTTTCAGGGCTGGGAATGGCAGGGTGAATGTTTGCCTGTCTAAGGTTTGAGAATGGGGTCTGACCCCTCTCAGCTCTCAGAAGCTGACCCCATTGATATGACCAGCTCCTCTAAGAAGTCAGGTCTGAGCACAGGCCAGTGCCCCAGGAGCCCAGGCTGAGTCTGTGCCACCCATCACATCTTGCGTTGAGCTGGCCACTATGCAGCCTCTCTTCCCCAGACCTTGGAACACTTCTAAGTGCACCTAGGTCAGGCCCCTCCGTCTCAGAAGCTGAGGCTTAGACATTGGCAGGTCAAAGACCCAGAGGCAGAGGAAACACTGGAAGCCACTTGTGCTCTTGTGCTGGATCTGGACCCACTGCAAACTCCCCTCCCACCTAGTCCATCATCTCTCCCTTTCCTCTTCCTCTTCATCACTGTCATTTAGAACCTCAGTCATAGCAGCTGACTGAGGGCTGAGCCAGGCCAGTGATGGCCTTCGGTTCTCATCTTCTGAACCCTCTTCCTGTTTTCATAGCATCCCTTGTGTCAGTGGTAAGAGGACAGAAACACAACCGCATGGTCACCCTCAACAGCCCAAGGCATTCTCTTAATATTTTAGGGACCCCCATTCAAGCAAACCTAAGATTCATGACTTCCGCAGAGAAAATAATTTCAGGACTGGACAGTATGAAGTAGAGTTGGGGTTTATTAAAGATATTTTAATTTTGATTTTAAGCACAAGATCTAAGAGAAAGAGAAATGGTCTGAAGGAGTCAATCACGCCCAAAGCGTGGATGTAAGCTTTTCTAAGAGTCACAGGAAGTAAGACATCCCAAGCATGGCCAAGAATCTTATATACCAGGGCTAGAGAGATGGCTTAGCAGTTACGGCTCTTGCCTGCAAGGCTGATGGCCCAGGCTTAAATCCTTAGTACACAAATAAAGCCAGATGTCAAGTGGTGCATGCATCTGGAGTTCATTTGCAGTGGCAAGAGGCCCTAGTATGCTCATTCAAATTTTCTCCTCTCTCTCTCTCTCTCTCTCTCTCTCTGTCTGTCTTTCACTCCTTTCAATCTCCCTTCTTCCCTCCCTCTCCCTGCTTGTAAATAATAAAATAATGATATTTTTTTTAAAACAAATAATCTTAGATACCATCTTGATAGCTCTCAAGTTGCATCTCAAAAGGTTGCTAAGAAACAGTTTTTTCTTCCCTTTCTTTTTGATAAGTGAGATTATAGGCTCTGACAATGCCTTGGATGGGCTTACAGCCTGATAGGATTAAACCAGGAGACACTAGAATTGCACAAGAGGTTTCTGGTGAAAGTCACAAAAAATTGCAGGCTCACAATTGGGGAGGGAGAAAGAACTTAAGCAGGTGTTAAAGGTGCTGGAATTCTTAAATCACCTGGCTAGAGGTTGCAAGAAGGCTCCTTTCCCTTCTCATGTCCCCACACTTTGCCCTGACTTTCTGTCCTCTTTCTTTCAAAGAGGGCACCTGCCTGCTAGGGAAGAGTTGTAAGACAGAGTGAGGGGACAGCAGTAAGAGAATCCTACAGCCCCTCTGCTGCTCCCCAGTGACTACTGACCGTGCCCTGGGCTTGGGAGCTGGCCCCCGAGAGCTTGTGCCTCACTACTCTACGCCTGACTGCCACACACTTAAGACAATGTGAAAGCTTCCGTTTTCTGTAGAGCAGTCTCTGCTGTTGGTGCAGGGATGAAAGGGGACCTAAAAGATGATGACCACTGGGCTGGAGGGATAGCTTAGCAGTTAAGGCGCTTGCCTGAAAAGCCAAAGCACCCAGGTTCAATTCCCCAGGACCCACGTTAGCCAGATGCACAATGGGCGCTTGTGTCTGGAGTTCATTTGCAGTGGCTGGAGGTCTGGCACACCCATTCACTCTCTCTCCCTCCCCCTCTTTCTCTGTCAAATAAATAAAAATAAAATATTTTTTAAAAAAATAAAAGATGATGACTATCCCATTTCTCTAGCCATGCTGTGTTCAAGGTCCTCCCCAGTCTCCCCCATCTCCGTCTCACCCTGGGGTCAGCTCTGGTGGCCTGGGCTGCGGACACTCTGAGCTCAACCACTCCATAGAGCTGGCAAGATGGAGCCCTCACAGCCAAACAGAGCAACCAAGAGCTGAGTTATGTGGGCAGACAAGGACCAGAGTAGGGAGTTAGAAATGGGTACCGTGCAGGCAAACAGAATGGTGTAAAGACAACCCGGAACACAAATGTGCCACACCAGGATGCTGCCTGGATGCACTGCCTTGCACAAGGCTGATGAACTTGGGGCTCTGTAGGAAACTCTTGAGGGAAAGCCTTCTGCCCAGCCATCACCACGCATGTGCAGTAATGCCTCAGGAAGTAGCCTGCATTTCAGTATGTAAGGCAGACAAGTGTGTGATTTTTAACTTACTAAAGAAAATAAGATGCTAAATACTTTATGAAGGCATTGTTTTAGACATCGCATTTGACTTGTGAATGGTTATGAAGTCTTGAAAGAAGCACTTTCTCTCTTGAGATAGTGTATGTGTCATTTTGTTGTTGTTGTTGTTGTTGGGGTTTTTTTTGTTTGTTTGTTTGGTTGGTTTTTCAAGGTAGGGTCTCACTCTAGCTTAGGCTGACCTGGAATTCACTATGTAGTCTCAGGGTGGCCTTGAACTCATGGTGATCCTCCTACCTCTGCCTCTTGAGTGCTGAGATTAAAGGTGTATGCCACCATGCCCAGCCAGTATGTGTATTTTAAAGCTAGTAAGTGCTCTTAGTAAACTCTAGCTTTGCAGGACATGCTTTAGGCTGGCCTTATGGAGCCCACCAGTATGCAGAGGAATGACAGTCCATACTACTGTGACGTTAGGCTCTGTCTTCACAGTGACAGAAGGCAAGGCAGAGAAGGGAGGCAAAGGCCTGAGTGCCCCTGCTCTGGAAGGGGCATCAGAAGTGGGCTGCCACAGCCTGTAGAGTTTTGCATCCCAGGACTCTGGTTGTTGAGCGATGGGTTTCCACCTGAAACCCAGGCTGTGGGGCTAAAGAGGCAGCTCAGTGTATAAAACACTTGCAAATATGAGGACCTGAGTTCAGATTCCCAGCCAGGCAGGTATATCATCTCACCTGTAATCCCAGTGCTCTGGAGGCAAAGACAGGGATCACCGAGACAAGCTGGTTTGTAAGGCTAGCCAAATCAGTGAGCTCTGGTGTAGGGAAATATCTGCCTCAGTAAATAAGATGGACAGTGATCAAGACACCCTACATCAACCTTTGCCCTCCATGTGGACACGTGTATGCACACCCACAATCGAACACGCATACACATGCAGGCAGGCACACACACATACACTCGCATTCACTCATGCACACAAAATAAGCAAACGGAAAACATCACAAACTGAAGAGCTGGGTGCCCCTCTCACTGCTGAAAACCCTCTTCCAGGGTTTAGGAAGAGTTAAGAGAAAACAAATTAAGACAGAGCAACAGCGATTGTGTGTTTGAACTAGATACAAATATTGCATTAAATTCCCTGGCTTTTCTTTTCTGTGCTTTATTTTACTAAGCTTCATTTTTATCATCTGCAAAATGGGGATAATAATAGTATTTTCCTCCCTGATGGAAGATCGAGCTCAAATAGTGCTACACTTAGCACAGCGTAAGACATGATAGTTTTACTGTGAAAAAATGGCCTCATGGGGGGAAAGATGGGCTAAACTAGCTCCTTGTGAGAAGGGAAAAGCAGTCCTGTGGAGACACTGCCAGCAAGCGCACATGGAACGGGCCAGCCTGGGAGCTGTCCGTGGCCAGGGTGCTGTCTCCAGCTCTCCGCACTAGCTCTGCGCCCACCGGAGCCTCCTGTTTGTGGAAGAAGCTTAGGAGTGACCACTCCTGACCCTTTCCTGGAAAGACTTCGGGGGCACAGTGCAGTCTCAAAAGTTGAGGGTCTTTTGTAGTCTTTCTAAGCTGAAAATGAAATGAGATCACAAGGGCTTGTCTTTGTCAGTGATTTCCGGTAACTTCCACACGCTGGCTTGGTGTCACATTTGCATGACACAAAGAGCTAGGCATGCATATTAACGGAAGTGATTACAATAATTAGTCACATATCCCCCAATGGGGAGGGGGCTTTAATGCAAACTGTAGTTAACAGTGTGGCTTGTGGACTGATCATTGTTCGAATATAATGTGAAAAGCTGCAAATGTGTAAATTGCCCTTTAATTAGATTTCACGTGTCACTAGTTCATTCAGCTGAAAGGGGCCTTCAAGCTTCCAGAGAACTTGGATGTGAACTTGGATGTGAGATCTGCTGGATTTCAGTTGGAAGGTGCAGGACTTAGGGCAAAGTTGAAATGTCTGAGCAAAGTCTGTCTCTCTGTCTCTCAGCCTACTCCTCTGTCTTTGGGTCCTTTCCATGATCAGGCTGCTTGCTGTGCCGGGGGTTGGGTTCGCTCCTGCACAGGAGGTGGGCTCTTCAGAGAGAGGTAGCAAGCTCCCTTTAGGGGGCAGCTGAGCTGCAGGAGGGCTTCGGTGTGTGCCAAGTACTCCACATGAGTGGCTTCTTCCTGCCCATCCACTTGGGAGGTGAACGGTTGGTGCCCTCAAAGGCCACTGAAGTTACTCAGTCCGGCTTCAGCTAAATGGAGGTGCCAGGAGGGGAATGAAAGTGGTGGCTGAGCACCCATAGCCCTGGATTGTCTGTTGGCAGCTTCTCCCAGCTTTATCTACTCTGGGGTCCTGACTTAGACTCTAGTCTTCTTCCCACAATTTCCAAAAACATTAAATGGAAAATTCTAGAAATTAAAATTCCTAAGGCTTCCATTGCATAGGGTGTGAGCCATCCCTTGATCTAGCATGTTCACACTGTGTATACGGCCCACCCAGGGGTCACTCAGTTACCACTGCAGTCATCTAGTTCACCAGGACTTCTGCCCAAGTGACTCTTACCAACAGGGCACGAGGGGGATGCTGTTAATGTGGATGTGGCAAAGAAAAAAATAGCTGCCAGGCCTTCCCTTGAGAGAAACCATGGCAGTGCAAGAAGACACTGTGGGAGAGGGAGAAGAGGAGGAGGAAATCCACACGCACCTGATTCTTATCGCAGTATGTTGTTATAATTGTCCTGGTTGACAATTAGCTACTGTTAATCTCCCACTGCGCCCAGTTATCAGCTACCCTTCATCATAGGTATATGGGTGCCCATAGGGGTCTGCTGAAGAACCCAGGATGTGTCACCCATTGACGGGAATAGTCCTGCTACCCAAGTCAGCACCAGTCTACCTGTCCATAGCAAACCTGAAACTGTGTCAACACACCCTTGGGACATAGGAACATCTCCAGCCTGCCAGGGCACATGGTCCTCTGAGACCTCACTGTGCAAAAGACACACAAATGCATCTTGTGCAACCGCTGTTCTCTACAGAACACCTAACACAGGGAAGGATTGTGGGAAGTTCACTGAGTGATGAGGGGACTGCATCTCCTAGTTGCAACGTGCAGTGAGAACTGTTAGTATAATTATGAAATTAGTCCTCCAAGATCTATTGACTAAAAAGGCATTTGCTGTGTGTCCGTAAACCTCAAAGCTTTCTCTATGGTTAATACATGAAGTTTCTCTTCCTGTTCCCCCATGTAAGTAAAGAATACTAACGACCCACACCCTCATCTACTTGAAAATGGCTCAGGGTGTATGTGACAGGGTTTGCTCTGGCAAAGGTGGGTATATCTGCTCACCTGAGGCAGTCTCATTGTGCCCTCACTGGCCTTTACCCCATGTCATTGTCTTTGACCAGGGCTTACTAAAGCCCAGTGGACTTCGGAGAGCTTGTTGGGTTCTTGGCATCTTACAGGGCGTTCCTCCAACCCTTCCTTATGATGAGGTACTCACTCAGAACTTCATGGCTGTACCCCAAGCACTCTGGTAGCTTATTTTCTCTCGGTTCCCACCTCCTTCTGTTTTATTCACAGACCAATTTAATTCTACTGCTCAGGGCCCAAGATGGTCATGTTAAATGGATTTGCATTAGGATAATATTTATTTAGTTAAATATATTTGATTTCATGAAGCTCTAAAGAACTTGGGGACTGAGTCTCTGAAAGCTCTCCCTCCTGCCTCCTCTCTGACATGTCACCAGTCTTTCCTGAGAGCATGTAGCCTTGCATAGAGTTGTCCCTTGACTGAAAGGTCACTGTGGAAGACCAGTTTTTCTTTTTGTTTTATTTGTATTTATTTATTTAAGAGAAACAGAGAGAGAGAGAGAATGGGCATGCCAGGGCCTCCAGCCACGGCAAACAAACTCCAGACACGTGCGCCCCCTTGTGCATCTGGCTAACGTGGGTCCTGGGGAATCGAGCCTCGAACTGTGGTCCTTAGGCTTCACAGGCAAGCACTTAACTGCTAAGCCATCTCTCCAGCCCAGGAAGATCAATTTTTTTAAAAAAATCTTGGGTGGGGGTCACAACCCTTCACTTCAGGATTTTACCATGAGATGCTCAAGTAATGTGAGAGCTGAAAGGAGAAGGTGGCTGAGTTAGTAAGAGCCAGGGCTCAGACTTCAACTCTAAGGAATGGGGGCTGGGGACAGAGGACAGCTGAAGAAAGACATGGAGGCCTGGGAGCAGACCCACGGCCGGAGTCAGAATCCTGGGAGGGATTAGATCACCATAAAGATGCAGAGAACCCCAGTCCTATGAACCCCATCTTTGGATCCTTGTCCAACTTATCAAAGAATTGAAAATGCACACTCAGAGAAGAGCCAATTCTGAATTATGAGATGTATTTTAGGAAGAATTAAGAGGAAGGAAACAACAGTGAAGATCCCCACTCCCCAGCCTGGCGGAGGAGGCAGGAGGCAATGAGACGGAGGACGCCTCCCTCACGCAGGCAGAGTCTCCAGGGAAAAGGCCTCTGGGGAAGGCCTCACATACATGGAAAGCCCAGGCCAAAAGAAGTCCATCCCCCAGTTCTCAGCCAAGGGGAGACCAAGAGGACACCCTCACATAGGGAAGGAAAGAAGAAACCAGAAGAGTAAGGAAGCCATGAAAAGGTCAGAGAGCCAAGAGGCTCACACAGAGAGAAGGGGTGCGCCAGGGCCTCCAGCTGCTGCAAGTGAGCTCCCAGACACATGTGCCACTTTGTGCATCTGGCTTTACATGGGTACTGAGGAATTGAACCTGGGTCCTTAGGCTTTGCAGGCAAGTGCCTTAACTACTGAGCCATCTCTCCAGCCCTGTCTAACTTTTTAAGTCGGTTAAAATTAGACCAGTTGGGGGCTGGAGAGATGGCTCAGTGGTTAAGGCACTTGCCTACAAAGTCAAAAGACCCATGTTCTATTCCCTAGTACCCATGTAAAGCCAGATGCACAAGATGGTGCATTGGTGCATGCATCTAGAGTTTGTTTACAGTGACTAGAGGCCTTGGCTCACCCATTCTCTCTCTCTCTCTCTCTTTGGTTTATTGAGGCAGGGTCTCACTGTAGCCCAGGCTGACCTGGAATTCACTATGTAATCTCAGGCTGGCCTTGAACTCACAGCGATCCTCCTACCTCTCTGGAAATGATCTTGGATGAGACTGAACCAGCCTAGTTTTACCATACAGGCAAGGAGGCATGCATGTTTCCATGAACCAGTCTTTAGCTAACTTCCTACCAGGGGGAAAAAGCGACTCTGCTCCTAACCTATATCCCAAAGTACACCTGGAGCACCACCGATCGGTGTTACACAGCAGGCTTTAGACTACATAGTACAGACCTTTGGGACAAGAGGTGTTTGTTAAGGCCAGAGATGGGATCTGGGAGACGAAGGTAGAAGATCAGAGGCTGGCCAAGTGGAGCAGACTTGATGCGCAGTGGACAGGGAGAGGAGTCAAGGCAAGAGTCAGCTCTGCAGGAACTATGGGGATAATTAATCCTAGCTCACCTTGTTCTGTTTGCTGCTTGTGTCAGTGTCTACCACAGGTCACTGGTATAAGGACCAAAAAAGTGGTTGAGGCCCAAGTAATGTAGCTGTACAGGTCTGAGGCCTGTCCAGATCCCAGTGTTCTCTGTGGTACAGGGCACCCCCAGTACTAAGCTGGGAGCCTAGCCTCCTGCCTTTCTCACCTCATCTCTGGATTCTTCTATCTCTGCCTCCCTCTCCCTGTCTCTTCTTCCTTCCGTCTCTCTGTTTCCCTTCCTCTGTCTTTGCCTCCCTCCGTCCAACCCTCCCTCCATCTCTGCCTGCCCTGAGTGTTTCTCCACCCTTGAGTCTGCATCCAGACCCCCTCAGGGTCTCCAGTTCTTATGGCCATGGATGAAGCCCCACTCCAGTGTGACCTCATTTTAGCTTGCGAATTACATCTGCAGTTATCCCATCTCCTTTCAAATAAGGTCACTCATGAGAGGGGCTGATAGTCAGACATCGGTCTAGAGGGCAGGGAAGGGGAGGGGTCATAGTCCAATCTGCCTGTTAAGGGCCAAGGTTTTAGGTTATTTGAAAGCAAGGCCAAGTTCTGTTTTCTTTTGCCAGGGCTTCAGAGCAGATGCATCTCACAAGTCTCACTCCCGTGTCAGTTCCAGAAAGCAGCCAGGCCATAGAATCCTTGTTTGGGCCTATTGTGAGGCCCATGAAAAACTGTTCACTTCTTCTGCCAGCCCAGATTGGCCAACGTTCTGGACTTTGCTGGACATCTTGGGCTAAAGTTGAGGTTGGGCCTGTTCCCAGGCCTGCTGACAATGGAAGGACCACACAGGGAGACAGCCCTTGGCCTCGCCAACCCACATGGCCAGAGGGGCTGCCGCTCTGCCAGGCTACTCAAAGGCCAAAGTACTAGGCAAAGCTCGGGGCGCATCTGCCGAGATGTGACCCTGAGAGGCCCCACACGCTGCTCGCTTCTTATGTAAGAGGGGCAGAGCCGTCCCGCCTAACCCCTCTGTTCCACTCGGGTTCACCCGAGGTTGGTAGTGGCTGAGGTGTTCTGGCCAACAGAGTGTCCCTGGAAAGGGGGACAGGGCTGGCCGAGAGGTGGGTGATTGGGGAAACAAGTTGCTAGGACTGCACAGTTCACAGTGCAAAAAGGCAGAACCAGCCAGCCATTCTGCCAGGCAGGGCCCTCCAGTGTCTCGAGGACCGGCCATTCCAGAAGGCCCAGTGACCATTGGGCGGCTCGAAAGCGGGCTGTCCCCGGAAGTTCTGGGGAAAGGAGAAATGCAGATGGGAAGCAGGCAGTGAAGTGAGAGAAAACAAAATATCCAAGGAGCTCTGGGGAAATTGTTAAAACAAAAACACAAGCCGGATCATCATTCAAACTGCATCCACCAACTTAGACGGGAACAGCTGGATCTCCTCCTCCCCTCCAGCAAGCAGATGTGGGCGGCGACACATCTTTAAAATGAAAATGCATCTCAGCGTTTGTGGGAGGTGCAGCCGCACCAGCATAGACAGACAGGCACAGGGCCCTGTGAGGCAGACTGAGGACCAGTGACAGGCTCTCCCCATCACCTCCACCACTAGGAAGTAAGCGGGTCCTGCAGACACGGCTTTCAGGAGAAGGGAAGCAGCATTTGTTAGAGAGCTGTTCTCTTCCTGTTCATGGCCCCCAGGCTGCTCATGGCCACGAATCCTTGGGTACAGACAAGCGCAATAGATTCTGCAAGGGCACTCCCAGTTGACCTGGGCGGAACACCATCAGGATGGCACTGCCCGCCCCACCCCCCAACATACCTACAGGGTCAAAGAGAGGAGAAATACTGAAGGTGAGAAACAGAGATCAAGATTGACAATATTGAAAACAGAAACTTGGATGAATGGGGCTCTAGGAAAATACTTAACAGCTTTGCTCCACCATGGCCAAATATTGCTCTGGGATTTTTTAAAATATAATCTTATAGAAGCCACTCTGACAGCTCAGGCAAATTCATTAGTGCATCATAAGTATTGACAATCTAGAAAAAAACTATTTTGTGTAAAAAGGTGATGCAAACATTAGCTAAACCTCCAGGAAAGAAGAATTAAGACAGAAATTCTGTCAGGGGGCATCTATGAATGATGTCACCACCATGACCATTTTTTGCATAGGTGTGAGGTATGCATATATGCATGTCCTTACATATGTGGGTGCATGTGTGTGCATATATGTGCATGTGCATATGAGGACCAGAGGTCAACTTTGAGTGTCTTCATCCATTGCTCTTTTTATTTTCAAGATAAGATCTTTCATTTTACCTGGGATTCACTGACTTGGTTACATTAGCAAGTCTCAGGGATTCTCCTGCCTCCCCGCCCCCCTGGTGCTGGGATTACAGGGGCACATCACCATGCCTAGCTTTCACATGGGTTCTGGGGATGTGAACTCAGATCCTCATGTTTGCATGGCGAACACGTTACCCACTGAGCTACTTCTGGACCAGTACAGGCCGGACGCTCAGCTCAGCACCCCAGGGTTACTATGAACCATCCTCACCCAGTGGCTTTGCCAAAGCTCCCTTATGCTTCTCTGAGCAAGATCCTGAGGCGAATCCAAGGATAAACTGTCCCTGAGAAGCAGAGAGCATGCCAACCAAGGCACCTGCAGTAGAGAGTATCATATAAAACTAAACAGAATGTACCAGGGTGATCCAAGTTGTGCCCGCAGTAGGAGGTAGATGAGCAGTAAGGAAATGACAGAAACCTCAGACCAGCAAAGAACTGTGTTGCTGGTTTTGTTGCTACATGTCCCTTGTCGATTGAATACCAGCTTTCCTGCGTCTCCTGTGGCTCTCGTTGGTACTCCAAAGCTCTGGTACAGAAGCATGAAACTCAGGGGTCCTTTGTCAGTGACTTAGCCCAGGGCAGAGTCCTGAGAGCAGTCCTGGGTTGTTCTTCCTGCCTTGCTGTAACTGTGGGCCAAGGGTTGGCTTGCAGAGCATGTGTCCAGGGGCTGGGAAGATAGCTAAGCAGTTAAAAGCACTTACCACTTCAGACTCTCAGGCCAAAAGTCCAGCTTCACCTCAGTAAAAAGTTGTGGGGCTGGGGAGATGGCTCAGTGGCTAAAGATGCTTGCTTGCAAAGGCTCAAGGCCTGGGTTTGATTCCATAGTACCCATGTAAAGACAGATGCACTAAGCGACATGTGTGTCTAGAGTTTGTTAGCAGTGGCAAGAAGCCCCCACTCTCTATGTCTGCTTCTTTTTCTCTTTCTCACTTTCAAATAAGTGAATAAGTAAAATATATGTTTTAAAGCCAGGCATGGTGGCACACACTTTTTAAAAAAATGCTGGTAAGCCAGGCATTGTGGCACATGACTTTAGTCCCAGCACTTGGGAGGCAGAAGTAAGAGGATCGTGGTGAGTTTGAGGCCAGCCTGAGACTACATAGTGAATTTCAAGTCAGCCTTGGTTAGAATGAAACCCTACCTTGAAAAACATAAATAAACACAAAAATGCTGGGTGAGGCCACATACATTGTAACCCAGTCTTCTTGGAGGCAGAGATTGGAAAATCACTGGGACTTGCTAATGAAAAGCAGCTGCAGGTTGAGGGAGAGATCCCATTGCAAGGAAGTGCATGGATGGTCCATAACACAAGCATTCCTTACATTCTCCTCCGGCCATTGCAAGTGTGTGCATAGGGCACCCACATCTGTGCATACACGCATGCATACATCCCACACCACGCACACAAAGAAATGTGTCCCACGTCTCAGCCGTCCCATATTTCTACAGGGTCAGCTAAGAGCTTCACAACAAATGGCCCGTGTGGATGCCATTGTCTCCAGTCTTCACAGAATAACTTTCCTCAGTTTCCTCTTTCCACGGGGATATGGCTGAGGTGTGCCTTTATACATGGGTTGAGTTGTGCATCTATACATGATTTGAACTGTACACTCAAGTCCCAACTTCCAGTCCTTGTTATACGGCCTTATGTGGAAAGAGAGCCATGGCAGAGACGTGATTTGGTCCTTAAATGTCCCCAGGAGGTGCGAATGCTGTAGACTTGGCTCTGAGCTGATGGGCCTATGCGTTCTACTTAGAAGGCTATTAACATCTGTGGGCTCTGTGATCGTGGGGCAAGCCAACACAGATGGAAGATACTTGGGAAGACTTGAGTCTGTGCTGGGCATACGGGCTTATTCTTGCAGCACATCTGTCCAGATGAGGGCGTGCATCTCGCTAGCCCTAGGAGCATGCTGCTCACAGCTGAGGGGGAAGAGAAGGCAGTACTGGAGAGCCATTCCCCTGACTTGTTCCCATGGCTCATAGCCACCATTCTAGCAAAGTGGAGGCAAGTTTTGTAGGTAGGTCAGTGTGCGTTCATGTACATGAGCATGTGCACGCACATGTGTGTTTATGTCTAGGGGGTCCTGTGTGTGCCATGCGGGGCTCCTTCACAGTCAGGTAGTGCCGAGGGAAGAACCAGGCCTACTGGTTCCTCCCTAGAGGTTGAGGAGGAGGATGAACGTTGGACGACTCAGAAACCTCTCCTGGCCATTGGAGAAAAACCACACTGAGTCGGGAGTCTTTTCAATGCAGGAACTTGCAGAAACAACTTGCTTTATTACTCTGAGCAGTTGCCTATATCATGTTGGGGACAAAGGCGGGGATTTTAGGATGGGGGAAGAGGTAAGGGCCAATAGTAAACTTTAACTACTGAAATGGCGATTACAATTGCCACGCGGAGGTAGCGGGCCAGAAGCTATTAGGCATCTTGCTGAGTCCTAGCTGGCCAGAGACAGGTCGCCAAACTTTAGCTAGGCTCAGGAAGTTCCACTAGGCCTCACACCTGGGCCTTTCAGGGCCCACATGTGGGTATGTGTGAGTTCTGACAAGCATCCCCCAACATCTCCATTGCCATGTGACAGACATGCCCAGAGTCCTCCTGTGAGAGTGGGACATAAACAAAATCATCACAGGACAGGTAAGTGGTATTCAGCTGTCTCCATGGGTGGCTGTGTCCTGAGTCAGCCCCTAAAATATGTTTCTTATTGTGGATGGTGACCCAAGATATTTGAAAATCTCTGGGTTACTTGTTGCCATCTTCTATTTTCAGTAGCTTATTTCTGTGATTCCTTTGTACTTTCAGTTTTCATTCATTCTTTATTGAGTCTCAGTATGAAAAAATTTTTTAAGATAATTCAATTTAAAAAAAAAATCATGAACACAGTGCCTGTGGCCTTCCATACACAGATATCTTGAAGGCACCCCCGCTGTTGAGCACACCGAAAAGCTATGTCAGTGCTGTGGGGCCAACACATGACCGTGACAACCTGGCCTTACTGTGATAACAGAGGGAGGAGGAGGCAGGACTTTCCTGAGGCCTCCAAAGAGAAGCATCTTGGTATAACCCAGCTGACAGGCCTGGACAGCTGATAGTCTAGAAAACCACCTTGAGCCAAGTGCCTGGGCCACTCCCCATCCATCCAAAACAAAGGGAAGGGGCAGAGTGGGCAGAGCTGGCCAGGTCCCTGTGAGTTACAGAGGTTCTGCTGGGCCGCCACCACCTGCCTGCTGCAAAGGCCTATACCATACCTTCAGCAACTTATTTCCCAAAGTGGCCAATGAAACGGAGCAAAAGGCATTTGAGGGGTGCCTCAATCATGGGGCATGAACCTTAAGGCTATATCCCAGAGAAGTCAGAGGTGTGGAGGACAGTGACTGCTGTCTGTTTATAAAACAAGAATGCATACAGGAGGGAGGTATGGTTCACAAACACATGGCTGGGACAGCTCCAGCTGCAGTGGGCCACGCTTCATCCCCTCCCCTGATGTCAGATGTTTAGAGTACGGACCAGTGTCTTGCTATCACTGTGTCCACACTCCCCTTCATCCCCAAGCCTGTACACCTAGGGGAGTATGGACACAGTGATAGCAAGACACTGGTCCGTACCCTAAACATCTGACATCAGAAGCAGAAGGTACTGTGCACAATACCTCTGCACACCGCTGCCTGTGGCTGAAATGACACAAGGGTGTGTGAAATCAAAGTCGAGAAAGCAGCTGTTCACACCAAGGTCGAGAGTGCCACCACTCTGGGACACAGTAGGATCCTGGGATGAGCTCAAGGCAGTGAGCAGCAGGGACTCTCATAGGCTGCTGGAGGAAGGTCAAAGGGCACCACCACTATGCAATCATGGTGGCAGTCTCTTAAAAAGCCAGCTATATAGTTACAGTACTTGCCCTCAAAGCCAAAGGACCCAGGTTCGATTCCTCAGAATCCATGTAAGCCAGATGTCCAAGGTGGCACATGTGTCTGGAGTTTGTTTGCAGTGGCTGGAGGCCCTGACATACCATTCTCTCTCTGTGTCTCTTTTTGTGGCTAATAAATAAATACAAATACTTTTAAGTCAGCTATATACATTTCGGGGGACACAAGCATTCCTTTGTTAATATGTCTGTGACTAGTGGGAACCTGTGTACCTACAAAGGCTTCTGCATGGATGTTTACAGTATCTATGTTTGTGTGCACACATGTATGTGTGCATGTGTGTGCACGTGTCTCTGTATGCACATATGTGCAAATGTATGTGTGGATTTATATCTGTGCATGCATGTATGTGTGTTATATGCATGTATAGCTATGTGTACACATGTGTATGTATGCATAAATGTATGTGTGTATGCACATATATGTTTATATGCATGTACAGTCATGTACATGTGTGTGTGCATATGTGTATGTGTCTATATGTGTATGTTGTTTTGTTACAATTTTGCCTAATGCATTTTTTAAGATGGGGCTGAAGAGATGGCCCAGTGATTAAAGGTACTTACTTGCAAGCCTGTCAGGACCAAGTTTGGGTCCCCAGTACCTATATAAAGCCAGATGCACAAAGTGGAGCGTACTTCTGGAGTTCATTTGCAGAAGTGCACCATTCTCTCTCTCCCTCTCTCTGAAGTAAGTAACAATTTTAAAACAACAGTGTCTCACTATGTAACACAAGCTGACTTAGAACTCCATAAGCTCCTGCCTCTGTCTCCAGAGTGCTGGGATAATAGGCTTCCACCCCACGCCAGCCTTGGACAGATGAACCAGCCATGGGATATGTGCCCACAACACTTTTCATGACTCTTAGTTCAAATAAATGAAAGTATCAAAAAAAAAAAAAAACCTTGGGACTTTAGACTGTTATTCATGAATTAATATATAGCTGTGAGCAAACATTGTGAAATTGGCTCATGAGGATAGTAATATGTTAGTCAGCTTTCTGTCACTATGAACAAATGCCCAGGTAATAAACTTCTAAAGAGAAAAAGTAGACTTCTGGTTAAAATGGCTGAATAGGAGTCTCGCCAAAGAAATGAGGTGGCGCAAGATATCACACAATAAGCTCTTTTTCCTTTTCAGCAAGAGATGTGATCTAGAAAGGAACTGACTGAGCCAGGTGAGATGTCCACGGAAAAGCAGAGGGAGCTGCTGCTGCCCATCAGTGTGAATCTGCTCCAGGCGCTGCCAGGAAGGGCTTCTCCTCCCTCCAATCCCCTCCTGGCACCAGCAGAACTTTACAAGCTGCAGGGAAGGGCTTCTCCCCACCCATGCCAGCCTTGCTGGATCAGAAAAACCTGAACGAGAAGATGGGGACCAGCTGATTATGTATTAGGACACAGAGCAGATCCAAACAAATATAGGAACATTGAAGTAATTCCTTGTATTATATGCGATCACAGTGGAATAAAACTACGAAAAATAGAAAGCAAGGCTGTACAACATAAAGCATACATCAACTCATGGAAATTAAACAATACACTATCGAATGGTGAATGGGTCACTGGAGAAACCAAGGAGCTCAAAAATTTCCTAGAATCAAATGATAATGAAAACACATACTAAAACATGTGTGATGCAACAAAGACAGTCCTAACAGGAACACTTAAAGCTCTAAGTGCCTATATTAAGCAATTAGAGGGCTGGGGAGATGACTTAGAAGTTAAGGCACTTGCCTGCAAAGCCAAAGGATCCAGGTTTGATGCTCTAGGACCCAGATGCACAAGGTGGCATATACTTCTGGAGTTTGTTTGTAGTGGCTAGAGGCCCTAGCGCACCCATTCTCTATCTATCTATCTATCCATCCCTCTCTCTCAAATAAATAAATGATAATATTAAAAAAGAAATTAGAGGGATTCCAAATAAATAACTAAATGAGACACCATAGGGACTTGGACAGAGAAGAACAGCTCAACAATATATAAGTAGATGCAAAGAAATAATTAAGCTCAGGGCAGAAGTTAATGAAATAGAAATGAGAAAAGCAATCCAAAGAATTAGCATAACAGGAGGTTGGTTCTTTGAAAGAATAAACAAGATCAACAAACCCATAGCAAAACTGACCAAGAGAGAGAAAAGCCCCACATGAAACCAAGGCATGGTGGTGCAAGCCCTTAATCCCAGCATTACAGAGGCTGAGGTAAGGTGGATCCACCATGAATTCAAGGTCAGCCTGGGTTGGAGTGAGACCCTGTCTCAAAAAAAAAAAAAAAAAAAAAAAAAGAGGAGGAAAAGGAGGAGGAGGAAGAAGAAAAGGAGAAGAAGGAAAACTAGCCCTAAATTTAAAATTCAAGATAAAAAGGGAGGGTTGGAGAGATAATTTAGCTGTTAAGGCACTTATCTGTAAAGCCAAAGGACCCAGGTTCAATTCCCCAGGATCCATGTCAGCCAGATGCATAAGGTAGTAAATGCATCTAGAGTTCATTTGCAGTAGCTGGAGGCCTTGCAGCTCCCATTCTCTCTCTCTCTCTCTCTTCTTCTCCCCCACCTCTATCATTCGAATAAAAAAATAAATAAAAGTAAAAAATATTTCTTAAAAGAGGAGCCATTGGAACATATTCCAATAAAATTCAGAAAATCATAAAGACATATCTCAATATCACCCACTGAGTTGGAAAATTAAAATAAGTGGATGGACTTCTAAATATCTATGGCCCACCAAATTTAAAGCAAGGTGAGCTAAACCATTTACACAGATTTACAACAATTAATGAAATGAAAGCAATTATTTAAAAATATCTCTGAATTTAAAAAAAAATGCCAGACCCAGATAAATTCACTGGGGTATTTTACCAGACATTCACAGAAGAACTAACATCAATGCTTCTCAAGCTATTCCATAAAACAGATGAGGAAGGAATACTATCACACTCCTTTTATGAAGCCAGTATTACCCTGATAACAAAAGCAGATATACAGACACAAAGAAAATTACAAACCAATCTCTCTCATGAACATATGCAAACATTTTCAACAAAATACATAAAGGAACATGTCAAAAAGATTATTCACCTTGATCAAGTGAGTTTTATTCAGAGATTCAAGGATGGTTCAACATATGCAAACTGATTAATCTAATCCACCATATAAATAGACTGAAGGACAAGAAAAAAAATCACATGTTCATCTCAATAGATGCAGAAAAGGTCTTTGAGAAAGTACAGCATCCCTTCATGATAAAAGTCCTAAAGAAACTTGAAATATATGCTTCATATCTCAACACCACAGAGGCTATTTATGACAAACCTACAGCCAACATTGTACTAAACGGGAAACCTCAAAGCATTTCTACTAAAGTCAGTAAAAAGACTAGGGTGTTCACTCCCTCCACTCTTATTCAATATAGTATTGGAAGTCTTTAGCTCTGGCAATAAGACAAAAGACACAAATGAAAGGCATACAAATGAGAAAAGAAGGGCTGGAGAGACGGCTTAGCGGTTAAGCGCTTGCCTGTGAAGCCTAAGGACCCTGGTTCGAGGCTTGGTTCCCCAGGTCCCATGTTAGCCAGATGCACAAGGGGGCGCATGCGTCTGGAGTTCGTTTGCAGAGGCTGGAAGCCCTGGCGTGCCCATTCCCTCTCTCTCTCCCTCTATCTGTCTTTCTCTCTGTGTCTGTCACTTTCAAATAAATAAATAAAAATTTAAAAAAGAAAAAATAAGAAAAGAAGAAGTCAAATTATCATTATTTGCAGATGATATGATTCTATACATAAAACCCAAAAGGCTCCATCAGAAAACTACTACAACTAATAAACACTTTCAGCAAGGTATCAGGATACAAAATTAATACACAGAAATCAGTATCTCCTGATATGCTAATAACAAACATGCTAAGGATGAACTCACAAAAGCAATTTCATTCATAATTACCTAAAAAAAGTATCTTGGAATGAACCTAAGGCAGGAAGTGGGAGACCTCCACAGTGAAAACTTTGAAACACCCATTTGATCACACTGACAGAAACCATTTCTACCTCAGGGACACACAACTCCTCCACTACAGTTCCCTCTCCTTGCTGAGGAGCAGAGTGCATTATGCATTGGCTCTTATGATTTATTTATCTAGATACAGGATCTAGCTATGTCGCCTAGGCTGGCCTGAAACTCATTATGTAAACTGGGCTAGCCTCAAGTATGTGACAATGTTCCTGCCTCAACCTCTAAAGTGCTGGGATTATAGTGTGTGGCCCATGCTTGGCCAGACTTTTGTTTCATTTTAAAATCTGATTTGGGGGCTGGAGAGATTGCTTAGTGGTTAGGGTGTTTGACTGCAAAGCCAAAAGACCCTGGTTCGATTCCCCAGAACCCACATTAGCCAGATGCACAAGGGGGTGCTGGCATCTGGAGTTCCTTTGCAGTGGCTGAAGGCCCTGGAGTGCCCATTCTCTCTCTCTCTCTCTGTGTCCCTTTCTCTGTCAAATAAATAAATTAATTAAAATGAAATATTTTTAAAATATAATTTGGTAAGCATTATGTTCAGTTGAGGACAATAATCCACTCACTCCACCACAGACACATTCGTGTTTGTAATCTAGACTACACTCATCCTTAGGTTCCTGTCTGCCATCTTCTGAAAGACCAAGATTCTCCCTCTTCAGTTAATGTCTTTCCTTTATCCTGGAAGTTGTTACGTGCATATTTACATTAACAAAGTTGAATTGATCAATATTTCCAAATTCTTCCCAAAGCACACAAAAACATGGGCCACTCCAATGGTCAATCTTTTTTATTTTATATTTTATTTATTTGCAAAGAGAGGGAGGGAGAGACTTAAAAAAAATGGGCACTCCAGGGTGTCTTGCTGTAAATGAACTCCAGTTGCATGTACCTCTTTGTGCATCTGGCTTTATGTGGACACTGGGAAATTGAACCCAGGCTGTCAGGCTTTGCAAGCAAGCACCTCAATAGCCGAGCCATTTCCCCAGCCCTTATGGTTAATCTTGATTGTTCACTGGATGGGATCTAGAATTCAGGTAGCCAACAAAGCTGTGGGTATGTCTGTGAGGGTGTTTCCGGGAAGTTTAAATTGAGGAAAGAGGACCCACCCTGAATAAAGGTGGCACCTTGCCACGGGCTGGGGTCCTGTACGGAACAAAAACGAGGAAGTGACCACTGCTTCTGCTCCTTCGGCCGGTCGGTATCCCCTCAAAGTGCACTGGTCACAGCAGTAAGAAGGGGAACTCATGCAACTGCCTGACTCATCTTCCTCTCCTGAGGTGCACACTATCAACACACGCGTTCCTACACCCAGTGGAGAAGATAGTCCCTGGCTCTGCATGCCTTGCACCCTGGAATCCTGTGGCCATCTTACTGCCCCCTACAGGCCACAGACAGTGGCTCCTCTCTCTTGGAGACGTGACAGACACACAGACTGAAGAGCCTGCATTCTGGCTTCCCGCAGCCAGCAGGGATCCTTGGCTTCCCATTAAGCATTCGTCCTGAGTGGATGTGATTTCACTTGAGCACAATTCAGAAGGAATCAGAGCAGGCTCCTGCTAAGACTTTTTTAAAACCCTGCAAAAGTGGCAACCTCCTCCCCGCACCCCACCTCTGGATGCTGGAGACCTGCTGATCTGATCCCCCCGGGCCACTGGAGAGCCTGACAGTGGGCTTGGGACTCTGCACGTCCACTTCTATCTCTGCTCATCAAGCTGCACGTGGTGCGCGTTGGCTGTGGGAAGGAGCTTAGAGGCCTGCTGCAATGCCCACATGTGTGCCGGAGAGAATTCTGAAGTCCCCAAAGCTAGAAAGATAAGATACAGCACTTTTCCCCTGAAAACAAAAATCTCTCCACAGGGGGCTGGAGAGATAGCTTAGTGGTTAAGGCATTTGCCTGCAAAACCAAAGGAACCTGGTTCAAATCCCCAAGACCCATGTAAGCCAGATGCACAAAGGGCTGCATGCATCTGGAGTTTGTTTGCAGTGGCTGGAGGCCCTGGAGTGCCATTATCTCTATCTGCCTCTTCCTCTCTTGCTCTCTCTCTCTCAAACAAATAAATAAATTAAATATTTTTTAATTTTTTTGTTTATTATTTATTTATTTATTTATTTGAGAGCAACAGACAGAGAGAAAGAGGGAGAGAGAGAGAGAGAATGGACACGCCAGGGCCTCCAGCCACTGCAAATGAACTCCAAATGCGTGTGCCCCCTTGTGCATCTGGCTAACATGGGTCTTGGAGAATCGAGCCTCGAATCGGTGTCCTTAGACTTCAAAGGGAAGTGCTTAACTGCTAAGTCATCTCTCCAGCCCAATTAAATATTTTTTTTAAATCTCTCCACAGATAGGGAAACACATTCAAACTTGAGATGAAAAACAGCAGTTAATAAATGTAGGGCTTAACCTTATGCCACTACCCTGAGTTTCATTTGAGGAGCAGAGGCAGGGGCTAAGGGGGGCAGGCCTTCTTCCTAACCCTCTGCTGTTTCCACTAACCCCAGGTCCCACACGCCCAGCCGGTAGTTCATCTTCAGGAATGAAGTGGCATTTTCTCCTTCATTTCCATCTTCTCCCACTCCCTCACTAGACAGCATGAGGTAGGGCAAGCTCCTTCCTCCTCCCTCCTTCCGACTCTACCTCCTCTCTTCCTTCTTTTCTTTACTTTCTTCCCTCTCATTCTCCTTCCTTTCTTCTTTCCCTCTTTTCTCCCTCCTTCCTTCCTTCTTACCTTTCATCCTTACCTCTCTTTCTCCTTTCTTCCTTCCCCTTTTCCTCCATCCTTCCTCTACCCCTTTCCCTTCCTTCCTTCTCCTCTTTCCTCTCTCCCTCCCTCCTTCTTTCCTTTCCTCTCTTCTCCCTTTCCCTTCCCTCCATTCCCTCCATTCTCTGAACCCCAAGTAGCTCCTAGCTTTTCTCAGCTCTGTACCCATTCCTTTTCCATTTATCCCCTCCTCGCCTGTTTTCTTTCCTCTCATCTTCTAAACACAGAGGAGTGAGGATTAGTACAAACACTCGTCACGGTCTTCATTATTTTGGCAAGAGAAACAAATGGGAATCAAGCAGTCTTTTTCCTGTCTGGGTGGTGATGAAGGAAATGTCAATAAACTTAAGGACTGGCTGCATGGCTGCCTGGCTTGTGATCCCAGCAAACAATACAATACAATAAAATAAAACCTTAACAAGCAGAGTGTCATTGTGTTCTGTCTCAGACTCTGGGCTACAGGCTCTCAGTAAGGTCCAGCAGCCCTCAGCTGGGCAGAAAACAAGCTGGTTTGCTCAGTGCGTTGTCTGGAGCCAAGGCTGAAATGGTTACTGCCTCCAGAGGTCCCAAGCCCACCCCATGTCAGTCAGCAGCCCCAGCCATCACGCTTTTCAGCTTCCCTTGGCTGCAGGCATCAGAGTTCACCAACAGTGGCTTGAAATGGAAGAGAGAGAGAGAAGGAGGGAGAAAAACAGAGCCCCAAGAAATAATCCAAGTGTGCAATGAGCTACTTGAGCTAAAGCAGGGCCTGGGGGACTCTTTCAAGACCAGAATATTTGGGAATTAAGAAATCCCTTTCTGGGGACGGGGTGCTGGACAGGTGGCTCAGTGGTTAAGGCGCTTGCCTGTCAAGCCTAAGAACCCAGGTTCTATTCTCCAGGTCCAGGTCCACATGTGTCTGGAGTTTGTTTGCAGTGGCTGGAGGCCCTGGCGCCCCCCACCCACATCTGTCTCGAATAAATACATAATAGAAACAAATCTTTTTTAACTCCCTTTTAGGGGCTAAGGAAGTGGCTTAGCATTTAAAGCTGCTTGCTTGCAAATCCTGGCAGCCAGGGTTCAATTCCGAGCACCCTTGTAAATCTGACGTAAAGTAGCACAGAGACAACAATGGAGGACAGCCAAGAGACTGTGCAGTGGGTGGGCCAGCTAGTCTTGGGCTCCCTGCAGGCTGGCAGTCCGCCTGCAGTGGCAAGAGGCCCTGTTTGAAGGATGGCTCATGTAGACATAGAAGTTGTCCTTTGACCCTCACATGCACGTGCGCCCCCAGCCCCAGCCAAATAAGCTTTTAAAAGAAAGACTTATTCTCCCTCTATGAAGAGCCTTCTGGAGCCCTCACAGGGTGTGGGCCGAGGAGGACTCGAGCATGAGCTGGCCATAGCTTGGGACCCAACAGGTCTGGAGTTAGCCATGTGCAGGGTGGCCAGGAAGCTGGGTTGGCTAGAAAAGTCTAGAGAAAGGACAAAAGGGCTCACTCCTTCTGCTGACATAACAAGTGAAGAAATGAATGCTCTACAGCCCTAGGGCCTGAAAAGTCCAACATCAAGGTGTTGCGGGTGGGGGAAGGGCCAGTCTTCGCTTCTTTCTATGGAGGAAGAGATGGAGGAGAAAGAGGCCGTGGGTTACCTGCACAGGAGTGAAGCCCTCAGGGCTCCGTCACTTCCCCAAAGGCTCTACCTCTTAATACTATGATGCTGAATCTTGAGCCCCAAACGTGCATTTTGAGGATAACACATTCAGACCATGGCACTAGCTGCCTCCACAGACGTTTTCCCACCTTTTCAAAGGCGAAGGTTGCCTTCAAAGTGCCTCTAACTGGGAGGCCAGACCAAGCCAGCCATGGCTACCCCTGAAGTCCCTTTGAGAAGATATGGCATGTCTCAGCTGGTCACCATTCCATCCACCTAAGGCCCCACCCCCTTTAGGAGACCTTCCTGGGAGGTAGCACTCTAGCTCACGGTTCCCACAGCAAACCTCAGATCGAACTGAGTGAGCAAGGCTTCAACGTCTCCCTGTGTTTGTAGTTGGGACTCCACTGATTTTGTGATGGGTCCCCTCTGGGCCAGAGCCTGGGCATCTCCAGGAAGGGTGCTCCCGGTGTGGGGACACAGCTGAGGGCACAGGAGTTTCTGGTCCCTGATCAGCCCTTTCCCATCATCAGGTGGTCAGGACATTAATGTACTTCCTTCCCTAATCTTCAGTTTCTCTACCTGCAGGGAGCTGTTGGAGCCAAATCCTCTTTACTTCTAATATTAGGAGTCTGTCAATCTTGAGTCCACGAGAAGAAGCCAGACAACAAGCAAGAGACACAATCGCTGGTCAGAGGACTCCAAAAATCCCTCCTGCACAGGTGCTGGACATCTTTGCTCTGAGGCTGGGCCCGGGCACAGTGAGCAGGAACCCCGCAGCTCTGCCAAAGACGTGGCTATCTCTGAAACCTTCCCAGCGGCCTGCTCCACCCGGCCCTGAAGCTGCACCTCCAGGAGAGGACGTGGCACTTGGGCTTCTCTCCCATCTCCCCCACCTTCTTGCCAATGAGATGGCCAGAAATCTCCAGGGGAGGGTATACTGGGCATCCACTGGACACCAGCCCCAGCTCTCGCCCAGGCGCTCATATGCTTCTCCTGTGACTGGCACATAGAAGTGGGCACCGGGGCTCTCCGTGCGCATGGGAACCCACTGAGATGAAAAGCTGGTCCATGCTCCTGCAACTGGAAGGTCTTCAAAGCTGGTCATCCCATGTGGACATTGGTGGTCTGAAC
Source organism: Jaculus jaculus (assembly GCF_020740685.1). Classification (NCBI taxonomy): domain Eukaryota; kingdom Metazoa; phylum Chordata; class Mammalia; order Rodentia; family Dipodidae; genus Jaculus; species Jaculus jaculus. Next base: position 1,848,064 of record NC_059104.1, on the reverse strand, counting down.
ATGGAATGGAGGACCTTCTCCTATCACAACACAGAAGAGAGGAGGAGGGAAGATGTCCCTGGCTGGGGACCACTCAGTCATCCTGCCTTAGCAGCTAAAGGCTATGCCTTTTTAAAAAATAATTTGGAATACTTTTTGTTTATTTTTATTGATTTATTTGAGAGCGACAGATAGACAGAGAGAGGGAGAGGGAGAAAGATAATGTGCACATCAGGGCCTCCAGCCACTGCAAATGAACTCCAGATGCATCTGGCTTATGTGGGTCCTGGGGAAAGCCTCGAACTGGGGTCCTTAGGCTTCACAGGCAAGAGCTTAACCACTGAGCTATCTCTCCAGCCCTATGCCTGTTTTTTGTATAGCACCGCGGATGAACATGGGACATATGAAGGAGTTGTGGGCTACTTGGGCTCACCTGTGCCACTCTTCATGTCTGCAAGAGGACTGTCACATGGTCCTGCCCACAAGCCACAGCATCTCAGCCTCTCTCCTCGGCATGCGAAGGCCAATGTCTCCTCCTTTGGTGGTCGCACCATAAACGTGTCCTCTGGAGTCATACAAACCAACATGGCCACGTCACTGGTGCTGTGAGGGAACCTGAAGGCTGGTTATATGGGGGAGAGAACTTGGAGCTCAGCACAGGTCCTTGTAGGGATCCTCCAACCAGAAGTGCTTTCAGGGTAACTGCTAATAAGCAGGGTGGTGTGGAATGAAAGATATTTCCCGAAGCCAAGGCAAAAGCCCAAGTGAGAAGTGCAGACATTTGTGGTGCACACGTCCCCAATACTCAGGGGACTCCAACGACAACACAGGAATGAAGGAAGACCCTCTCCCACCTTCCTCCTACAGTTGACTCAAGTGCCTAACAGGAAAATGGGCAGGATGGATTCCTGCCGAGGACTGTTCTATCACTGTGCCCCTTCTCTTCCCACTACCACGACCCGACCCGTGAGCAGCTCTTCAGCTCAGGTGACTTCAGCCCTGTGGGACGCGTCATCCTCAACATTCCAGGCCTCCAGCAGTGGCTGCCCGGAGAATTCATTCGGTGCAAAGGAAAGTGGAGGTGGGGCTCTCTCTCCCAGGACTCGCCTGGGAAGTGCCCACAGCAGGGGGTTCTTTGATCTGCATTCTCCAGCTCCCAAATCTGAGCCCTGGGCATTCACCCCTAAAAATAGGCCTCTCTAAGCAACCCTTGAGGACTCCACAGATCACAAAGGGTGAGGGCGGGTGGGGGCAATGAAGGGAAAGCCTTCTGTCCCACGCCCTCCACTTCAGGACAAAGGGACTGCAGGACAGCGGCAGGCCCAGCCAGAGCCGGGAGCAAGAGATGTGTGCGGTCTGGAATACCTCTGCCTCCCCAGTTTCTCTTGGCCTCCCTTCTAGCCAAGCATCCCTAGCACGCGTGTGGTGTGTGTCCTCGCGGGAAAGCCCACTGTCACACAGTGCCTATGGGCTGGAGCTGGAGCCTTCCAGAAGAAATGTGAGCCACTCAAGATGAGCTGAAACCTGCTGCGATGGGAGAGCTTGCAGAGGGGTGTCCAGGAAAGACTGGGAGGAGACTGCCTGCAGACAGACGTGCATGAGGATGACCTCCGTTCTTTGACGGAACTGATACATACTTGGAGAAGTAGCCTGCAGAAAAGAAAGCGTCTGCCCCAGGGAGCTCCGGTGGCTCTAGGGGTGAAGCCAGGGTAACCAGGAGATAAGTGCCAGCACCCTGCAGGGCAGTAGGCTCTTAAAACCCGTCGTCTAAACCAGAGCTCCGGGTACATCCGACTGCACGCTGAAAGTCAATGAGCCTCTGGGAGTAGCAGACCCGTCAATCCTCTTTCTTCTGCTGCTCCACCCAGAGGCAGGGCACAGGAGCAGCTGCTGAAAACATCCCTCCAGTGCTGCCTCACGCCCACTGTGAGCCCAGGGCCAGAGCTGCTCATAAACAGGAAGGCCTTCACACCGCCTGGGCAGAGCTACCCACCTAAAAGGCCCATGAACCCACACAAACATACGTGCATGCGTATAAGTATAGGCATGCACACATGTTGATTGGCATACCTGGGCACCCACAATGAAACACGTGTATATGCAGTAATGCATTACACACGAGTACATGTATCTCCACTCATGCACAAGGACGTCGTGTGTATACATACTCGTGCACACAAGCACACACATGCACAAGGACCTCGTGAACATGCACACATGTGCGTACAAAGTGCCATATGCTACACACAGCGTCCACATACATAGACATAAACACAAGCAGCACATATCCACATCCATGCAACACATCTGCCCAGGCACACAGACAGAACACACAGATCCACATAGAGAACATATGTACACATATGTGACCACCCAGTTGCATGCACACTGACACAGCACACACAGATCCACATAGAGAACATATGTGCCCACTCTGTGCCCAATGTCTTCCTCTTTTTTTTTTACAAATAGCATTTCACTGGGAGAAAATCTTTGCCCAACTTCCTTTACAACACCACCTAAAAGTATTTAGAAAAATCCTCTTTGCAGAAGGTGATGTCCATACTGATTAAAAGAAAATTAGACGGAATTGTTTAAGGAGACATAATGCCTGTCATCACTTAACGCAGGCACTAAATTGCTTCAGTTACTGGTTTCAGAACAGACAAACTAGGAGCCACTGGAGACAACCCACCAGGTGTGGAGATTCCTTAATAGAGCCTTAGTCCTTCCTTCCTCTGGCTCTGTTCTCCCAATAGCATCGCACACATGCAAACATATCACACACTTGCACAAGCACACCCTCTGGTCAGATGTCACAAGCGTGTGTTTCCTCATTAGCAACCTCGCCCAGCCCTGGGTTCTACTGGCTGCAGCTCAGAGCTGAAGAAGGCTTGTAGGCAAGCAGGAAACACTGTTTTACATTCATTTCCCCCTCCTTCCTCCATCCTCTCCCCACACAATATGAAAATATCTCAAGACCAAGAATTGCCTGTTTATCATGTTGTCTCTGAGATACATGTCCCATTGTATGGGAAAGGATGAAAAAAAAAAGTGCAGATCTATTTTTAACAGTGGCTCGCATACTATGAATTTTAGGGTGTTTTGCATCCCTCCCCCTCCTGTGCCCCTTCAAGCTTGTCAGCTGTAACATGGGTCTCTCTTTAACCCCTAATGGATCTGGGAGATGAAAGGTGAACTCATGAATTAGTGGTGCTGACAGCCCAGCCAAGCCCAGCAGCAGGGCGCCTCCTTTGTCTGGGCCACTCTGACCTCCCTCGCCCTGTCTGTCGGTGGGAACCGGACCAGAAGAATGTGAGGCGGAGTTAGAAAGCACGTAGCGGCCGCCCAGCTCCTGGGCCACCCGCCAGCCACTGCCCGCAGGAGAGCTGACATTTTTCAGCTTCGGACGTTCTGACGTCATCGCACACCTCCACACCGCTCCAGCCCCCACATGCTCTGCAAAGGAGGACAATGGGCCCAGTGGCAAAATCAGATCACAGGAGGGGACGTGAGGGGCTTGCACACGCACAGGAACATGTTTATTTGCTGTGTGCGAATAAGAAGCGAGTTAAAGCCTGACTCAGGAAACGTGAGGAGGCAGGGAGAATTTTCCCTGTCTTGCAACTGCAAAACTCAGGCATGGCTCAGCCTCGGGTGGAGGTGGCCAGGAGGGCCTGTTTTAAGGGATGGAACACTTACCTTCCAGCTGGGACCTCTGATTTGTAAATAATAATAATAATAATAATAACAATCATCAATTCAAGAAAACATGAAACACCATTAATGAAATGCCCTACCAGTTGGGAAGGTCCCTCCCCAGCAGGCCAGAGCAGGGTTTGAGAAGGCAGAACCCCTGGTGCCAAGGTTTTGAGACCTGCAGGGAACAGTGCCCGGTACGTGGAAGGTGAAAGAGCCACACCTTGGTTGGTAAAGTTTCAACTACTAAGTGCACATATTCTAACTTCAGCTCCACTCTGTATGTGTACATCTACCTTCATGCACTGAGGAGAATGATTTTTAAGAATCCTTGTCCAGGCAGAGCCAATAAAAAACCCTGAATTAATAAATATGAATATAATACAGAACGTGAAGACAACGAAGACCATGCCTGACAGCAACATGTCTTCCTTCCTTGAAACAGGAACTGTTCAAAAACAACTCCACTGCACTTTATGTTACCAAATAAGAAGCCAGCATGCAGTGTGGCCCAGGGTTCCCAGGCAGGATAATCACCCCCAGCCCACCGACCGACCGAGAGCGAAGCATTAGTAAGCTACTCCCTCCTGGAATGGATCCGACCCTCCAAGCCCTTCACAGAAATCGCTGTGCTTAGAGGGCTCGGGAGCCCTGCCCCAGCTCTCTTTGTGTCACTAATAAACAGCACAATGCTGGCCTGCTTGGGGTGGGGGGCAATTTGGACAGAAATTGAGTTACAAAAGGCGAGGCAGTTTCTCCCAGATGGGTGCAGAAAGCATCAGGCCTCATAGATTCCAATCCACTTATATTTTATATAAGAAAAGAAAGGAAGACTTTAGTGTGTAAATAGCTTTAAAACTAAAAAGCATTATTAGGGTAGATACACTCCATGTTCTTTTTCAAGGCGCTCTTCATCTGCAGTGACAATATTTAAGGTTTTGTTTAATCACTTTCAATCTGTCATAAAGGAAGAAGTAATTATATTATGTATGTTCCAGAAAACCTTGAAAATAACCTTAAAATCTTGTGTGTTGTTTTATGAAACTTAAAATATGAAGTGCAGTATATTCTTCCCCAATAATGTTCAGTTTGGAAAGACTTTAAAAATATACCAGTAACATTTCTCCCTCTTTTAGGAAAAAAAAGTCAGGAATGGTCTTCATCCACACTGAATTTTTTTGTGCTTCTCCAACTCAGGAGAAGTTGCAAATCTAATTATTAATCCAAGCGTCCTCCAGTGAGGGAGAACTATTCAAAAGACTGGCAAGGCTGAATGAAGCCCAGACTGCCCTTCTGGTGATCCTTTAGTCGGGGCCAGGAAAGTTTCCTGTCTTGCTGTGGGTTATTTTTCTAAAAAGACTCATTAGCATTTTAGTGTTGTCACTGGTATTCACCACCTTCAGGAAAATAAGTTTGAAGAAACAGAAACAGAAAGATAGAAAGATTTGGGTAAGCAACAAAAATGACCAGAGATGTACTTCCATTAACTGCACATGGTTTCTTTCTTTTCAGCTGAATGCCAGTGCTAAGGGAGGCGTGGTTGGCTGTGTAAGGAGAGGCCTCTGGTTTTCATGCAGCTCCTACGTGGCTGATTCTAGAGCTTTCATTGAGGCTGTGGAGACCTGGTTTGAGATCCCTGCACAAGCCCAGATCTGCCCACAGGTCAGTGACTGGAAAGTTCAGTCCATGGTGTCCCAGGAAAGTACCGAGTCTGTCCTCCTGATAGTCTAATTTTAGGCCAATTTTTCACCAGTGGGGATGCAGCTGTGCATAGTGCCACATCTTACAGACTTCTAACCACTATAATATCTCTCTTTTGTTTTAGTCTAAATGGGCAAAGCCCCGGGGCTCTAGTGGTTACTCCTTACCCAGCTGCCCCAGAAGGTAGACAAAAATAAAGTAAGGTCACATGGACATAGGAAGTGACAGGGGGTAGATATGACCAAACCAGCCAGGCTAGGGAGAAGATGTGATATGTCTCAAGAAACCACTGGTGTTCTGTGGACTTGGTCTGGAGATATCTAGACCAGGGCTTCAATTCTTCACTATCTATGTTTCTAGATTTCAGCTCATCCAAAGCATATTGGTGAAGCACTGGGTGAAGACTCCTCCCTTGGGCCCGCAATGTAACTAAAAGCAGCCTAAAAGCCTGGCACCTCTGCCTTCACTTTCTGTGTCTGCTTGACTACGGGTCAGACTTTCCCTAGGCATGCTCATCATTAGTCATTCAAGAAGTGTCTGGAGAAGATACTACTGTTGTCTGACTAAACAGATCTATTATGCCCACCAAATGGGCCTCTACATATTTATGCTTATGCCCACATATTCATTAAGGCTACTCTAATATTTGATTAGGGAAAGTTCTCTTTTCAGGCAGTAATGACTACTGGGGAGACTCAAAACTTATCAAAGCACTGACAGTGGAGAGCTCAGCACTGAGAAATATCTGTACCAAAACCTTCAAGGCTCAGGGCCCGTTGCAGAAGAGATGGCAGAAGAGCCTACGAGCCAAAGGATGGAGAGTGGGGTTTTGGAACTCTACCTTCCAGACACAAAGTGGCCACTAGAGTCATGATCTCACAGCGACCCCCACCAACCACACGAGACCCACATAATGTGATGGCAAAAGAAGAAATGATGACATCAAAATAGAAGGACTAAATGGTGACATCAGAAAAGAAAGAGATGTTAAACTGAGGGAGGATAAGGGAGAGGGAATAAAGGAGGGTAATGGGAGAGGATAATGATCCAGATACATTGTACATATTTATGAAAATTGTCAATAAAAACTTCTTAAAAAGAAGTGTCTCTAATAGCTCATCTCCCTTCTGAAGGCACAGAGATAAGTCCCTGGAGAGAGCTGGGTAGTGAAGGAAGAGATGGGAGAGGTACAGCTGCAAGCCAAGAACAACAGGGCTATAGTCCACAGCCAGGAAGCTAGGAGAGCCTTGGAATGGTCTCCCATGAAGGCAGCCAGGCCATCACTTTGGACTTGGACTGTGGCCTCCAGTACTGAGACCAAAAAAAAAAAAAAAAAAAAAAAAAAAAAAAAAGTTTTTGAAGCACTCTAGTGTGGCTCTTTGTTACAGTGAAAATGAGCAGCTCACCTCTTCATTCTTGTTTTAATCCCACACCTTTGGAATGGTGTGCTAGCTCTGGGATGCTCTCATCTGAGAACCCAGAGCAGTACCCCATGAGATCCTAGGGTCCCACGCATGGACAGAAGGGACACATTCAGCTGTTCATTGCTCTGGGAAGAGAGGGCACCCACTCCCTTTTGCTTGTGATTTGCTTGAGATTGGAACATTCTGTCTCCACCAGAAAAGGCCTGGGTATCCACTATTAATGTGTCCTGAGCTGTGCTCTGCAGACAGATCAGGCACCCTACAGTGGTCTAGTGTCCAGTAGACTCCAGGCTGACTCAGCTTAATCTCCACCCCAGTCTCGAAATCCCCTGCCTCCATCTTCCAAGTGCTGAAATGATGGTTATGCACCACCCACCTGGTTCCAAGTGACTGAGTCTTAAAGTCCCAGGAGGACACCCCTGTGTGGTTCTGATACTAACTCAATACTCGCACCATGCTTATTTACTTCATTATGCTTTTGAATTTTAGAAATTTTCAAATTCAACTTTATTTTGCTGTGTAATTAATTAAGTACACTATTTATATAGGTTCAAAGTCAAAATCTACAGATAGAGCAGGGGATGGGTTTGGGAGCAGAACCCCAGAGGCACGAAACTTGAGGTGTGGGTGAGCTCACTGTGCACGTGAAAGCTGTAAGAACGAGCACTTTCAGAAGTGCTTCCCATAACTGTATATCAACAGTATATTTTGAGAGTAGTCTCTACTGTGGTATTGACGCTTCTGTCCTATTTCTTTCCTCCCTTCTTCCTTCCCTCTCTCCCTCCATCCCTCTGTCTCTCCTGCTCTACTTCTTCTATAAGCAAACATTTAAAACTTCTTTTGCATAGTCTGCCATTGTATTTTTAGCATTATGTCCATATACATGTTACTCCCTTCCTCTCCTGCATAAATGGCGACATGCTATTCATGTTCCTACATGGTCTGCATGGCCAGGCCTCTATCATGCTCATTTTTAATTTTTTTTAAAAATTGCTATGTACATGTTTATATGATAGAGAGAGTGAGTATGGCATGCTGGGTCCTCCTGCTATTGCAAATGAACTCCAGATCCATGCATCACTTTGGGCATCTGGCTTTACATGGGTACTGGGGAATCAAACCTGAGCCCATTAGGCTTTGCAAGCAAGTTGCCATAACCGCTGAGCCATCTCCCAGCCCATCTACCTTGTTTGATGTGTGAATCAGTTTAGTTTATTCAGCAGGCCCCTGTGGACGAGGATTAAGGTTGTTTAGTTATCTCACTTGTTGCGCCTCTTTCTGTGTTTTCGCTGTTACAGAGTTCTGCGGTGAATAACTGTGCTTACACCATGCATCTGTGCAGACTCCAGGATTTCATCTGGTTGGTGGAAAATGAGAGCATGACATGGCTCAGCAAACACTTCTTTAATAAATGGATATTAAGCCCTTGGAACACGTGAGCAGGTTCTGGTGCCTGCTTAGATGCAGTCCTGCCTGGAGCTAAGAGCCAAGGAACGGGCACAGATAGTAAAGCTAAATCACAGTCCTTTGCAAACATGAATTGTTAGCGCTTATGAATGGACGATGCTCCAGTTATAGTCAGCAAGGCCATATTTTGACCCCCGGGCTCATTGTCGGTCAAGAAAAGACCTCAGCTCCGGGCTTGGAAAGGCCAGTGTACACATGAGCCCTGTGGCCGCCTTTCCACTGTGCCCTCCAGTTGAATTTCCATAGCTGTGGACAGGACCCCCCTGCACTCTCCTCGCTGGGAGACATCTGCCCACCTCTACGAGTTAGCAGGGCCTTCCTGAAAACAGTCCAGAGTATCATGTTGGTTTGGGTAGTCTGAGTCACAATCTAGGGAGTCCGAATGAAGCCATCATTCTGTATTTGCTAAACAAATATTTGTTCTGAGGAAATGAATGTTCATGTCTTAGCTTGACAAGTGCCCAATATTTAGAAAGTGATTTCCTTCTTAGAAGCAACTCCAAAGGGCAGAGGTGGGATCCTAATACCCTCGGCACTGTGGATGAGTGATATGCCCTGATCCTGGTCCTGCACCCATGGGCACATGGCATCTGCCCTATGTGGGTATGGGTGGAGGGTTCAGTGTGAATACCACTGTAGGAGCAGTGCCTCTAGCCCGAGAGCAATACTGAAAATTGCTGGTGGGGTGGGTCATGTTTTGTGTATAAATGCTCCTGCTCTAAAGTTCAGGGAAGGCGGAGACACTGCGCAGAACTCACCATCAGCCCCTTTCTCGCCCCACAAAGCTGTGTGGATATGGCATTGAAGACCAGGGATTTGATTCTCCTGCTTGCAAAGGGTGACATTTCCCCACCAATAATTAGCCCTCATCACAGGCGCACCACTTGAAGGGGCTGCCACCTTCCTCAATAGCATGCGGGATGTGTGTAAATGGCACTGATTGGAGCACAATTTCACATGAATGACGTGATCAGGTTCCCCACAAAGCAACCAGGTGTAGGGTGCGTCACCTCATAGCTTTGTCCCCTTGGGCTTGTTAACCTGCCACAACCCGCACAGTGTAGGGTTGGAATGGCTTCTAGGGCAGACTCTCATCCACTGCCCCTTCCCCATGGTGCCAACCACCCACACACCCCTCTCCAGGGAGCCTATGCAAGAAAGACACTGCTCAGCCACCCAGCCAGTCATGTAGCCACCTGCCTGAGCTTCTGCCCACCACCCAGACTCCCCTCTCCGCATCCCCACCCAGGTAAGCCATGACGTGTTAGATCTCCTGACCTGCTGGTCTCTCATTCCTTCCTTCCCTCCATTTACCGTGTGACTTTTTCTAAAAGTTATTTTATTTTATTATTATTTTTATTATTATATCTGGACATATTTTGTATGCAAATATCACATGTTGGTACCATCCTTTCCCTCCTTCCTGCCCCTTTTTCTGAAGAGGCCCTCCTCATTGGGGATGCAGGTCAACCCCATAGGGATTGTGGGTCATGTATTATGGGGGGAGAGGCAATGTCTCTGTGCATAATGTCCTAACTTTTGGCTCTAACAATCTCTCTTCCTCCTCTTCCACAAAATTCCCTGAGCCACACTGGGAGCATTTTAAGTCTACTTCAGTGGTGGGTACTTAGGAGCATCTAGATGTCTGGTTTGGTAGATGTTGAGTGTCCTCAGTATCTTTCTCTATTACCCTTGTGCTGATATCAGTTTCACTAAGAGAACAGCACTCTTGCTCATTTTCCCCTGGGTGATCTTTTATATGATTTCAGTTTATGCCTTAACTGACATATAAGCATGTATATTTTCCATGGGGACCACAGATGTTGGATACAGATAAATAACATGCATTGTTCAAATCAAGCATACACGCATGTTGCATGTTTCTCAGGGTTGAGTGTCTGTCCCCTCTCAGGGGTCCTTCTTTAATCCCATGAACACTCCTACACATGTCTTTCTTAGCTTAATGTTATGGATGGGAGAAGAGGAAGAGAGAGACCGTATCCTGTCTCATATCAAAGGTTTCCTCCTGGATTCCAGGTACAGCTACAAGGAAGAGCAGCAGGATGCTGAAAGGCCTGGACTACTCAGAGAGAAGTGACATGTTCCCCTTTTACAGACCAGGACACAGAGAGGCCCCCAGGCTCACTTCCTGGGTGGCAGAGCCAGATTAAACTCAGGCCTTGAGCTCTGTCCCCAGCTACATATAACAAAATCCTCATCCTGAACCATCACCATCCTGCTCAATGTCCAGGTCACAGCAGACCCTGTGAGCATCTGGAGAGCGTGGCTTCTCTCAGCACACTGAGGATGAACCCAATTTCCACAAAGCTGGGACCTGGTGGGTGGGCATCAGGAAGGTCAAGGGAAGACCCCAGGTGACTGTCCACCATCTCCTATTATTGGGCTTGGAAGAATCCATCCTCTCCTTTCCAAATATGGATGGGCTGGCTTTTCAAATACAGGCCAGACCCTGGAGAGTGGGGGAGAGAGAGAGATGAAGGGGATGAGTACAAAACTCAGTCCCCAAAGCAGAGTCTATCTTCCTAGTACTGCTTTGGATGGAAATGCGGCGACAGCCTCCAGGCAAGGCTGTCTCCCAAGAGCAGATAGATTCAGCTTCTGCCCACACTTGCTGTGTCCCTGTTAGAAGGCAGGAAGATGTACCTCTCAGTCTCTTCAACAATGGCCAGTGACGTCTGATGTGTCAAATTGACGTACAGTTCTGTGGAGGCAGGGTCTGTGGATCCAGCACTCCACTGTAGCCAGCACTCAGGGAGAGCCCAGATTTCCAGTACATCTGCACAGAGAACAGTGTGACGAATTCAAGTGAGGGCTGGAGACATGCCTTAGCAGTCAAGGCACTTGCCTGCAAAGCCTAAGGTCCCAGGTTCGATTATCCAGTACCTATGTAAGCCAGATGCACAAGGTAGCACATGTGTCTGGAGTTAGCTTGTAGTGGCTAGAGGCCCTGATGTGCCCATTCTCTCTCTCTCTGTCTCTAATAAGTAAAAATGAAGTAAAAAAAATTAAAACAGAATTCAAGTGAGTCTTGTGGGGCAGTTAATGCCCACCCAAGCCTCAAAGCACACACCTCATTCCAGAGCCTACATTTCACCTGCTCCCTGAGATCCCTGTAGAAATGGCATTCCTTTGTCTCTATCTCAGACGTCCTCCTAAAGTAGCCCATGCATCTGTGACCCCCAACATGCCTGTGACAGTGGAAGGCGGAGCCAGGAAAATCCAAAGCTCCTGGACAAGCTAAGCTGGTGTTTGTTCCCAGTGACAATAGAATTCATTCTTAAAGAAGGTGGAAGAAGAGCATGGACACCTTAAAATTATTGCTGTGGCACACAAGTGCCCCCACAAACATACACACACACAAATAAAAATATCTATTATGATTTAAAATTTTTTTGTTTATTATTTATTTGAGAGTGACAGACAGAGAAAGAGGGAGAGAGAGAGGAAGAGAGAGGGAAAGAGAGAATGGGCACGCCAGGGCTTCCAGCCACCGCAAACGAACTCCAGACATGTGCGCCCCCTTGTGCATCTGGCTAACGTGGGTCCTGGGGAATCGAGCCTCGAACCAGGGCCCTTAGTCTTCACAGGCAGGTGCTTAACCGCTAAGCCATCTCTCCAGCCCTATTATGATGTTTTAAAATTACAAGTACTAGAAGTGAAAGGCAATAGGTACTGTTTATAGATATTTGGGAAAATGTCAAAAGGTGAATAAAAGGAAAAATATTGGGGTAGAGAGAAAATATTGGTTACTGTGCTTACCTGCGATGTCTAAGGACCCAAGTTCGATTCCCCAGTACCCACATAAGCCAGAGTGGCTAGATGCCCTGGTGTGGTGATCTGTTACAGATGTCCCCCATAAACTTAGGTGTTCTGAATACTAGGTTCCCAGCTGATGGAGATTTGGGAATTAATACCTCCTAGAGGCAGTGTATTTTGGGGGGCAGGCTTATAGCCAGTTTCCCCTTGCCAGTGTTTGGCACACTCCTGTTGCTCTTGTCCACCTGATGTTGGTGGAGAGGTGATGTCCACCCTCTGCTCATGCCATCATTTTCCCTGCCATCATTGAGCTCCCCCTCAAGTCATTTTGCCAAAATAAACATTTTTTTCCCACAATCTGCTCTTGGTCAGGTGCTTTCTGTCAGCAATATGAACCTGACTGCAACACCTGGAGTGCCCATTCTCTCCTCCTCTCTCTCCCCCTCCCTCTCAAAAATAAATAAATAAATAATTTTTTAAAGAAAGAAAAGTGCCCCCATCATAGTGAGACCATGGAAGCGCCACAGGCATTATGGGGCAAAGGGAGGGGAAGGGACAGCAGAGGTTGGCACATGTCATTGAATGAGTATGTCATTTCCTAAAGTCAGACATTCAGGCTAACAGTTTTGTCCAAATCAAGTTTGCCAGCAAATAAAGCATTTTCAGAAATACACAGGCACCCCAAACCTTAAGGAACAAGTCCAGCCAGGCCGCCTCACTCTGCTAGTGGGGATGGGGTGCGATGTGGTGGGGTCAGATGGCACTATATCAGAAACATGGACAAACATGCTTGTGTCGTTCCACGATGTCAGAACGTATTGAGTAACAATAAACTCACAAGGTGTGACAGAGAAGGGAAGGAATAATCTGGGAACTGGAGACGTCCCTGTCCTTGTCTGTGAGTTGATGTTCTGTGGTTAGCTAGAAAGAGAGCTGTCTCTCACTATCTCCATTAGTACAAGACTGTCCAAGTGCACGTCATTTGTGCGACAAAACTGTGAGAGCTGATCTGTGCTTCCAGTAGCTAGGGGTGTCTAGTTCTTTGCAGAAAGACCATGTTAGCAAACATCCAGAGGACTGAACTTCCAGATCACCCCGAAGGGCAAACCACTACTGTTTGTGGAGTCACAGAACTTCAAGGTCAGGGGAATTCTCTACCAGGGACCTGTGTGTGCACCTGTGCTTTCATGTGCCTTCCTAGGTGCGTTTAAGGGGCATGTGGACGCTTGTGTGTATGTGTGAGCTGTCATGATTAGAATGTGGAATAGCCTCCCCTGCAGGCTCATGTGTTTGAACACGTGGTCCCCTGCTGGTGCACTGTCTTGGGAAGTTGTGCAACCTTGAGGATTGTGACCCAGCTAGTATGTAGCAGTTGCTAGAGTTGGGCCCTGAAGGTAATATCCCCTCCTGGTTGTAGGCCAAGTTTCCTGTGTTCTACCCACCAAGATGTGAACAAGCCTTATTCAGCTGTTTCCGCTGCCATGCCTTCCTGCCATGAAGCTGCGAGCTTCTCCCTGAAGCCACTCCCGGCAGGGAGTCTGTCACAGGGTCAGGGAAAGTAACCCACACGTGCGTGTTTGTGTGTGCTGGCATCCATATGCACATGCATGCATGAGTCCATGTGTGTGCACATATACAGGGTGTGCCTGTCTGCGTCAGCCTGTGTGCATTCACGTTTGTGGGAGTCTGTGTGCAATGTGTGCATACTTCTATGTGAGCCTGTATATGTGCACTATGTAATCATGGCTGTGTGCACAGGGTGTGTACATGTGTGCTTGAGCCTCTGTGCATGTATACTATATATTCACATTTGTGTTTGTGTGTGCATGAGCCTATGTAAGCGCAAATGTGCACCTGGCTCCTAACAGCATGGTTGAAGTGGGCAGGGAACTCCTGAGCATGGTGATCACGGTGGCCTGGCCGGCACACTACAGATGGATTTGGGTGCCACTGGGTGCCACTGAAGATTTAGGGTCACAACTTGACCTGTCAGGGTGGTGTTCACAGAGGCCTCAGCACCAGCAGAAACGCCAGTTCAGTCACTTAACTGCCTGGGTCTCAATCCCAGACAAAGCTCACACCTGGTCACACCCACACAAGTGCAACAGGGAACACTGAAGCACAAACATGCACAAGATACTCTGGGAGTGAGAAAGAGTAACCTGGGGAAGGACGGGCTGCATCAGCACGGCCGCCTGAGAAACAGCGTCTGCGTTAATGTAGCGCAGGTAACCCTCGCCCCCGCCCATCAGCGCGCCCTCAGCACAGGCGCTGCCTGCCGGCGGCTGTGTGCGGACTCCCCAGCCACCCTGCCACAGCTGGAGCCCTTGTTCCCTGTGCACACAGACCACCCACCACATCCCACTCTGTGTCAACGGGTGGCAGGGCTGGACTCTGGCCGAAGCCAACCAGAGAGAGCTCTGTCCTGAGCTCTTGTGGGGAGGATGCAGATGCTGCCCCAGGTTCTGGGTAGGATTCTGGAAGTGTATGCCTCAGGGTACCCCATCACCCCGCAAACACTTGCATGAGAGAAGATCTACCCTGAAAGACTCTCCAGACACACCAGGTTCCCAGGGGCGGATATATGTATAACCACTCTCATGGAGCCCAGGTAAGAAAATCTGGAATAACTTATATGTGACTTCAGAGAGAGAATGCCACCCAAACTGGAAAAGCAAACAAATTAGAAGAAAAATGATGACAAGAAAGGAAGAAAGGAGGAAGAGGTGAGCAGAATGTCTATACCCCACTAAGAAATATTCCTGCAGGGTGAAGACATGATGGCCAGTTACTCTGCTTGTTGCAGTCAGGTTCTCATTGCTGGCAGAAGTCACTGACCAAGACCACCTTGTGGGGGGAAAAGGTTTATTTTGGCTTAAAGACTTGAAGGGAAGCTCCATGATGGCAGGGAAAATGATGGCATGAGCAGAGGGTGGATATCACCCCCAGGGCAACACCAGGTGGACCATAGCAACAGGAGATTGTGTCAAACACTGGCTATAACACCTATAAGCTTAACCCCCGATAATACACTCCCTCCAGGAGGTATTAATTCCCAAATCTCTATCAGCTGGGAACCTAGCATTCAGAACACTTAAGTTTATGGGGGGCACCTAAATCAAACCATCACATTCTGTCCCTAGCCCCATAAACTGATAACCACACATGATTTAAAATACAATGCATTCATCCAACTTTAAAAGTCTTCATAGTTTTTATCAATCCCAATGATGTTCAAACATCCCCATAATCCAAGGGCTTTTAACTAAACCATAATACCAAAAAATCCCCCAAAATCCATAATGACACAGAATAAACACTCACACTGCAAAACATGGCATTGGGCATAGCAAAGAAATATTCAACCAATTTAAAATAACCAGGGCAAACATCAAACACTGTAGCTTCAAGTCCAACAACTCTCGTCAGTGACAAGTCTCCAAGTCCGATAATTTTAACCAGCAACAAGTCTCTGGAATTCCAATTCTGACCCTCCAGCTAGGCTACTCACACTCCTGGAAAACTTAATCCATGGCCAGCAGCTTTCCTTAGCAGCCATCTCTTGTTACCAGCATCTCCACTGGGTTTCCACTGCAAACCACGGTCATCCTCATGGCCCCATAAGGTCTCCATGCAGGCATCCTGCTTCACACTGCCCATGGCCATTTCCAAAACATAAGACCATGTTGCAACTCAATGACCCTCCCTTTCCTGTATTACTTATATTCCACAGTACCAGGTAGGGTGCCAATTTGTTAATTCAGGAGGGAATAAAGCAGGCTTTGAAGAACAGGACACTTCTTGAGGACTCAGACCCCTTCAAAAGAGGTCTACATTCTTTCTGTTGCCCCAGTGCAAGTTGGCTGTCCCAATCTCAAAGGGCTCTAATCTCTCATAATTGCAGTTTAAGGGGCAGAAGTTTCAGCCCAAAGATTTCATTTCTGTGCCATATTCCTCTGCTCACACCAATCTGTTTCTACACAGTGCAATCCTGCACAACGTCAAGGTAGGGTCTCACTCTAGACCAGGCTGACCTGGAATTCACTATGGAATCTTAGGGTAGCCTCAAACTCACAACAATCCTCTTACCTCTGCCTCCAGAATGCTGGGATTAAAGGTGTGCACCACCATGCCCAGCTTAAGGCAAAGCTCCTTTTTATCCTCATAAACCAAACCTCTTAGTTTTTTACTTCATTCAGGTCTTGCAACTCTGACCAGAATAATATATCAAGCTGTACTTACAGCACTGCAAGGCATCTCTTAGGCCAAGGTTGGAAATCCTTCCACATTCCTCTTAAAAATCAGTTCCAAAGGCCAAAGCCACACAGTCAGATGTCTAGCAGCAATCCCACTCTCAGTACCAACATTCTGTTGCAGTCAGGTTCGCATTGCTGGCAGAAAGCACCTGACCAAGAGCAGCTTGTGGGGAAAAAAGGTTTATTTTGACTTACAGACTTGAGGGAAAGCTCCACGACAGCAGGGAAAATAATGGCGTGAGCAGAGGGTGGACATCACCCCCTGGCCAACACCAGTGGACAACAGCAACAGGAGAGTATGCCAAACATTGGCAAGAGGGAGCTGGCTATAACACCCATAAGCCCACCCCCAATAATAATACACTACCTCCAAGAGGCATTAATTCCCAAATCTCTAACAGCTGGGAACCTACTATTCAGAACACCTAAGTTTATGGGGGAACACCTGAATCAAACTGCCACACTGCTCAACTCTGAACATGGCTGAGTCAGTCGAGGAAGACTTTGGGTATCCAGATGGTAAGGTGAACCCAGCCAGGGGAAGCCTGGGCTCCTTTGGAGAGCACAGCTGCCTGCGCCCAGAACAGCCTTGATTTGGCTTTCAACTTACTTAGAAATACATCTAGCCACCTTGTTTTTACTGGCTTTTCAACTGAAATCGTCCCGTGTCCCTTCCCTTCCCTCTCTAGGCCCAGGAGTCAATGAGGCTCCCCAGTTCAGCACCTGCCTGCTCATAACACACATGAAAAAAGGAGTTCCAAGGAAACTTGGGCAGTTTTTCATTTTTGTTATTATGAAATCTTGTTCCCTGAGTCTGAACAGGCTCTGCAACTGGGGAATGGTGAAGTAGCAGCCATCCTATTAACATCCGTAATGATTATCAGCAATTGTTACCACACTCTTCTAACAATTACCACTTTCTGCAATAGGACCTGGGAGAGTGCCACTCATTCTACTGAACTGTATAGAGTCTTCATTTAACAAGACTGTCCAAGCATGAGCAGAAATGAAAAACAGAGCATACTAAATATATACTTAAACACAGGCAAAATCCTATGACAAAGTAGTTATCTCATAGCGCAAATCAAAATTTTAAGCAGTTTACCTCCTTGATTTCTTCCCAAGAGTTTTCTGTAACAAACTTTCAGTGTCATGACTAATAGGGGCTCTTGCCAAGGATGACTCTCTTAAAACTGCTCCTCAACCTTCGTGATCTCGGTGCACTCCTTATTACGGGATACATTATGCAGGCGCTCCTGCACTCTGATGGGACGCGGCAACCCGCTGTGAGCCTGCCTATCAGCGCTTCTCTTAAGGCCCTTTCTCAATTGTCAGCAAAGTATTTTTTAAGGTTAAAAGGTGTAAAATTATTCTGAAATGCTTTTCTGACCTGTCGCCTATCACTGCAAAGAGCTATAGCTCATTTTTTTTCTAAAATTGTATTTTTTGAAATGCAGTAATATTATAAGAATAAGCTTTATATGAGGAAAATAGTCTCCTAAAATGCTCATGGTATTTTTTTGCATCTCTTCTTCTCCAGTGACTTCAATATTAACCATTGTTTCATGCTTAGAATTATAATTTCTGGCATAATTTTTTCTTCTCTCAACTGTCCATTTCTTTGGTAGAATTTATCTAAATGACTACTGCTCACTTATATTCATTCTCTCTCTCTCTCTGTCTCTTTCTCTCTCTCTCCCCTGAAACAGTAGCTACTTCATATTCCATAATGTCAAAGTCAAATTCACCACTGTTGTAAGCCATAACCTCATTATTCAGAGTACGAGCGGGGGTGGGGGGGAGCTGTTGTTCTCAACCTTGGGTCTAGACATTCAGGACATTGATTGAGCCCACACTAGGAGTACCCATGAAAGGGTAGGCTTGATCCTTATACCGGCTTCCATAACTCATACCTGGCTTGGCATGAGCACGTCATGTAAGATCTACCATCCACAGTTGTCAATCCTGGCCTCCACTTTCCACTATGATGAGCTGTTTGTGCCTTACTAATGTGTGTAGGAAATTTTGGAATCGGTCATCCAGTCCCAGCACAGGGAAAGTAGTGGGAAGATTTGCCTGGGAAGACGGCAGTCTGCTGGGCTGTCCTGGGGACAGTGACACTGCACACCCAGAGCAGCGTGAGCCGAGCCTGGAGCATGCTCACCGGCGGAGCACCCAGCCGGCCCTCCCCTTTGCTCACATGACATCACCTGCACAGAACTGCACTTCCTTTGTGTCTTTGTAGCCAGTGCTGAGCACATCTTGTTGCCTTATCCAGTTTTCAGGGAGCAGGGCGCATGTGCTCACCTTTGACCTATGTTCAGCCCATGCGCCATCCTCCTGGGCTTATTTCCAGTGGTGAAGGAATGTGAGTTCACACTGGTTCTGTTGCCAATGCTGTAGAACCTGCTTTGCATTTCACCAAAGAACAACAGGTCTGCTTCTCCCTTGCAGGAAACACTGTCTGTATGGAGGACATCTTAGCAGCAGAACTGCGTAGGATGGCTACAAAGAAGAGAAACTCTTGGGCACAGGCTGATGCCACCCTCTCTCTCCCTGAGCCCTGCCACCCTCTGCCCTCTGTTGTACTCCCAGGGAAGGAGATGGCTGCTCTGTATGCCCTCCCTCTGCTGCCACAGCATTCTTCCCACATAGCAGGGCAAGGCAAATCAAATACTGACTCAAGGGACTGGCATGGAGTTCTGCTCAGGCTCGGGTCATTCAAGAAGAAGCACTGAGGCTAGGCACAGCCGCCACCTTGCTGGGGGATGCCTTGGGCTCCATTCACTACAGCTCAAGGCCGTGTCTGCCACAAAGCTGATGGAGTTGAGTCTCTGAGTTCTCCCTGTTTGAAACTCAGAGAAGGATCCAGCCCGCATCTAAATGGCTGTGTTTGTGCAATTCAAAAAGGGAAGATAGGGTGACAATCAATAATCTCTTCTTGGCCTGGCCTTCCCTGTCCAGGGAGGGAGGGTCCCAGGCAGTGTAATCCCACACTGGAGATCTGCAGTGCTTAGGTGAGTAGAAGAGCCATATAAATCCTTGATGTGTTAATGACAGACTGAGTGACAAGTGTCATCAATTCAAGAAACAATTGGGTATTCCTCATAGCACAAGAAGCTTAAAATCACCTCAAATATTATTATAGCACCTACCTAAGAAAAACTCGTGAGATGTTCCTCCCATTTGCTAACAATCTTTTAAATGTTTAGGTTATGTACCAAAAGCTTGTAACACCAAATGAAAGTTTCATAAGTTGTCAAAAATGAAAACTAAGTTCAAGTCAACCTGACAGGAAAAAGACTGAGTTATATCTGTGCTCGCCCTGTGGAGATGACAGACATGGGGAGGAGGGGAAAAAAAAACAAGGTCCTGGAGACTGAGAACTTCAGCGGATGTGAGCAGCCGGACGGATTACTTGCCTGTAATCCCAGTACTCTGAGGCTGAGGAAGGGGAACTCGAGTTCAAAGCCAAATGAACAAATAAAAATTTTGCCACCACCACCACATTTTGCCAATGTGAAGAATGTTTTCGATACTAAGTGTACTCACTACATAACCCTATGTTGCAGTCAGGTTCGCATTGCTGGTAGAAATCACCCAACCAAGAGCAGCTTGTGGGAAAAAGAGGTTTATTTTAGCTTACAGGCTTGAGGAGAAGCTCCATAATGTCAGGGGAAAACAATAGCATGAGCAGAGGGTGGACATCACCCCCTGGCCAACATAAGGTGGACAATAGCAACAGGAGAATGTGCCAAACACTGGCAAGGGGAAACTAGCTATGATACCAATAAACCTACCCCAACAATACTCTGCCTCCAGGAGGCGTTAATTCCCTAAACTCCATCAGCTGGGAACCTAGCATTCAGAACACCTAAGTTTATGAGGAACACCTGAATGAAACCACCACATTCCGCCCCTGGCCTCCATGAACTGATAACCATCCATGATGTAAAATAAAATGCATTCATCCAACTTTAAAAGTCCCTATAATTTTTATCAATTCTGATGATATTCACACATCCCCATAGTCCAAGATCTTTTAACTGAGCCATCATACCAAAAAAATCCCCCCCAAAAAACCATAATGGCACAGAATAAACATTTACATTGAAAAAGATAACATTCAGCACAGCAAAGAAATACTCAAGCAATACAAGATTTAAAACAACCAGGACAAACATCAACTGTAGCTCCACGTCCAACAACTCTAGCTAGTGACAAATCTCCAAGTCCAATAATTCTAACCAGCAACAAGTCTCTGGAGTTCCTATTCTGCCCCTCAACCTAGGCTACTCACAGTCCTGGAAAACTTCATCAGGGTCAGCAGTTTTCCTTAGCATCCATCTCGTGGTCCTGGCATCTCCCATGGGTCTTCACTGCAATCCACAGATCATCTTCATGGCCCCATGGAGGTCTCCATACAGGCATCCAGCAAACCTGCTTCACACTGCCCATGGCCATTTCCAAAACACAAGACCGTGTTGCAAACTCAATGACCCTCTCTTTCCAGCATTTCTTATACTCCACAATACCAGGCAGGGTGCCAATTTGTTAATCCAGGGGGGGAATAAAGCAGACTTGGAAGAACAGGACACTCCTTGAGCACTTAGGCCCCTTCAAAAGAGTCTACATTCTTCCTGTTGCCCCAGTGCAGGTCAGCTGGCCCAGTCTCAAAAGTTGTAATCTCTCAATTGCAGCTGAATGGGAAATAGTTCACCCAAAGATTTTTCTTTCTGTGCCATATCCCTCTGCTCACACCAGTTCATTTTTGTGCAAAGCAACCTTGTACAACTTCTCAGGACAAGGGCATAACAGCAAGCTTCTCACACAAACTGCTAGCCCAGTCTAGGCAAAGCTCTTTCTCACCCTAATAAGCCAAACCTCACAGTCCATAGTTACTGCATCCAGGTCTTTCAACTCTGATCAGAATAGTCCATCAAGCTGTACTTACAGCACTGCAAGTTGTCTCTTAAGCCAAGGTTTCAAATCCTTCCACAATCCTCTTGAAAATCCACTCCAAAAGGCCAAAGCCACACAGTCAGGTGTCTAGCAGCAATCCCACTTCTCAGTACCACTTTGCTATTGCAGTCAGGTTCACATTGCTGGTAGAAATCACCCAATCAAGAGCAGATTGTGGGAAAAAGAGGTTTATTTTGGCTTACAAGCTTGAGGGGAAGCTCCACGATAGCAGGGAAAAAATGATGGTATGAGCAGAGGGTGGACATCATCTCCTGGCCCATATAAGGTAGACAATAGCAACAGGAGAGTATGCCAAACACTGGCAAGGGGAAACTGGCTATAACACCCATAAGTCTGCCCCCAACCATATTCCCTCCAGGAGGTGTTAATTCCCAAAACTCCATCAGCTGGAAACCTAGCATTCAGAAACCTAAGTTTATGGGGAAACCTGAATCAAACCACCGCACCCTGTTTTTTCTCATCTAATTTAAATAAGGTCCAGTGCTTGCGTTGGCAGGTTGTTATGCATTAGCACACACATCATTAAGCATGACTGGGCACGTACATACAAGTGTGCATGTGCGAGTGTGTGTGTCTGCATTTTGTTCACCTCACACTCATCATGCATAATCTCTTCCATGCCCTGCCTGTGGCTTGGTTTCCCAACACCCTAGGTTGCTGTCTGCAGTGTGGAATCTATAAAGATTCATCATGAGTTTCAGGGACTGGTCTCTAGATCACCCACAGTACGACCCTGTGTAATTCTTTTCCCTCCAATCTCCTCACTTACAAAGTAGGGGTGGTACTGTGTACCTTACAGGCTTGCTTTAACTCTTAGTGAGCAGGGAATAACTGAAGCCCTTTGTCGCATGCTGTGAGTTAGGCACCTAAGCCTTACAACGATGGATTCTTCACATGCTGAAGACATGGACATGCCATGTTCTGTCTGGCAGGAGAACGAATGTGAAAATTGAGATGTCATCTTCAAATCTAGAACCAAATATATTTGAATTCTGAGGAACATAATCATGTCACTTTAGATCTTAATTTCCTCCTTTGGAACTAGGGATAGTAAGAGCCGGCCTCATGTGAACAGTGTGGGGGGCTGAATAGGACATCGCACCCAAACTGCTCTTCACAGCGCTGATTTGCAGTAGTGGCACAACCAAGCCCACATGTCACTCATGTGAACACCTGAAGCAGAGTTACATCAACTAATCTTCTGTGTTGAAAAAAAATTTTAATTAAAAAATCAAATACAGGTTGGAGGGATGTCTTAGCAGTTAAGATGCTTGCCTGCAGAGCCCAAGGATCAGAGTTCAACTCTCCAGATCCCCCATAAGCCAGATGTACAAAGGTGAGGCAATCTCAAGGTCACACATGCCCACTAGGTGGCACAAGAATCTGGAGTTCTTTTTCAGTGGCTGAGGCCCTGACAAACCAATTATCTCTTTCTCTCTTTCTCTCTCTCTCTCTCTGTCTATCTGTGTGTGTGTGTGTGTGTGCGTGTGCATGTGCATGTGTGTGTGTGTATGTGTGTGTGTGTGTCTGTCTGTCTGTCTAAAATTCTAAAATAAAAAAGGAAAACAAAAAGTCAAATATAAAACCTTTACATCTTTGGTCCTGATCTAGATGCCAAGATAGTGCATTAAGCATGCCTTTGCCAGGCTTGGTAGTGCACACTTAATCCCAGAACTCAGGAGGCAGAGGTAGGAGGATAGCTGTGAGTTCAAAGCCAGCCTGGAAGTTCAGAGTGGGTTCGAGGTCAGCCTGGCTAGATTGAGACCCTACTTCAAAAACAAATAAAAACATGCCTTTGACAAAAAGTTAAATACTAAGGAATCAAACAAGCCAATCAAAAAATGGGCTATGGAGCTAAATAGAGAGTTCTCAAAGGAAGAAATACGAATGGCATATAAGCATCTAAAAAAATGTTCTACGTCACTAGTCATCAGGGAAATGCAGATTAAAACTACATTGAGATTCCATCTCACTCCTGTCAGATTGGCCACCATCATGAAAACAAATGATCATAAATGTTGGCGGGGATGTGGAAAAAAAGGAACCCTTCTGCACTGCTGGTGGGAATGCAATCTGGTCCAGCCATTGTGGAAAACAGTGTGGAGGTTCCTAAAACAGCTAGAGATTGATCTACCATATGACCCAGCTATAGCGCTCCTAGGCATATATCCAAAGGACTCATCTCATTTCCTTAGAAGTACATGCTCAACCATGTTTATTGCTGCTCAATTTATAATAGCTGGGAAATGGAACCAGCCTAGATGTCCCTCAACAGATGAGTGGATAATGAAGATGTGGTACATTTATACAATGGAGTTCTACTCAGCGGTAAAGAAAAATGAAGTTATGAAATTTGCAGAAAAATGGATGGACCTGGAAAGTATTATACTAAGTCAGGTAACCCAGGCCCAGAAAGCCAAGCGCCACATGTTCTCTCTCATATGTGGATCCTAGCTACAGATGACTGGGCTTCTGCGTGAGAATGAAAATACTTAGTAGCAGAGGCCAGTAAGTTGAAAAGGAGACATAAAGGGTGGAGAAAGGAAGGGAGGAGGATACTTAATAGGTTGATATTGTATATAGGTAATTACAATGATTGTAATGGGGAGATAATATGATGGAGAATGGAATTTCAAACGGGAAAGTGTGGGGGTGGGGAGGGTGGGGATTACCATGGGATATATTTTATAATCATGGAAAATGTTAATAAAAATTAAAAAAAAAAAACAAAAAAACAAACAAAAACATGCCTTTGAGAAGACAGCCTAGAGTATGCAGCAGCCAGGCAAACTTCAGGGCCTTGTATACCATGATAAACACTTGAGATAGAATTGTATCAACTATGGCCAAAGGCACCCTTAGTGGACCCACAGTGATTATTACTGTTCCCCTGTGGAGTGAACAAGACTTCCTTTTGCACCCTCAGAATTGCCCAAATCTGCAGCCAGTCATGTGAGGTCATTCTACAACCTATGATATGAAGTGTGTCGGGACAGGGTCACAGGAAGAACACAGACCACATCATAGCCAGGACATCTCCCTGTCTCCAGAGCAAGCTGTGCCACCAGTGGCCTGCTTGAGATCATGACAGCTAATAGAGGACACGTCCCCCCCCCCCACCACCAGGTCTCCTACAGTGAGCTTCCTCCTACCCCTATGATGATCCAAGGTATCTCACCAGGCAGGCACCTGACAATTTCAAATCCTCCCAGATGGCCTTGCCCTTTAAAACCACTGAATATCCCATGAGCGATCAGGGTGGGCTTCTGATGTGTGTGCTAATGAGAGCTCATGTCAGCCTCATCATGGGCCAGCAGCCACTGTCTGGTCAGTCATCTGCACCTATGGCTCAGTGTGGGGTCAGCTGACACCAGATCACGGTGATCTTAAATGGTATGCTCCTATTCCCCTCATCCGGGTTGTACCCTCGCTGTGACAGAGCCAGAGCTCCCTGCCGAAGCAGCCGGCTACCTTCCTGAGAGTGGAGGAAGAGAGGCAGAGTGTGGGTCTGGAAAGCTCCTGGGCTGGGGCTAGGCAGGGTAAAGGTTCAGCTGTAACTGCTGACATGGCTGCTCAAACCATCCTCGTGCAAATGCCCTCAACTCACATACTTTGAACAAATGGCAACTACCCAAATCCTGTCCTCACTGTCCCTCTTACCCCTCAGCCTTTTCAGAGGCACTCGTGACACCAGTCCTAGCCCCGTGGGTCACCGGACTATGGCTACCGAAATGTGCCAGAGATACATGAAGTATATAACAGCAGCTATGGCTGAATCCAAGCTAGCCTCACCTGCGGCCCTGTGTGCGTGCTCTGTGTTCACACTGGACCCTTGTGCCAGGAACATGGCCCATAATGTCGCTTGCAGCCTGTCTTATGAGACGTGGTTAAGCTTCAGCAGTTTGAGCTACTGTTGCATGGGAAGCTTAAATGTGTTGCCCAGAGTGATTCCACCTGGGAGGCCGCCATGTTCACTCTCTGAAGAAAGTGGCTCATTCCACAAAATAGGGTAGACGAGCCCTAGACACTCTGCCCCTGCTGTGCAATGCTTCTTCAGCACTGAGTGTCCTCAAGAAGGGGAGCAAGAGTGCTGGGGAGATTGCTCAGTGCTTAGCAGTTACTTGCTTTAAAAGCCCATTTTCCTGGGTTCTATTCCCTAGTACCCACGTAAAGCCAGAAGCACAAAGTGATGCATGTGTCCATTTGTAGTGGCAGGAGATCCTGGTGTGCCCATACACTCCTCTCCTCCCCTTCCCTCTCTCTTCTCCTACCCTCCCCCTCTTTCTCTCTTTCCTGGATATGGTCAGTGGTAGGCATTGGTGGAGGGTGACTCCCCAATGTTTTATAAGGAAAAATTGACCTTTGCCCTCTGAACCCTTATGTCACCTTTGTGCTTTGTAATTGTGTCTGTCACAAGTAGATTTCTTTATAGAACACAGCTTCATCCCTGACAACAATTAGCCCTGTGACATCCCTCACATTGTCTGAGAATAATTAACAGTGAAATGTCACAATAAGCCCTTTAAAAATAGAGGTCAAAACATTATAGCAAGTGATGAAAGCATATTACTTAAAAATTTCAGCATGAAAAAAATTTTCAGCATGATAAGAAGAAATATAATTGTATAAAAGGACTTAATGTACTTTAGAATCATGTTATATAATAATTTCAGCTATAGATTAATTCTGAGGTCAGGCATCAACGTGTGTGTATGTGAATTTTTTCTGATGAAATGAAGCTGACATATATGCTAACCGTTACGTGTGATTTTTTTTTTTTTGTAACTTGTGACTAAAGCAATTATTCCTGAAAAGAACTGAAGGGTTTCTTTGTGTTCCCAAAGGCTTTTCTTATTCCCAAGTTCCAGTCACACTCTTTGGAGATACTCTGGTCAAGTTAGCCCCTGGCAAACTCTCTCTTGTTCCATTCACCTCACCAAGATCAGTGCTTCCAATGATCCTCAAAGCATCTAGGCGACTTCAGAATCCATCACCTCCATAGCATGTCAGCTTCTCTTTAGCAGTGTGCTTCATATAGAACAAATTCATGTCTGCTCCAGTGATACATCCTCCATCCAAGTGGCTGGAGACCCATGTCACAAGGTTTTATAAAACACCTGAGTCACAGGCTGTGTAGTGGTACACACCTTTAATCCGAGCACACAGGAGGCAGAGGTGGGAGGATCACTGTGAGTTTGAGTCCAGCCTGAGACTACATAGTGAATTCCAGGTAGCCTGGGCCACAACCAAAAGAAAAAGAAAAGAAAAGAGAGGAAAAAACTGCCTGACTCTATGGGGGGCAGACATTCAAATTACCACCCTATACAACCCTGGTGGGCTTCTCCCTCAGTTACTTATGTTCTTATTGCTGGAACAACATACCCAACTAGAAGCAACTTAGGAAAGGAAAGAGATCATTCTTACCGTTCCCGGGGGAGAGCATGCCATGAACAGGAAAGCGTGGCAGGAGAAGAACGTCAGTGTCACATCATGACATCATCAGGGAAAAAGGGGGAGAGAGAGGTCAGCAAGCAAAGCCAGCTGTGACACCTCCTGGCCCACCCCCAGAGACATACTTCCTCCAGCAAGTTTCCACCTCCTAAAGGTTCCACAAACTTCCCAAATAGTGCCACTTTGCTTAAGACCAAGTGTTCAAACACATGAACCAATGTGCTGAGGGGAGGGCATCACATTCAAACCAGTAAAGGCTCCTTGTAGAATTCCAGAACACAAGCTCTATATGCAGGCCATCCGCCTGCTCAGCATGCAGCAGGGTCTGCCCAGAGCCTTTCCCTGGACCACCAGTCCCATTCTGGACTCTGACTCCCTCAGCTTACTTATACAGTCTGCACCTAACTAGTTCCTTGTAGCCGCATATTTTGCGGGATTCTTGGCTGAACCCCAACAGTACATATCTCACTGTCTGGTGAAACTGCTCCAGTCCTCACCGTCCATGTACCTCAGCAATGTCATGGTCATCTGGGGATCTGTCCTCGGCTATCCACACTGGGAACCTGGAACTTGAAACTAAGTCCACTAGAGAGCAAGTGGCCCCATGCTGACGGTGCGTCTTCCTAATAACAGGCGATGGTTTCACCTGCTTAACCTCACTTATGTGTCCTGCAGCTCCCTGCCCTGTTTTATGTTGGTGTTCCTTCCATCCTGAAAATGGTACGTTTGGGTCACTCTAAGTTATGCTGTCGTTACCACTACACAAGATAGCTCAATGACTTAAAACAGCAGATGTCCATCTTCCCTTTTGCTACATACCCATCTGTCCTGGGTAATTTGACTGTTGACAAGATTGGATTAAGAGAGTCCTAAAGGATTAATCAGACACACCTTTGAGCATGGCTCTCAGGGCATTTCCTGAGAGGGTGAACTCAGAGAATACCCTCCCTGATTACCAGCATGAC
Source organism: Jaculus jaculus (assembly GCF_020740685.1). Classification (NCBI taxonomy): domain Eukaryota; kingdom Metazoa; phylum Chordata; class Mammalia; order Rodentia; family Dipodidae; genus Jaculus; species Jaculus jaculus. Next base: position 1,820,362 of record NC_059104.1, on the reverse strand, counting down.
CATCCCATAGGCTGGGCTCCCAGATTGAATGAAAAGGAGGAGGAAAAAGCAAGCTAAGCACAGGTGTTGCCTTTAATCAGCATCCTGATCCAGATGTGACCAAGTTCCCATGGCCACAGCCACAGCCATGAGCTGCGTCCTCACCACGATGGTCTGCATAATCCTTCTCCTTTGGTTGCTTCTGTACAGATTTCTGGTCAAAACACTAAGAAGGTGACTGCTATAGCGGCCCAGTCCTCACTCGTGACGCAGAGTGACAGAGGAGCAGCCACCTTGATCCACTGGTTATGAGCTCACAGGGCAGGGAAAGAACCAAGTGCACACTGGGCCTCACACCTTCTGCCTGGAAGTGACAGGGTCACAACCATCCTGCAGCTGCCCAGGGCCCCATGGTTGGCAGAAACTTGGTCCACTCTTTCCTAGGTGTCACACACCCTTACTTCCTAAGTGACTTTCCGTGACTGTCCGGCATCTCTGCCGATGTCCAGTACTTGTCATCAGGCCCAGATCTGGTTTCTCATAGATGAGGCTGACGACCTGCAGAATCCAGACTCTCCACTCCCTGCACCTCCAGCTTACCAAGAACGGGCATAAAAACAGCCCACTCACGACAAGCAAGATGACAGCTGCTTGTCTAGATGAGTTCTAAAGTTCACTGAAGGATGTGTGTGGACCCACCCTAGGGAGAAGTGTCTTCTGATGAAATCCCACTGAGAGATACATGTATACCCACCTTCAGGGGAGATGTCTCCTAAGTAGGTCCTGGCTTCTGGCTCACTTGTCCACAGAGCCCCTGGCCTGTCCTTCTGTCATCCACTGTGACCACATTGGATAAGGATATCTGAGCATTTCTTCCCAGTCTTCTTGTTCATACCTGGTAGAGGCCAAAGGTCATTTTAATTCCCCAAATCACAGCTCTATTAGCCAAGGTGAGTAGTTCTCTGAGCCACGGTCTTCAAAAGCTTAAGTAGCTGTGCATTTGACCTTCCCAAGTGACAGGTGCCAGGAGAGGTGCCAAGTTGTCCTTGGACTTCCTGGGGGACTTGCTGTGTTCTTCCACCCTGTGCTTCCTCCACTAGCAGATCTTCTGGGGACAGCCCTTGGGTCTGTCGGTGAGCCCAGGTCCACACTGGTGAGTTTCTGGCAGGGCTAGTCTAGTTATTCCCTCCTCATTGGCCCACTACAAGATTTCAGCCGCAGGAACTGGGACTACACATTTAATAGAAATGCCTGGAAGGCTGAGCTCCCAACCATCTCAGAGGGTCAAAGCATTTCCAAGTTTACTCCTTACTACTTGGAGTGGAGAAGATACTATCTTTTGTAACCAGACAAGTCCCTGAATTCCTTCTGGTTCCCGTTTGCAAATTAGCCAATTCTTTTCTCAGCTTGAACTCTTCCTTATAATGCTTTGCTAAATACGAACAAAGCCCAGTGTTGAGGGTCCCATTGACTATGTCTCTCGAAAAGAAAAGTTGAAGCTCTAATTATAAGTATCTGTGAATGGGATGTCTTCTGGAAACTGCAATTGGAAAGCAATCGATTTAAAATGAGTTCATGTGAGGTTACAGTGATCTTGAACCCCAACACTAGAGTCCCTGTAAGCAGAGACATGGACGCTGAGAAGGAAGGCCATACAAGATTCCTGCAGGGGGGCTGGGGGTGGGGGGAGTGGCCATGAAGACAAGATAGGCACAAACCACACAAAGTTGGCAAGCTATTCTTCTCCACCCTCAAAACTGTTCAGAAGCAGTGTGGCTCTGCTGTTAACACCTGGGTTTGGGACTCCTGACCTTCAGAACCATAACAAAGCAAATTTTAGTAGTTTCAAGCCACATAGTTTGTGGTATTCTGGCTATGGCCACCCTAGGAAACACACTCACCAACTGGCACACAGTACCAGCATCCTACGTCAGGACCTCTTCCTCATAGCCACACAACTTTATTACCTGCCAAGCCATAACTCTTATGGATGATTATTTAGCAAAACAAGGGCCCCACACTTTTTTAGCCCCAGTAACCCTTTCCTTTCTCCCCACTGACTAATAAGATAAAGGCACATAATTTTAGGATTTTGTAAAACATTGAGAGAGAGAGAGAGAATGGGCACACCAAGGCTTCCTGTCTCTGCAAACAAACTCCAAATGCATGTGTCACTTTGTGCATCTGGCTTTATGTGGGTACTGGGAAATCGAACCCTGGCTATCAGGCTTTGCAAGTGAATACCTTTAACCACTGTCATCTCTCCAGCCCCTAATTTTAGGATCTTTTTTTGTTGTTGTTTTGTTTTTCGAGGTAGGGTCTCACTCTAACCCAGGCTGACCTGGAATTCACTATGGAGTCTCAGGGTAGCCTCGAACTCACAGCAATCCTCCTACCTCTGCCTCCCAAGTGCTGGGATTAAAGGCATGCGCCACCACGCCCGGCTCAGGATCTTTATTTTTAAAAAACTCATAACACCCCCACTTCTGGTGCAAATGTCTAGACTAGTCAGGATAAGGCAAGATTCCACTGCAGTAACAATTCATACATTTCAATGTTCTGAAGCAACCAACACTCACTCTTCCTTCTTGCTGGAAGATGGAGAGGCTAGGTATTGACTTTTCTGGCTGGGCCTGGCCAATAAGCAACCAGCTTCTCAGTCATGGGTGAGAGTCATATCTCCATGTCACTTGTATAAACCCAGCATTGGCTCACTAGGCTGCACCTGGATTCAGGGGTGAACAAACAATATATTCCTATCTAGTTTTTCTTAAGTTTTTATTTATTTATTTGAGAGCAACAGACAGAGAGAAAGAGGCAGAGAGAGAGAGAATGGGCACGCCAGGGCCTCCAGCCACTGCAAATGAACTCCAAATGCATGTGCCCCCTTGTGCATCTGGCTAACATGGGTCCTGGGGAATCAAGCCTTGAACCGGGGTCCTTAGGCTTCGTAGGCAAGCGCTTAACCACTAAGCCATCTCTCCAGCCCCTTTCTATTATTTTTGATGTGTTGATATTAGAAATGGTCTCTTTGAAAATGACATTTCTACCCCCAATTTGGTGATGAATAAAAATTTCACTTTTTGTTCTTTGATCTTGATTTCAATTGTGCAATTTTGCTTTTATTCATCTATTAAACATATTTATTTGTATATTTGTCTATATTTTTAAAATGTAAATAACCACATTGTTAAAGCTTAACAGTATGTTTTTGAATATTTTTCTTATCGATTTTTAAACTTTTATTTATTTTCTTGCCTTAAAATATCAGGTAGATTTAGCGATAGCTGTCATCACTCTTTTATCACTGGCAGTTCCAGAAGGTGTTGGTATAGATCTGGTTGGATTAAGGAAGACTTCCTACTCCTGGTTGTGGAAGGTTAGGCATCACCGAATGTTTACACATTACTAAAGACTTTCCTGCTCTGTTGTAATGATCAAACTTTTTCTTTGGTTTATAGATGTGATGATGTCCCCATGTTTTCTAAATGGATGAAGCTATTGAATTCTAGACTCAAAATGGGTCGTGACACTTATTTACTACTGGGTTAAAACTGCTCAAGTTTTGTGCACAGTGAGACTTGATGATCTTGGGTAGTTTGGAAAATAATCCAGATATGGACTTTATATGGCTTGGATGAGCCAAGACAACAACAATCAGTTACAAGATGCAGTATCTGTTTAAAAATAGGTTTTCAAGGAGGACCTTAGTGTGTCAATAAATGTGTATCCTAAGTATAGTGTTTGAGCAACTGTGAAAGATAAACAGATAGAGGAGAATTGATTCGGTATGTACTTGGGGAGTGACTCCCTAACCTATCAACCTCATCTTTTTTTCATCTGTTTTCTGATGTACCTTCTAGATTTGAAATTTTATGGCTATTATACTTTACCCAAAGATCATCCTATGACCAGACTCTTCCCAGAGCAGCCAGCGTAGTGGTTGCGTGAACCATCACTAAATGAAGTCTCATGACAAATGAACCGACAGCACTGATCAGAAAGTTGTTTGGGGAGCTGGAGCCTGGTCAAAGGCTCTCCGTCAGACCCAGCAAGGAAGCAGAGCCTCTGGTGCCTTTGAGCCGCAGTCCTGGCAGACAGCAGGTGCTAAACACCACAAGGCAGACACTGGGTGGGCTGCTCTCAGCAAACATGGCCTCCACAGGCTTACCCTGTTTAGTCAGTCAGCTGAGGGAGCCATTGTTTTCCTTTCTCCTCTTTTTGACCCCACAATTACTCAGATATTTCTTTTATTTTTTTCTTTTTTAAGATAGAGCTTCACTATGCAGCCTCAGCTGGCCTTGAACTCTTTCTACCTCAGCCTCCCAAGTGCTGAGACTACAGTGTGCCACCATATCCAGCTTGCACATATATGTTTTCTTCAGTGATCAAGTTTCATCTTGGGTTTCTAATTGTATTATTTCTGTGTAACTAACTAATAATGTTGTTGGCTGACAAGAATTCCTTTTTGGACTAGAGGATATTTCTCTGATGTTTAACATGAAAAATTGCATGCGAATATTTCACTCCATCACCTCCAACCTCCTAACATTGTGCTTATTTTAAGACTATGACTTGGCTGAAACTGAACTAACTCTAGAAAAGATTACAATACAAAGCAGCTGTGGTACAGACTTTTTAAATAATTTATTCATTTACTTATTTGAGAGAGACAAATAATGAGGCAGATAGAGAGAGGAGGAAGAGAATGGGTACACCTCTAGCCACTGCAAACAAACTCCAGACACATGTTCCACCTTGTTCATCTGGCTTACATGGGTATTGGGGAATCAAACTTGTGTCCTTCAGCTTTGCAGGAATGAGCCTTAGCCACTAAGCCATCTCTCCAGCCCCAGATTTTTCAAAACATTTTTATTGACAACTTCTATTATTACAGACAAGAAATCATGATAATTCCCTCTCTTCCCCCACTTTCCCCTTCACAAATCCACCCCCACCCCATCCCCTCCCTTTCTCCATTAGTCTCTTTTATTTTGCTGTCATCATCTTTTCCTCCTATTATGAGGGTCTTGTGAAGGTAGTGCCAGGCACTGCAAGGCCTTGGGTATTGAGGCCAATTTCTGTCTGGATGATCACATTGCATGCAGTTCTACCCTTCCTTTGGCTCTTACATTCTTTCTTCCACCTCTTCCACAATGGACCCTGAGCCCTGGAAGAAATGATAGAGATATTTCAGTGCTGAACACCCCTCTGTCACTTCTCAACACTGTGGTGCCTTTTGGATCATCCCAGGGATCACCTCTATCTGAAAAAAGAAGCTTCTCTAATGAAAAGTGAGTGTAGCATTAATATATGGGTATGAACATTAAGAGAAGTGCTTACAGGGCAGTTTGATGAGCATAACATATGCACTTAGCCAGACAAGAGCAGGCATTACACTCCTGAGGCTCGTGACCTCCCCAGCCATAGGCTTTTGTTCATTTTTTTAATTATTTATTTATTTGAGAGTGGCAGAGAGAGAGAGAGAGAGAGAGAGAGAGAGAGAGAATGGGCATGCCAGGGCTTCCAGCCACTGCAAACGAACTCCAGGTGCTATGCCCCCTCGTGCATCTGGCTAACGTGGGTCCTGGGGAATCGAGCCTCGAATTGGGGTCCTTAGGCTTCACAGGCAAGTGCTTAACTGCTAAGCCATCTCTCCAGCCCAGCCATAGGCTTTTGATTAGGCTTTTAGTACCAGGCATGTATTCCCTCCCATAGAGCAGGCCTCCAGTCAATTAGAGGGTAGTCAGTTTCCCCTAACACAGACACAGCACTATTTCACCCATTCAGTCATTTGGCCTGGCTGGCCAGACTTGAGGCTTATGGTGTCCACTGTTTTCACCGCTGATAACTTCTGTCTCCCATATGGTTGCATGCAATACAGCTTTTTCCAGTTTTCAGTCAGCTGGTGTACAGGGAGGAGGTTTTCAGCTCAGCACCAGCTTGATTTTTCAGTGACTTGTATCCCAGGTGTTGCAGTCAGGTTCACATCGTTGGTAGAAATCACCCAACCAAGAGCAGCTTATGGGGGAAAAGAGGTTTATTTTGGCTTACAGACTTAAGGGGGAAGCTCCATCATGGCAGGAAAAATGATGGCATAAGCAGAGGTTGGAGATCACCCCCTGGCCAACATAAGGTGGACAATAATAACAGGAGAGTATGCCAAACACTGACATAAAAACTGGCTATAACACCCATAAGCCCACCCCCAACAATACACTGCCTCCAAGAGGTGTTAATTCCCAAATCTCCATCAGCTGGAAACCTAGCATTCAGAACACCTAAGTTTATGGAGGACACCTGAATCAAACACCACACCAGGCATGTGGACTCTTCAGCAATAGAGTCTTACCATCTATTTCCGGATGGGAAAACAAAAGCCTTGGCAATGGCCTATGTTTTTGTATCCCATCCCTGGCACTGAAACTTTTCTAGTAACAGTCTATGGCTTCTGGGTGTTCCTTGTCCAAAAAAGTAGGTTTCCATATGGCTTATTCACAATATCTTGAATTTTGGTTAAACCCTCCCCTGACCCTTCTTTTACTCAATTCCTTCCCCTGACCTCATATAGGCCATTCCACCCCCAACAATCTGTTCATCCATCTACGTACATATATACAATACCACCCCTTAAGTCCTCCCCTCTCCTCCCTGCCTTATAGTCCTTTTCTAGCTTCCTGGCCTCTGCTACTTATTTTCCTCCAACTCACAAGTCTAAACATTTGTAGCTAGGACCCACATATGAGAGAGAGCATGTAATGTTTGGCTTTCTGGGCCTGGGTTGCCTCACTTAGTATAATCCTTTACAGATCCATCCATTTCCCTGCAAATCTCATTTTTCTTTAACACTGAATAGAACTCCATTGTATAAATCTACCACATCTTCATTATCCACTCATCAGTTTAGAGACACCTAGGCTGGTTCCATTTCCTAGCTATTGTGAATAGAGTGGCAGTAAACATGGTTGAGCAAGTATCTCTAAGGTAGTGAACGAGTCCTTAGGATATATGCCTAGGAGTGGGATAGCTGGGTCATATGCTCTGTAGTTTTTCTTATTGCTGAGTTGTAATTTAATTTCATTGTAATCAGAGTACAAGGAATTATTTCAATTTTCCTATATTAAGATTTGCTTTGTGTCCTAATATATGGTCTATTTTAGGGAATGTTGCATGTGCTACTGAAAAGAATGTGTATATATTCTACAGCATTTGGATGAAATGTTCTATAGATATCTGTTAGGTCCATTTGTTCTATGACATCATTTAATTCAGATTTCTCTGTTTATTTTTTGCCAGAGGACCTGTCAACTGATAAGGTGGGGTGTTGAAGTCACTTACTACAATTGTTCTTGGTGTTATCTGTGGCCTTAAGTCTAATAGTGTTTGTTCTTCTACTTACATATATATAATGCCATCCTATTCAGTTTAAATTGGGAGCCCCAGGTTAGGTGCATATATGTTTAGGATTATAATGTCCTCTTGTTAGAGTGTTCCTTTATCAGTATAATGTGACCTTCTTACTCTTTCCTCACTAATGGTGGTTTGAAGTCTATCCTGTCAGATATTGGGATAGCAATACCTGCTTGTTTCCTAGGCCCATTTGCTTAAAATACCATTTTCCAACCTTTTACCCTAAGATAGTGTCCATCTTTTATGGAAAGGTGAGTTTCTAAGAGGCAACAAACAGACAGATCCTGCCTTTTAATCTACTTTTCAAGCCTGTGTCTTTTGGCTGGGATATGGAGGCCATTGATACTAAGAATTATTATATGTATACCCTTATATTAATGCTACTCTCACTTTGGGTAGAGGAATCTTCTCTTTTCAGACGGCAGTGACCTTGGGATGACTCAGAAGGTATCATAGTGCTGGAAAGAAGTGACTGGAGTACTGAGTAACTTCTTGATCACACCTTCCAAGGCTCAGGGTCTAATGTGGAAGAGGTGGCAGAAAGAATGTAAGAGCCAAAGGAAAGGCAGAACTCCTTACAACATGCTCCCTCCAGACATAAAATGGCCTGGATATCCATGACCTCATAGTGCCTGATACTACCTACACAAAACCATCATAAGAGGAGGAAAAGATCATGACATCAAAATAAAAGAGAGACTGATTGAGATGGGGATGGGATATGATGGAGAATGGAATTTCAAAGTGGAAAGTTGGGGAGGAGGGTATTACCATGGGATATTTTTTTATAGTCATGGAAAATGATAATAAAAATTGAGAAAAAAAGCATTATTATTGGAAGGTATTTATTTTTACCATTCTTCTTATTTGGTAGTGTTTCATGTTTTCCCTTTACTCTCTTGTATTAACTGTTATTTGAATATGGTTTATTTTTTCCTGTTTCCTCATGTGTGCTTTCCTTTCTCTTCAGCAGGGAGGATCCCTTCAAGTATTTTCTGTAGAGCTGGCTTAATGGTCATATATCCTTTTAGACTGTTTTGCTGTAGAATGTCCTTGTTTTTCCATCAATTTGGATGGATAGATTCACTTGATAAATTATTCTTGACTGATCGTTGTTACCTTTCAGAACTTGGAATACATCATTCCAAGCCCTTCTGGCTTTTATAGTTTGTGTTGAGTAATCTGCTGTTATCCTAATTGTCTTGCCTTTATAAAATGACTTGCTTTTTCTCTCTAACTGCTTTCAATATATTTTCTTTGATTTATGTGTTTAGTAGTTTAATTATAATATGGTAAGGGAGGTTCTTTCCAGGTTTTGTTTGTTTGGTGTTCTAAAAGTTTCCTGTATCTACATTGGCATCTCTTTCCCATCTTGGGGGAAGTTTTCTTCTATGATTTTTTTGAAAACACCTACTATGCCTTTAGACTGAAATTCTTCTCCTTCCCTATACCCTGAGTTCTTATGTTTGATCTTTTCATAGTGTCTCGAATATCTTGAAATTCCCATTCATACTTTCTGATTAGTTTGTCTTTCTCTTTGTTGGACTGTATTAGATCTGCAACCTGGTCTTCTAGTTTAGATATTCTGTCTTCTCCTTCATCCATTCTACTGGTAAGACTTCCTACAGCATTTTTAAATGTTTATTTTTTTTAACTTATTGTGTTTTTCATTGCTAGTATTTCTGATTGGTTTTTCTTCAGTATTTCTATTTCATTACTGATGTCTTGTATTGACCTCCTTATTTCATTAAGTTGGTTTCCTGTGTTTTCCTTTAGGAGTTTGCTTTCTTTGATTTCGTTGAGCATAGTTATAATCATTCTTTTGAAATCTTTCTCAGGCATTTCATCTAAATCAGTCTCACTGGAGATCATTTCTGATTAGATTTATCATTTTCGGTGGAATTATGTTGTCTTGATTTTTTTGTGTGTTTCTTGTATTATAATGTAGATATTTTTGCATCTTAGGTTAATTTGATGCTTTGGTTTTCTAATTATCTGCAGTATTTTTAGATGTATAAATCTGACATTATATATTGCCAGAGTAGGAGCTTAATGCCAGGTGTGGCTCTTAAATGATTCCCAGAGTAACAGCAGAAGTGACCCTAGGTGTTGGATTTGCCTACTATTCAAGTGTTCTAGTAGGCTGGGTAGAGCAAAATACAAGCAAAATGTAAAATTCAACTGAACAATATACACATGCAATCAGAAATAGCACAGAGTATTTATATAAGAGTGAGTATTAAAACAGATAAGCTGGGCGTGGTAGCACACGCCTTTAATCCCAGCACTTGGGAGGCAGAGGTAGGAGGATCACCATGAGTCACAGCCACCCTGAGACTACTTAGTGAGTTCCAGGTCAGCCTGAGCTACAGTGAAACCCTACTTCAAAAAAACAATAAATAAATAAATCAGATAATCTAACAAAGCCAAACTCCCTAAGGGTGTGTGTTGCCCCCACACCCTTAATCCTATCAACTGGGAGGCTGAGACTTCTGGTCTGTAAAGTGTTCCAGGTCATCCTGGGGCCAAGTGAGACCTTGCCCTCACAAATGACAGAAGACAACGGCACTATAAATCAGGAAGCAACAAAGGACAACACCAAAATATAGTTTATTTCAGAATGGCAAAACTAACCATCAATAAGATCTAGCACATAGCCTGTCCTGACATGGAAGGTGTGATTAGCACTTCCGATGCAGGCCTATAGACCAGGCTTTTCTGGTGGGTACTGACCTGGTGTAAGTAGACCCTGTTATCTTTTGGGATGGGTTTGGTCTCAGATGTGCCACTTGTCTGCTTGCGTCCCTCTTTACTGCGCTGTGGGCTCAACTAGGCTGGCTGGCTCAGTGGGTCCACTGCTCTGATCACTTGTGGTGGATGCTGTGTAACTGATCTCCCTTCCACAGTTCTCCAGTGGTTGCCAGCACTGGCAGTTGTGTGGAGGGGAGGCTGTGGAAGGTGACCGAAGTGGTACCAGAGCTGTGTGGCTGATCCCCGCAATCCTCTTCTTCATGGGCTGCTCAGCAGGTCCCGGCTGTCTCCTGCAGGTTTCTTGACTTTGCGAGGAGGCTGGTGTGAGTGCAAAATCCCTTCACCTGGCTTCTCCTGCAGCTCAGGCAGAGCCTGGTAGCCACGCGGACCAGCACCGCACAGACTGGGGCGGCTGTTGGAGCCACTTCTTCCTGGCTCCGTGGTCTCTAGAAGCCTTGGGTCTCTCCTACTTCTCTGCCAAGAATTTCTTACACACCTTCCCTTTTTGGTAGAAGAGTGTACTTTGCTGTTTTCTGGCTTATTTCCTGCTTCTGCTGCTTTGGCATGGCTCCTACACTGCTGCGCCACCATCTTACCCGGAAGTGCAGACTTTTTTTTTGGAGACAAGTCTCTCATGAAGTCTAGGCTATCGTAGATCTCACTATATGGCTAAGGATAACCTTGAAACTTTGAACTTTCTGCTTCTACCTCCCAAGGGCTAGGATGATTGGTATACACTCTCATAGCCAGCTCATGAATTCTTTACATGCTAAACATGAGAAAAAACCAGGATTTCCCACTAAAACAGAAACATGAAACAGCTCACCTTCCAGAGTGTGTGAAAAAAATTCATGGTGCCAACTCCAGGATCAGACTGTTTTAGTCCAGTGTAGAATAACTTGATACACTTCTTTGTTGTTTTTTTGTCTGTTTGTGTGTGGTTTTTTTAGGCAAGCCCACCAGAGTGGTCTTTTTTTTTTTTTTTAATGCCAGAGAGTGAGAGTGGGAATGGGGGAGAATTGGCACGCCAGGGCCTCCAGCCACTGCAATCAAACTCCAGACACGTGCGCCTTCTTGTGCACAGGTGTGACCTTGTGCACTTGCATCACTTTGAGCATCTGGCTTACATGGGACCTGGAGAGTCAAACATGAGTCCTTAGGCTTTGCAAGCAAGCCCCTTAATTGCTAAGCCATCTCTCTAGCCCTTGATACACTTCTTTATGAAAGTTTTCTGAGGGTTACAATATTGGGATATGAAAGATTTTCTAAAGAGTACTTACCAAACTTGAATGCAAATAAGGCCAGTGTCCTAAAGAACTATGCCTAATTTTTATTTATGCATTAATATAACAGAGGAAGAGGGAAAGAGAGAGAGAGAATGGGCACAGCAGGGCCTCCAGCCACTGCAAGCGAACTCCAGATGCATGTACCTCCTTGTGCATCTGGCTAATGTGTGTGCTGAAGAATTGAAACTGGGTCCTTTGGCTTTGCAGGCAAACACCTTAACTGCAAATTATGCCTAATTTTATTTTATGTGTACCTAGCTTCTTCTTTTTCTAACTGTAATTTTTTTTTATTTATGAGAGAGAGAATTGGCATGCTAAGGCCTTAGCCACTGCAAACAAACTCCAGATGTGTGTGCCACCTTGTGTGCACATCCACAACCTGTGTGCATACATCACTTTGTGCATCTGTCTTATGTGAGTTCTGATGAGTCAAACTTGGGTCCTTAGGCTTCATAGCCAAGCATCTTAACCACTAGGCCATCTCTCCAGCCCAGGCTCTTTTTTAAAGATCAGATACTGAAGACATCATGGGATGTTGTTGGAACTGAGTTGGTAAGGGTTCTGGAGGCTGAAAAATGCCCACTTGGGCTTCAGCTAAGCTGAGTTCACTCCACTTCATCTTGGAAAGCTTTTTCTACCCAGCTAACTTTTGAAATTTACAAATTGAAGCTCTCAAGGCTGCTCTTAGGCATTATAAATATTATCCACCCTGCTTCTCACATCAAAAGCTGCAAGCCAAGAGAAACACAAGTCCTCCATTTGAGGGAGAAAAGGGGCACAGAGAAGAATACTGCTCTTCTCCCAGGAAACTGCCACTGAGTCTCACAGATCCATTTGAGGAGCCACGAGGTAACAGCACCCCCTTTTGAGAGGAGCCCCTGGGTCCCAGTGCATCCAAGAGGGGCTCAGCTCGCTCTCCTCCATCACCCTCCCCTCCCCTAACACACTTCACTTTCAGAAAACAGCTTTGTAGCAATCGGGCACATTTTATCTTATACAAGGAATGCATTCAGTGTGATGTGCTGGGCACTTACTTGCCATTTCTCTGCCTCATCACACATCACTGGTCAACACAAGAGGAGATTAGAAGTCAGCCGCAGGAAAGCCGAGGGTAAATTAATTACACTCACTATATAATTCCTTCTGGCAAAACAAAGTCTAAATTCAGTGAAGGTTTCTAATTTCTAACAGTGTCTCCTGTTACAATGCTCCAATTAGTGACTGTAGCAAAGATAATGGCATTGCACCACTTTTGGTGGGTTTGTTTCCTTTTATTCATCTTTCTCTCTTTCTTTTCCTCTTCCCTCACCCTTTAGAGCTCATTAAAGAGTCTATCCCTCTTGTTTCAAACAAACAAAAAGATTTTACAATTATTATAGTGATAATGGTACTCAAGTGGCTTTGGAGAAAGGGTGACCAGAAGGGAACCTTATATTATAAAGTGGAAAACCATGAATTTAAATGATTGTAGAAGAGCACTGAGTTTCTGATCCCAATGCTTGTATGACTAGAAAAGAAAAAAGGAGGAGGAAAGGGAGGGAAGAAAAAATGGAAGAAAGGATGAAGAGAGGGAAGGAATTCCAAAAGAGGGATAGAAGGAAACTTTGCTAATTAGACATGAAAAAGTGGATTAACATAATTATCTTACATGATAAAACCAGTGTTTTATCTTATATTATTACCACCATTTGCTCATATTTCTAAAATAAATTATTTTTAAAAAAATCCCAAAACCTTACAAAACATTAATTCATACCCTCTAGCTAGCTGGGTATTTAAAGTGTTTAAAATTGCTAAATTTAGTTGTGCTAATTTAATCATAATGCTATGTACTTTATAATTTCATATTTTGGGGAAATATGTTTCATCTTTTTTTGTTGCTATTATTGATTTGTTTGTTGGACTGGACCCTGAGTGAGGTATGTTCCTGGCTACCTTGGGGGAAATACCAGGTTGTTTTTAAATTCAATTCCTTAAAGACTCTACTTTGTAAAAGGAAATAAAAATAAGCTGCTGGGAAAATGGGAAACAAAGATAGCAATGAAGTCGTAGACGGATGAAGCACAGTGTGAAACAAGGAGTGTCTCCAGGCCTGCTCTGGCCTGCCACGGTGCAGTCTCAGGGCAAGGCGGGCTGTTTCCCTTTCTTTTCAAGGGAACCATAGCCATGCTGAGATCTGTTGTACCCCAGAAACAAGCAGTCAGCTGCCTTGCGTCACAGCTCACTGTGGCTTTCCTTCACTCCTGGTGACCTCCTGATTCTGAAAGGCTGGTCTTTCAGCAATTTCTGTGATAAAAACCAGGTCCAGCCATCCCTGATGTCCCAGGAGGCTGTTTCTAGGACTCCACACACAGACAAGCCACAGAACCCCAAGTCCTGGGGGTGTGGTGTGGTGTTTGCATATAACCTGTGCACATCCTCCTGAGTGTTTGAGTTCATCTCTGCATTACTGATGGCACCTAACACACAGCTGACACTATGCAGAGAGTGCTACAGAGCTTGGGGCATCATTGTGAGAAAACGCCCCATTCATTTTCAGTATGGGCACAGGTTCTAGCATGTGCTCCTTTTCCATTCCCAGTGGTTGAATCGTGTGGATGTGCAATCTGTAGCTGCCAGGGATCAAGTCTACTGTGCAAACAGCATCCTCAGACAGGTAAGAACACAGCTGCCCACACTCACCCCAGCATTCAGTGTCAACAGAAGTGAGCGTCTATTAAGATGTCCATATTCATTGGTAAGAAACTATGATAATTTGAAAATGAGTCAAAGTATTATCTCTTTTGGTATCACGAATACAGTTTTGACTTAACAATATATTAAGCATATCGTTTGCAACTTCTTTTGGCCTAGAGCACTGGGGAAAAGGTGAGTGGGACATGAAAGACATCCCAGGAGGCTGGGCTCATGTCTTTAAAAAAAAAAATTTTTTTAATTTTATTTATTTATTTGTGTGTGTGTGTGAGAGAGAGAGAGAGAGGCAGAGGGAGAAAGTGAGTACAGGCCTGTCAGGGTCTCTTGCTGCTAAAAAAAAAAAAAAAAAAAAGAACTCCAGATACATGTACTCTTTTGTACATCTGGCTTTCCATAGGTACTGGAGAATCAAACTCAAACTGTCAAGCTTTTCAAGCAAGTGCTTTTAGGCAGTGAATGACAATATGTCAATCACTCAGTTGGTCCCCACCTTTGTTTTTTAAAGGTTTGGAGAGATTGTATTAGATTAAGAGAAAAAAGAGGAGAAAGCATAGAGAGCCCCTGCCCACGAGAAGGCTGGGGGACAAAGCCCACACTGTGACCCAAACCGGAGTCATTTATAGGTTATGAATGGGGGCGGGGCTAACCAGACACAGCATCAAGTTTTGGGGCTGAGCTTAACCAACAACAGTACCAGGATCAGGTTTAATCCTTCTAGAAATCTTAATTGTAGGAAAGAGGAGCTCCTGCCTAGGGAGGAACTCCGGCTATTTATGGAAAAACAGGTCTAGAGAACTCCTTTAGGGAGGAGACAAGGAGAAGCCAAATCCATCTCTGACCGCTGGTAAAGTGGAGACTGCAAGCGCAGTTCAAGGACATCCCCTACTTCTACTTTTTGGGGGCCCAGTCACCCTAAGCTGCCTCAGTTGCCCCTTCCCCCAGAAGCAACCCTAACTGCCATTAGGGAATTGGGATGGTGACCAATCTGGCTTCTTCGGACTGCGTGGGTTGATGGGTGTGGCAGTTGCGAAGCTTCCCCAGTGGGTCTATCTAAGGGTGTCCTCATCTTTTGAAGCTAGACTGATTTGAGTCATCCATCTGGTATCTTCCATGTGACATAGGTTGGAACTTGTGCTGAAATCCTAAAGACATCCTAAATGGCCCTCAGATAATTCTCTTTCATCTTCTACTTTGATCTATTTCTAATCATTTGTCAGTCTTTTACTTCACCCTTAGACTCCTCCACCTGGTGACACTCCTCAAAGTTTTCACATGCTGAGAAGTGGATTCAAGGACAGGATGAAAAAACAGAACATAGCACTTTCCTGTGGAAAGGAGTCCTTGAGAATTCCTTCCTTCATTCTGGGACACCTTTGTGGAAAGAAAGCCAATGGAAGGCACCCAGGATACAAGGAGGTACATTTTAAACAATGAAATTATTTAAATTGTACAACTGTTTAAATCTCTTTGGATTGCTCTGTTCTCTACATCAGCATTACTCCTCAATGCTTTAACTAATGTTTTCCTCCTTTGACATTCGGACCCACTAGACTTTTAAAAAGTCACAAATTGTCCCTAATAACAGCACAAATTATGTCAGCTGTTGACTGAGCAAGTAGCACTTTCATCTTTTGCATGCTATGGAGCAGTCATTTACATCAACCATTCCTCATATCCAAACAAGAGGGCAGTTTAGCATAATAACAAAGCAATTTCCTGTTATGCATGTTGACACAGAAGTCCAAGGAAGTGACAGTTTCTGGGGAAAGTCACAGAGCAGAGAAGTGCTGAGGCCTGGTAAGAAGATCTGCCCAAGGAAGCAGGTGTAAGGCTTCTGTGAGCCCCCCCAAACCCCCCCCCCCCCCCCGTCACCAAGGTCTCCTGCCACCTGTGTGATGGGTGTCAGAGCAGCCCAGGCAGCCGGACCGCCATGGCTCACTGCTCGGTAAGGACGCAGGTGGCAGCAGGATGACCTCTCCCTGTGACCGTGCAGACAGTAGCGTTTCTTATGAAGAGTAAGGAAAAGAAAAGGAGACAGAGAGGGAAATGGTGGCGGAAGACAGAACTCTGGGGAAGCCGGTATTACCTGTGCCACAGGCTTCAGCTGTGGTCGCCCCTCAGTTCTTACCAAGCCAAGGCTCGAGTACCCTCCTCCCCTCCGTCTCCTCTCAGCGAGGTTCTGGCCCCCACTGCAGAGCTGGGATTGGAACCCACTCCCTGAGCTCTCAGCCACCCAGGTGGGGACAGAGCTGCCCAACCCCAGACCCTCCCCTAGCTTTAGCCAGTCACCTGGACATATATCAGACTGCACACGGGCGGGGTGGCGAGGTTATCCACGTGAAGATCATCGCACAGTACACTCTCACCTAAGAAACTGTGAGGAGGACTGGAGAGATGGCTTTGCAGTTAAGGCCTGCGAAACCAAAGGACCCATGTTCAGCTCTACAGGTCCCACATAAGCCAGACGCACAAGGTGAAGCAAGGGCACAAGGGCACACATGTGCACATGGTGGCACATGCATATGGAGTTCGATTACAGTGACAGGAGGCCCTGGTACACCAATTCTCTCTCTCATGTGTGTGCGTACCTGTGCATGCATGCTCTTGCTCTCTTGCATAAAAAAAAAAATAAAAATTTAAAGATAAAAAAGGCCAGTCAGCTGGGCTTGCCTCAAATGAAAAAACAAACTGTTAAGAACCCCACAGTGGTATCCTTAGTGACGATGGTGCATCAGCCTCCAGCCGGTGGCAGGAGTCCCTACTGAACAAGAGCAACGACACACCCCAGCAGCCCTTCACACCCAGCTGGTCCTCTCAAGACAATCCTTTGGTGAGCTGAAGCTCTCACAGGCCCAGCCATGGTATTTCCAACACAGTCATCACTGACTGGGGAACACCTGATGTCCTTTTGTAAGCATGCTCCTTGGGGGTAGGGCACAATCTAACTTTAGGCAGATGTCTCAGCCACCACCTCCCAAGCAGTTCACGCTGACTCGTCAGGCCTTGTCACTGTGAGGACAGGGTACCAAGGCCGTCCCAGAACCACACACCTGCCCCATGTTTGTGTCCCAATCTGTGCATGCATCCTCTTAGCTCTTGTATTCAGCACTCAGGCATTTTCTACCTCTGTGTCCCTTTAAACTTAGATGCTATGCTATGTTCTCTCAGAGGTCCATGTGCCCAATGTGACAAGGAGTTTAACAGTGCCCTAGCCACGGCTGCCCAGGGAAGCAGGAACAGCAACAGGCACATTTGCTTGCTTACTTATGTGGTTGTGTGGCCAGCTAGTTAGTGCAGCAGTTGCCTTCTACTGGGGCAAAACACCAGACCAAATGTAGCTCATGGAAGGAAAGGATTTATTTTGTCTCATTTTAAGGTGAAGGTTTATCATCACAGAGCAAGCATGGCAGAACAGACAGCCAGGACATCACATCTTGTCACATCAGCTGGGGTCAGCAGCAAACGTATGTTCTGCTAGCATTGGCAAAGGGGCTGGCTATAAAAGCCAATGACTACCCCCTCAGCGACACGCCTCCTTCAGCAAGGCTCCACTTCCCAAAGGCGCCACAACATTCCCAACTGCCACCTGCTGGGGACCGAGTATTCAAAATACATATCCCTATGGCGGACATTTGGTTCAAATTGTTTAAATTGTCAAAAATAGTCAGCTTTGAGCCGCGTGTGGTGGCGCACGCCTTTAATCCCAGCACCTGGGAGGCAGAGGTAGGAGGATCGCTGAGAG